>NC_037335.1:33559746-33873246 GCF_002263795.3 Bos taurus
CTTCTTTATTTGAGTTGTTATTGTTGTTCAGTCTCAATCATGTCTGACTTTTTGCAACCTCATGGAATGCAGCACACTGGGTTTCCCTGTCCTTCACTGTCTCCTGGAGTTTGCTCAAACTCATGACCATTGATTCAGTGATGCCATCCAACCATCTCATTCTCTGTCACCCACTTCTCCTGCTCTCAATCTTTCCCAGCATCAAGGCTTTTCCAGTGAATCAGCTCTTTGCATCAGGTGGCCAAATAATTGGAACTTCAGCATCAGTCCTTCCTTCCAATGAATATTTACGGTTGATTTCATTTAGAATTGACTGGTTTGATCTTCTTGCTTTCCAAGGGACTCTCAGGGGACTTCTCCAGCACCACAATTGGAAAGCATCAGTCCTTCGGTACTCAACCTTCCTAATGGTCCAGCTCTCACATCCATACATGACTACTGAAAAACACCATATCCTTGCCTATACAGACCTTTTTGACAAAGTGATGTCTCTGCTTAATTCACTGTCTAGGTTTGTCATAGTTTTTCTTCCAAAGAGCATCTTTTACTTTTGTGGCTGCTGTAACCCTCTTTAGTGATTTTGGAGCCCAAGAAAATAAAGTCTGCCACTGTTTCCATTTTCCCCAGTCTATTTGCCATGAAGTGATAGGACTGGATGCCTTACTCTTTGTGTTTTTAATGTTGAGTTTTAGGCCAGCTTTTTCACTCTCCTCTTTCACCTTCATCAAGAGGCTCTTTAGCTCCTCTTCATTTTGTGCCATTAAAGTGGAATTATTTGCATATCTGATATTGTTCTTTCTCGCAGCAATCTTGATTCCAGCTTCTGATTCATGAAGTCTGATATTTTTCATGATGTACTGTGCATATAAGTTAAATCAGTAGGGTGACAGTATACAGCCTTAACATATTCATTTTCCAATTTTGAGGAAAAAATAAAGAGAAAATTATTCTATATTGAGGAAAATGAGAATAAAATTGGCAATTATTTAGTTCTGGAGAAAAGAGAGAAAAGGTGGAGTGTGAGACAGAGAGAGAGTCAGGTCATTGAAAGACACAGAGAAAAACAGCATTGCTTCCTATAGAATTTCCAGTACCTCTTCTAGTCTTTCCTGGTAACGATGTTTCTAAGTCACCTTATTAAGGTTGACAGGTTTAGCAAATAAAAATACAGGACACCTAGTTGTATTTGAAACTCAGATAAAACAAAAAGCAAGTTTTTAGTATAAATACAGGATAATGAAATATTTGGGACATAGTTTTGCTAGAATATTATTTGTTTATTTGAATATCTTATAATCCTGCATTTAGTATCCGTCCTAAAAGGTGATACTCATTTTAGTTAGAGGTGCCTTGAGAGGTTGTCTTGGTTTATAACTAACCAAACTATGACTATCCCTGAAGCGCCCATTTCACTCTATGGCTACACCAGGGTTTCTTTAACTCTTTTAATCATTTTACCTGTAGGATTTTCCACTTGCTAGATAATTTCTGTGATCTTCTTGTTTCCAAGAACATAAGCACCTGATGAGAAATTTCTTTTTTCCTTTTTGGAATTGTCTTTAAAGCAGAAACAAAACCTGAAAACCCTCCAAAACTTTGATTTATCTATTTCTTGGCATTTTCTATAGGTTACTATTCTATGGTCTCCTAGGCCCTATTCTGAAAAGTGTAATTCTGCAATATATGTTTTACTTGTTATAACTTTATAGGAAGATAAATAAACAGGATGTCAAAATTTGAAAATAAGTGGTTTTATTTTATTTTTGGAATTTTTTTTTTCTTTACTATTTTCTCCTCAGCACCTGTGTGACTTCTCACAGTTCCAGTCTGTTAAGAATGTGGGCATTTCTGACAGCACAGGTGGTCTTTGCTTTAGCATTGAGATGAAAATAAAGACACTGCTAATTTTCTTTATTTTTTTTCTTGTCGTGTGTTTATATGCCTTCACTTTTTTCTCTAACTATTCATAGCCATGAAATGGAAATTAAAAAATTTTAAGTTATATGCTTTGAATTCTTTATAAATTGAAGGAAGGACATACTGCTGGTTGTATGATTGGTAGAATCCGGCTTTCAGCCTTGCTTTATGATAATAGACCTGCAGTTTGTGTGTTTCTTTTATATAAAGCAACAAAATCTCAGTGAAGGTTATATTTACGGCATCTACAGAGATAGAAAAATAGTACAATACAATCGAGTGTTTGAAATGTCCCTTTTGTAACATATCTGAGACATATAGGGTGTCTATGAAAATATTCATTATAATCTGTCTGGTGCTTAACTACACTGTACACACTTCTCTTAGGAATGTTCATTCTAGGTGAATCCTTTCTTTCAAGCAGCCTGTAGCTTGTAATTCCTCTTAACTTGTAAGTGCTTAGGTGACAAGAGTAAATAGTTTTATTTACTGCAGTGCCTTTTAAGTCTCAATACATCTAGAAATGGAGAGGGAAATACTTTTCTTAATATATCAGTTCACTTTTCTAAGTTCCCTTTCATTTAGCATAGATTGATGAAGTTACAGAGAAATTAGAAACTGTCAGGATGGTATTTTATAATTTGACTTAAAAGAGTTAAAACTAAATGTCTTCTTTTGCTCCCTCTAAATAAGTATATAATACTTATATACATATGCATGTGTGCATGTTCAGACACTCAGTCATGTCCAACTCTTTGAGACCCAATGGACTATAGCCTGCACAGTCCAGTAAGAATACTGGAGTGGGTTGCCCTGCCCTCCTCCAGGGAATCTCCCCAGCCCAGGGATTGAATCCATGTTTCCTGCATCTCCTGCATTGGCAGGCAGATTCTTTAAACTGAGCCACGTGAGAAGCCCTTGTATACATATAATACATATACTGATGTGTGTATGTTTATATATTTATCCAGAAAGGACATTTGATTACTGCTGTACTTAAAGAAAGATCATGAGTTGGCAATAGTCATTTTCACCATACTCAGATATTTAGCAGTTTATCTTTTATACAGTTACTCCTTTAGATTCCAGGGCTCCATCTTTTAACTGAGAACACTGACAAAGGAATGTAGGATGTTCATGTATCAAAGTTAGATTAGGAAGGAGCTGGATTATTTTCCTGTAGATGCTATAATAAATCGCCATAAATTTGATGACTTAAAACAACAGAGTTATATTCTCACACTTCTGGAGGCCAGTAGTACAAAATCAAGGTGTCAAAAGGATCATATCCCCCACCCCCACCCCACCCAGAGGCTCTACAATATAATCTACTTCTTGGCTTTTCTATCTTCTGGAGGCAGCATTTCTGGGCTTGTGGCCACATCACTCCAATCTCTGCCTCTGTCTTCACATTGCCACTCCTTTGTATGTTTGTCTAATTTCCCTCTGCCTTTCTCCTATGAGGATACATGTGATGTCATATATGGCCCATCAGGATAATTTAATATCATCTCCTCATCTAAAAGTCCTCTTAATAACATTGACAAATATCCTTTTTTCCAAATAAGTTAACACTTTCAGGATCAAGAGATTAGGATAGGGACATATTTTTCGGACTGGGGCTTCCCTCGTAGCTCAGGTAGTAAAGAATCTGCCTACAATGAAGATGACTCAGGTTCTATCCCTGGGTGGAGAATATCCCTTGACAAAGGGAATGGCAACCCATTCCAGTATTCTTGCCTAGAGAATTCCATGGACAGACCTTGGGGTTGCAAAGAGCTGGACATGACTGAGTGACCAACACTTTCACTTTTACTTGGGACTAATCACCAGGGAAGATCTTGGCCTAACTTGGTTGAGCTTCTCATCATCAAACACATCAAACATATCTAACGTGGTTGTTTAGGTAAGATTCATCACTTGAAGATAGTAGCTGTACAGTTATCACATGGGTCAAGTGAGAGGGCTTATTTGGCAGAGACGGTGGATTCACCGAACATTCTTATGTTCCCACTATTCTGCTGATTTGTGCTACTCCTATTTGTAAAGTTTTGGCTCATAATCAGTCATATCTCATCTATTTTTATTCTGTCTAAGAAGTTTTGCTGTTGGATGAGAAAGAAATAGCTCTCTTTTATATATATTATTCAAATCAACCTCAATTCATTCTTCTGTCTCACTAATATATGCTTTTATTCATTTACTTGTTTATTTCTGTTACACTACTGTAATAGCCTCTGAACTGGGATTTCTCCTTCTAACTGAAATTATCTTCAATACAGATGCTAGCTTATTTTACATAAATCAGATGTGGGTCTTTCAAGGCTTTATTCTTAAACCTTCTATGAATCTCCATGCTTTAGTAAATGTTGAGCAATTTTCACTTAACACTAGTGGATAGAATTCTCTGTAAAATACATAAAAAAGCTTAATAAATCATTTAGTAAACAGGAGATTCTGAATTTATGATTTAAAAGGTTGGAGAAGAGTGGCTTGTATACGAGAAATTCTTTATCAGTAATTCTCTCATGGCATTTATCACTTGTAATGTGTATTATATTTAATTTATGTGTATGCCATCTGTCTTACCAGACAGTAAGTACCTCAAGGGCAGAATCTATATAAATTGACATTGGAGCATCTCAAAGTTTAACATCAGGATTTGCACTAAACAGTTTTCTAATATGTAATATTAAAGGAAAAACTTGAGACTGAAAAGGAAATGAATGACCATTAGAAATTAAAAAAAAAGATAAATAAAAGATAAAAAGAAACTGAAAGATAGAAAGACACAGTAGAGATAAAGTTTTGAAACACATGTAAGAGAATATTTGAATAAAGGATCATTTTTAGCAGCATTTATGTATAACAGTTTCAAGACAGACACATGTTAATGTGTAAGGTAAAAACTGTGAATAGTAATGAAGGGGACTGAGTGTCAAAAAGTAAGTCATAAGATTTTAGTTTGAATTTTGATATTATCCATGACATCAATCATTCAAGATATTTTAATCTGATACTACCCACAGAATTAAGGGCACCCTTTTTTTCCTTCTTCTTCATTTTCTAGGCAAATATCTATCAGTCAGTATAGCAAGCAGAGAAAAAGAACTCCCTGCTCTGTTTACATTTCCTCCTTTTGCAGGTGAAAGGAAGCTCACTGTCGTTAAATTTAATAATCAGAAGATAGCCATAGTATGTTAGGGTTTCTTATGTGATAACAACCCAGATGTCTATAATTTTGCAAGGAGATTTTCCAATCTGCCCTTTGTGATTGAGTATAAAATTTATTACAATTTCATGGCCAAATGCAAGTTATTAACATACTGCTAACACAACTGGTTTAAATGTGATGGATAAGTATTTATCAGACAGTCAGTAAATCATCCAAGGATGCTCTTATATCCTGTCTTTTATGTGGTCACCACTTTATGAGGCACCATGAGAAGATGTAAAACACTTTTGTGACATATCCCAATTCTCTAAAAATTGAATCTCTATTTGGAAATAATATGACAAATAATGAGACAGTACATAAACAAAGGCTGCTGCTGCTAAGTCGCTTCAGTCATGTCCGACTCTGTGCGACCCCGTAAATGGAAGCCCACCAGGCTCCCCTGTCCCTGGGATTCTCCAGGCAAGAACACTGGAGTGGGTTGCCATTTCCTTCTCCAATGCATGAAAGTGAAAAGTGAAAGTGAAGTTGCTCAGTCGTGTCCAACTCTTAGCAACCCCATGGACTGCAGCCCACCAGGCTCCTCTGTCCATGGGATTTTCCAGGCAAGAGTACTGGAGTGGGGTGCCATTGCCTTCTCCATAAACAAAGGCAGTATAGCATAATTAGAAAATTGAAAGAGTAATCTGACATACATGATGGCTAGAAAAAAATGTTGGAAGAGAAGGATTCATAAGAAAAGTAGGATCTTAAAAAAAACAGGTCTTAAAATTATGTGTAGGGCTTGGATAGGTCATTTGGATTTTTGAAGAAATTTCATGAGTTTGCAGCAGGTGAAACAACAAAAAACACAAGCTGGAATGAGAAAACTGTGCTTGTATAACTATTGGAGAATTGGCTTGACTGTAGTACAGTTTTTCTGTCAAAGAGTACTGAATCAAACAAAGAGCAGAATTAAACACAAAATACAAATATCATTGAAGACTTTAAAAGGTAGGTGAAATATTATACTTCTAAGAATTGCCTGAGCAGGTCATAATTTACAATTTGACAATTTAATCCAAATTAGCATTTGTTGACATGTCTGTATTAATTTCCGTGCATGTGTGTGCATGTTTGTTTGTATGTTTTGTGTGCGATGAGTGGTGGCAGTGTATTCCTTGTATGTATTTTATATATGTCCTTTCTTATAATCTGCCGAGTAACAAGGATAATGATTATTTAATAATCAAATTAGTGGTTTCTTTCTTGCTACATGTTGAAACCATTCTCAGCAATATATTCGGAGACCATCATCACATTTTGCCATGTTTACTTTTTTATCTGACTTCTAACTTGAAAATGGCAGCAAAACATCAGATATGTGTGGGTCAAATGAAATCAGCCTACTCAGAATTATTCTATCACCTGAAGATATCACCAAAAATAAGCTCTTGGGAAGTAGAGCTATTAGTAGTTACTTAAGGCCTCACTCCAGTACTCTTGCCTGGAAAATCCCATGAATGGAGGAGCCTAGAAGGCTGCAGTCCATGGGGTCATGGAGGGTTGGACACGACTGAGCAACTTCACTTTCACTTTTCACTTTGATGCATTGGAGAAGGAAATGGCAACCCACTCCAGTGTTCTTGCCTGGAGAATCCCAGGGATGGGGAAGCCTGGTGGGCTGCCATCTATGGGGTCGCACAGAGTCAGACACGACTGAAGTGACTTAGTAAGAAAAAAGGCCTCTCTACTTACTAACCAGGATCTATACATACTATATTTACTAAGTATACTCTCTACCTACTAACCAGGATCTACGTATACTAAATTTACTATATGATATGAGTGTTGGTACCACCTTTTCCTGTGGTTTGAATCCATTTCACTTGCCTGAGTCTATGTAATTGGTTCCAGCAATGAACCAATTTTCATTGGCTCATTGGTTCACTGACTCAATGTAATTGGTTCCAGCAATTATTTCTGCGCTCCAAATGACTTTGATAATAATTAGATAACAAATTTAAATGATAGTTCTACTTTAACTATTTAGTCTATTGTTTCAAAAATTATATAATCTTATTCATTAAACTTTTTCTTGGATGGATCTCACTTTTATCCTTAAAGTAGATATTAGGCAAATCATAGTCTACTCACTCCAAAATTCCAGTGTCCTAAATAGATATTTGCTCAACTAGACTCAGAGTTGTTTTTTTTCACCAGAGTCATGTGTATACTTCAGGATGGGGAACACGTGTACACCCGTGGTGGATGCATGTTGATGTATGGCAAAACCAATACAATATTATAAAGTAAAAATAATAATAATAATAATAATTAAATTAGCTCAGTAGCTAATCTACCTTAACTGGAGCTGTTATTTGTCAAGTTTCTTGGTACTTTCTCTGGTGAAACTATAAAATTAATGGCAAGATTTTTCAAAGTCAATCTTTTATGTCTTTCTATTATTTAACAGCATTTTACATATTGAATGTCAAAAACATATTCAGTATCACCTGTGAGTAGTTGAGGCACAGATGTTTGACATCTGTTGGCTACAGGTCTCTGTGAGGCAAAGTATGTCAGAAGCACAGAGGTCTATGCCTTTGCTCAGGATTTATGAAGAATTGCATACTGTCAATGTTACTTAACTTTTATGTCTTGTATATTTAGTGCAACTAAGGAAGAGAACTATAGTCGCTGAATACAATCAGAAAACAATATTAAAAAGCAAAATTGCACTCACTTTTTTAAAATAGAAGCATTAAAAAATGTTTAATCATGAATGAATCTATTTGAACCCTAAATATACTGGTAATAGAGAACTACGACTTTAATAATATATGAGAAGCAGAAAAAAAATGTTCCCAAAGACCAGGAAAAGTGATAAATAACAAAGCTAAAACAACAAAAACACAAGAAGCCCTCTTATTTACAAAAAATATGCAAAGATATTGTCATTAGGGATAATACATTCATCTTTCTGTCAGTAAACCCAAAGATTGAGGGAAAGGGGTCAAGTATGTCTATATATACCTTTTGCAAATATAAACTTGAACTTGGACATGTACATTTTTCTATAAGTTATAGTGTGGAATTTCATTAACCATGTTTATGAAACAATATGGCTAGTCTTTTTCTTGGAAGTCATATAGTTTCTTGTATGGAGCCTCATTATTTTATTCTCAGTTTTTCTACGTTTAGCCCAGGTACTTGACACCAACAATGACCATTTCCAATGAAATGAGAAATACTGGAATTGGAAATCACTGGTGTGCAAACACATCTCTTAAAGAACTAAAAAACATTCAGCTGTGAATCACATAGATTACAACAAAAATGTTTGAGCAGGGTGATGACAGCCACACATTGTGTGGAAACAAGCCATCTATTTTCCATGGGGGCTGACAGATGATGTTATAAGTCAGGCTGCTAACAGAAGCAGCCACCACTGTAAAAAGGTGTTATAAATGCCAGAATGAACAGTTGGAGTTACAGCCACCTTTCCAAGTTAGTCCAGTTGTTATACAACCATTTCCTAATGTAGTATGAGAGAAACAGAAGAGATTGACCTACCCTGCAGCTCTACTCCTTTCCTTCAAGACCCTGGAACAGGAAGGTGCTGGTCAGCTTATTCACTGGTAATTTTCATATAGAACATAAGCCTCAGCACAAGAGTATAAACAGTATGTTAACCCGAGTCCTTAATCTATTTATTGTCCATCAAAGCATGTGATGATAGATGTTTGTTAATATACCGCCACTTTGCTATATACATATTGTGCATGTTAAGAATATTTGTTCCCATTGAATTTTCAAGTGTGTAACATCTGTCTTTCTCTTTTAATCTCACATATGTAAGACTTTTATTGGACAACTGTGTTAATTATGTGAGCAAGAGAAAAAGGCGATTATACCCATTCTTTAAAAAATAATATTCCTCACTGAGTTAGTATGATAATTTTCCAACCTCTGGCTCTTCTCATGTGAATATAATTGATGTGAATTTACTGCTTGAATATTGGTGTGATTTTAAGTTCCTGTAGGTAGTTAAATCATTTTAAGCAAATATAGAAGGCTATTGGTGGGTCGTGAAGATCTTCTGGAGAAAGGAATGGCAACCCACTCCAGTACTCTTGCCTGGAGAATCCCATGGACAGAGGAGCCTGGCAGGCTCTATGGGGTAGCAAAGAATCAGATGGGACTGAGCGACAAAACAGCAACAACTAAATGTTTTTTTTTTGTTGTTGTTGCTATTTGTTTGGTTTTTTATATAATAAGGCAGTAATGCATAGAATTATATGGTTCCCTAAAGCCAAAAATGGACTGTTTTTTTTTTTTTTTTTGCCAGATTGCAAAATTGGAGTATGTATTCTTTAATAAAATTTACTATTTAAAAAAAAAATCAAGCAAAACCTATGATATAATGCAGATATTTGTTTCTGGCAGTGATTCAAAATATTTTAAAAAAGTAAAATAAAAGGCATGATTTCAAATGACTAAATAGCAAATAAATGAAAATCCTGAAAACAAGTATTAATCTACATCTATAAATCTGGAAAATTGCACAGGTGATTTTGCCATTTGGTCTATTCTCATAACAAACACATCTAGCAACTAGATGAATGGTGTAGAAATCTGTCCAAATTTTCACATGACTCCAACGATTAAATAAGATTTACTTCAGTCTGGTCATTTGGCATATAGCATCCTAGCCTTAGGATATTGGAACAATGGATTTTTTAAAAAGTGGAGAGTATAACATGAATTAATGTATTATTCATGAACTAAAAAAATATGAAAAAAATAAGAGAATAATTTTTTTTCCTTCAGCTATTTTTCACTAAATACAGAAATACATTTTCTATTGATGCCTGCCCTTTGTCAAACTGCATTGTTACTTCTTGGGACCTCCAAGATATTTGAGACTACTATATAGATTATAACTCTGACAGTGTTTGTAGTGTTGAAGAGTTGACACATGTACCAAGGCTACTGCAAATGGAGCAGCCCTCAAAGAATCCATTTAATATAAGGTAATATATGTTGAAATATTTTGTAAACAGTTTACATTTTTCATCACCATAGTATTTTGTGTCCCTCTCCTTTATTTAGCTGTCTTATGCTTTGAGGAATTAGTCCAAGCTCAAGACATGGCTTATAGTTAGACCTAGGGAATCATGGCCATTCATCTTCTTTGCTGACGATCTGTTAGCAACCCAGACTTAAGCCTGATGGGTGAGCTCATAAATGGGTATATGAGAAAATTGGAGTTTGTAACAAGTAAATGCAAGCATACTTGAGCTTCATGGATAAAAATTCTCACCATTAAAAAAAAAAGCCCAGAGAAAGAAGTTGGTCTCAATTTGCTAGATGTTGCCTTATGCAAATAAAAACTTAGAAAAGCTAAAGTCATTTTACTACCAGAATGGTTAAGAGATGGGTGATATAGAGAACGGAGAGACCCAGAACATTTTAGAGAAATGGAATCATTCTGTCTGAATTAAATTTGAAGAAAGCCTGCTCTACATCTGAATTCAAATTGCTTGAGCTAATCTAGTTCTTTATTTGTATTCGTTTGGTGTTTTCTCTATTGACAAAAGCAGTTTGGTAATCAACACTGTAAAATGTAGTGAGTAAACATGTAGGAGCAATATAACATACTACTGTGATGTTGAAATAACACTGACTTAAATAAAATGTGAAAGTTTAAAACTATAATGACACATGGGGATAATATTCAATAAATATTAATAGAGGCTCCTTTCCAAATAATATAATTTTATCTTCTCTAGAAAATAATGCTGTTGATATTGTACAAAGAAAATATGGAAAAAATAAGTCATTGTTACATTAACGCTACATCTGTAGATTCTAAACTTACCTTTCTAATAAAATATGTTAAAAGCCTTCTCTTCTACCTTGAGTAAATACTGTAATAAAATTATAATCAAGTATATACAAACAATAATTATTAGCAAACTGATTTTAACACTTTAATTGGAAACACTCTCAAATATAAAACCTTCCAGCATAAAAGGGACTATCTGTAAGTGTCTTTAAATCATACAGAATATACATTCACTTATCATTTTCCATTCCTTATTTAAAATGTCAACTACTTAAAATTTCTGATTAGGTTATTGTTATGTAGAGAACATGGAAATATAAGAAAGAAAGTGAAGAATTTGAACAATAAAGAAATGCCAGGAGAAAACTATTTCAGAGTTTCCATTTTTGTATTTCTAAATTAGAAGAAATTTAAGAAAATATTAAGAGATCAATTATTATAATTTTAGGAATACATTCTTGACTGAAACAGTATTTAGAGGGCATTTCCAAAATGTCATTTTATAAAAGGCAGTATGGCTGCAATCCAAAAGTCTACAAGCAATAAATGCTGGAGAGGATGTGGAGAAAAGGGAACCCGCTTACACTGTTGGTGGGAATGCAAACTAATACAACCACTATAGAGAACAGTGTGGAGATTCCTTAAAAAACTGGAAATAGAACTGCCTTATGATCCAGCAATCCCACTGCTGGGCATACACACTGAGGAAACCAGAATTGAAAGAGACACGTGTACCCCAGTGTTCATCGCAGCACTGTTTATAATAGCCAGGACATGGAAGCAACCTAGATGTCCATCAGCAGATGAATGGATAAGAAAGCAGTGGTACATATACACAATGGAGTATTACTCAGCCATTAAAAAGAATACATTTGAATCAGTTCTAATGAGGTGGATGAAACTGGAGCCGATTATACAGAGTGAAGTAAGCCAGAAAGAAAAACACCAATACAGTATACTAAAGCATATATATGGAATTTAGAAAGATGGTAACAATAAGCCTGTATACGAGACAGCAAAAGAGACATTGATGTATAGAACAGTCTTTTGGACTCTGTGGGAGAGGGAGAGGGTAAGATGATTTGGGAGAATGGCAGTGAAATATGTATAATATTATATATGAAATGAGTCGCCAGTCCAGGTTCGATGCACGATGCTGGATGCTTGGGGCTGGTGCACTGGGACGACCCGGAGGGATGGTATGGGGAGGGAGGAGGGAGGAGGGTTCGGGATGGGGAACACATGTATGCCTGTGGCGGATTCATTTCGATATATGGCAGAACCAATACAATATTGTAAAGTTTAAAAATAAAATAAAATTAAAAAAAATAAAATAAAATAAAAAAGAATATGCTGAAACTAATTTATCTTAACTGCTTATTAAGGATTATTGATTATATGAACATAAAATACCACTAAAAATAATGTTACATAAATAATGAATAGCTTTCAATTAACTATAGATAAATTTAATAATAAATAAATGAAGTCATTATTATTATGATAGCTATAACATTTGAAAAATAGTGTCCATATGCATTAAATACTAAAAGTAGCCCTAGAAATTGATAAGTAAGAGAAACTCAGAAGGTTCTGTGATTTCTCCAATAACATATAATTACTAATCACGGCTTCTAATACAATTTTTAAAATACAGATTTTCCAACACTCAAAAAGGGAAGTATTCTGTATTTACATGACTGTATAAACTTTAAAAAATCATGGTGTATGTATCACGCATATGTATGCCATTACTTTTAAGATAGTTTTCATGTGTAAGACTTTTACTGACATTACATTTAATCCCACCAGTATCTAAATTATGATTATATGCATACTTATTTTTAAATGCAAACCAGTAAAAATTAATATTTGGTTGATTTCAAACAACAGTAGATTCTTTTTAAATTATCGTTTAGTCAATTCTGATTATATAGCTAATTCTCAACCAAAATTCCCCTGCTTTACTGCTTATCTCCCTGTTAGAAAAGTCTACTGTGCCAACAGCCTTTCTGTGAATGTGGAATTAGAGGAACATTTTCTGCAGGAGAGACATTTGTGGTAAACTTGATACTAAAAAGAGGAAGGAGTGATCAGTTTTGCATGAGGGGATGATTAGTAAACATATATGAGTGTCAAAAGTTAATTAGACATTTTCTAAGCTGACTAGAATAAAAAGGGAATTTTATGTAAATGAACAAAAGTGACAGCACAGATATTCATAATCCAGTTAATTAAGTGTATTAAGCTCTCACTCAATGATTAGGGCAGAGCGCTGCCCTTTGGGAAACAAAAAAACATACATAAAGCATTGCCAAGTATTACTGTTCCCCAAATATACATACAAATAAAAGTTTTAATTTTTCTACTAATGAAAATTGATGAAGAACGTTTTCCATCAGTTCCTTACGATGATGATGAGCATAAGATTGAATTCGAATATAGATAGCTTCTTTGCTTTCATTTTCCCAAGAATATACCCATCAGTATTATAAAGATATAAATAATAACTAGATAATAAGTTACATTTTTTTTAAATTTTTGTTGGCCAAATGATGTCTCTGTTTTTTGGTTTTTTATTTTTTACTATATTTATATTAATTAATCATCACCATCACTAAGATCTACTCCCCTGTTTGCACTTTTATCCAAATAAATAAGATCATATTAAGAAAAGTAAGGTTTTGGTTAGAATATTATAGATTGCCTGTGCCTACCACCCACATTCTACCAATAATTATGATTTTCTATGCACTATGTAGACGTAGCAACTAGGTTATTTTGGGGAGCTCATTTATTTCATTTGCAACTCATGAGCTACCATTTTGATGTGAGAAAGAGACCCCAAATAGTTGTACTAAAGTGCTTAGTAGAAACTTGTGGAGTCAATTTTCAAAGCAATTATTTTCATTTAATATATCTGAGCTTTCAAATTATGTTTACTTTTCTAAGTGTACATCTTTTATTTTATATTCAACTCTAGATACAGTTTTTTTTGTACATACAGAATTATAGAATTTACATCTAAGTTTTACAATGTAAGAAATATTTGTAGGTATCATACTAAAAAGGCTTCTTTTCAGATACACAGTTAAAAAGCTAACTCTAATTTAAAGTACCAACTACAATTTTACTAAGACAAAAAGGAGACACTAGTTTAATCAATGCAGAGATAAGCATTCGTTTCAATTGCCATATAAAACTTTTACAAATCAAATAATAATTTTTGGATTTTCTTATTTCAAATTCTGCACATAACTAGAAAACACAATTTCTCTTTCTTATCTGGCTATAAAAATTCTAGGATTTGAATTGCTTTGTAATGTTCAGTTCTTATATCCTTTTCCTTTTAGACGAGAGATTTCCCTAGGAGAATATAGATTTTCTTGCCCTATATTCAAGAATTATAAAGGCATTAATTGCCAAATGTTATTTTCTTCAGTCTGGCAATAGACTTGACTCTGTTTTGATCATCACTAGATTTGGATTAATCCGATAGATCTAGACCCACCTCTGCATTCAAATGGGTATATCTTTTCTTTTCTTCTTTGCTTTTCACTTCTTTTTTTCACAGCTATTTGTAAGTCCTTTTCAGACAACCATTTTGCCTTTTTGCATTTGTTTTTCTTGGGGACGGTCTTGATCACTGTCTCCTGTACAATGTCATGAACCTCCATCCATAGTTTTTCAGGCACTCTATTAGATCAATCCCTTGAATATATTTCTCACTTCCACTGTATAATCGTAAGGAATTTGATTTAGGTCATACCTGAATGATCTAGTGATTGTCCCTACATTCTTCAATTTAAGACTGAATTTGGCAAAAAGGAGTTCATGATCTGAGCCACAGTCAGCTCCCGGTCTTATTTTCACTGACTGTATAGAGCTTCTCCATCTTTGGCTGCAAAGAATATTATCAGTACGATTTTGGTATTGACCATCTGGTGATGTCCACGTGTAGAGCCTTCTTTTGTGTTGTTGGAAGTGTGTTTGTTATGAACAGTGTGTTCTCTTGACAAACTTGTATTAGCCCTTGCCCTGCTTCATTCTGTAATCTTGGCCAAATTTGCCTGTTACTCCAGGTATACTCATATGAATGCACAGTTTCAAAGATATCAAGGAAAGATAAGAAAATCTTCCTTAGTGATCAGTGCAAAGAAATAGAGAAAAACAATAGAGTGGGAAAGACTTGATATATTTTCAAGAAAATTAGAGATGCCAAGGGAAATTTTCATGCAAAGATGGGCACATTAAAGGAAAGAAATGGTATGGATGTAACAGAAGTAAGAAGAGGTGGCAAGAATACACAGAAGAACTATACAAAAGAGGTCTTCATGACCCAGATAATCACAATGGTGTGATCACTCACCTAGAACCAGACATCCTGGAATGTAAAGTCAAGTGGGCCTTAGGAAGCATAACTATGAACAAAGCTAGGGGGGGTGATGGAATTCCAGTTGAGCTATTTTAAATCCTAAGAGATGATACTGTGAAGTGTTGCACTCAATATGCCAGCAAATTTGGAAAACAGCAGTGGCCACAGGACTGGAAAGGTCAGTTTTCATTCCAATCCCTAAGAAAAGCAATGCCAAAGAATGTTCAAACTACCACACAGTTGCATTCATCTCACATGCTAGCAAAGTAATGCTCAAAATTGTCCAAGCCAGGCCTCGACAGTACATGAACCATGAACTTCCAGATGTTCAAGCTGGATTTACAAAAGGCAGAGGAACTAGAAAGGAAATTGCCAACATTCACTGGATCATAGAAAAAGCAAGAGAGTTCCAGAAAAACATCTAGTTCTGCTTTATTGTCTATGCCAAAACCTTTGACTGTGTGGATCACAACAAACTGTGGAAAATTCTTAAAGTGATACAAATACCAGATCACCTAACCTGCTTCCTGATAAATCTGTATGCAGGCCAAGAAGCAACAATTAGAACTGGATATCACTCTGGTTCCAAGGCAGGAAAGGAAAACATCAAAGCTGTATATTCTCACCCTGCTTATTCAACTTATATGCAGAGTACATCATGAGAAATGCTCAACTGGATGAAGCACAAGGTGGAATCAAGATTGCTGGAAGAAATATCAATAATCTCAGATCACACAGATGACACTACCCTTATAGCAGAAAGTTAAGAAAAACTAAAGAGCCTCTTGATGAAAGTGAAAGAGGAGACTAAAAAGTTGGCTTAAAACTCATCATTCAGAAAACTAAGATCATGACATCTGGTCCCATTACCTTATGGCAAATAGATGGGGAAACAGTGGAAACTGACAGACTTTACATTTTGGGGATCCAAAATCCCTGCAGATGGTGACTGCAGCCATGAAAATAAAGATACTTGCTCCTTGGAAGAAAGGCTATGATCCACTTAGATAGCATATTAAAAAGCAGAGACATTACTTTGTTGTTAAAAGTCTGTCTTGTCAAAGCTATGGTTTTTCCAGTAGTCATGTATGGATGTGAGAGTTGGAGTATAAAGGAAGCTGAGCCCTGAAGATTTGATGCTTTTGAACTGTGGTGTTGGAGAAGACTCTTGAGAGTCCCTTAGACAGTAAGGAGATCCAACCAGTCCATCCTAAAGGAAATCAGTCCTGAATATTCACTGGAAGGACAGATGTTGAAGCTGAAACTCCAATACTTTGGCCACCTGATACTAAGAACTGACTCATTTGAAAAGACCTTTATGCTGGGAAAGATTGAAGGCAGGAGGAGAAGGGGATGGCAGAGGATGAGATGGTTGGATGGCATCACCAACTCAATGGACATGAGTTTGAATGAACTCTGGGAGTTGGTGATGGACAGGGAGGCCTGGCATGCTGCAATCCATAGGGTCACAAGGAGTTGGACACGACTGAGCGACTGAACTGAACTGAAGACCCACCTATGGAAGTCCATAATTCCTTTTAGTCCTTCCTCTGTGAAGCAAGAGGTGTGTGATCTCCGAAAAGAACTATGACATCCATCTGAGTTGGGACTGAAACAAAAATAGAATAATAAAAGTAATTTTTATAGCCTCAGTTTAAAGAAGTGTTGTGTCAGTATCAAGTCTAATTTGATTTTGGATGTTTTATCTGAGTCAGAATTCCTATATTAAAACTGAAAGAATAATAGTTTGCTATCCAATATAGAAATTTAAAATTTTTATATTGTTGGGCTTACAATCAGCACAGTTCAATAAGTCTGTGCTCCATTGAACATGTTCTGCTCCAAATATATATAAATAATAGGTAAATTTGAAAATATTTAAAACAAAAATTACATGGTTATAAAATATGGTCAAAAACCATATAAGCTAAAAACAAATAGAAAAATAAAGCAAAGGTGAATTCACAGGTATCCTGGGCGCTTTATTAAGAATCAGCAACCGTGTCTAAGATATTGATTCCTTGGAGGTAATAAGAGCTGAAAATAGTACACTAGTGAGCAATACAATATTGTAAAGTAAAAAAAAAAAAAGAATAAATAAATTAAAAAAATAAAATAAAATTTACATTCCAAAATTAAAAAAAAAAGATTAATACTTGAAATCTGAGGTTAGGATGAGGCTTCCCCTCCCTGCCCCCTTCTCCCTTGCTAAGGAACAGAGGGTGAATAAAGGTTCCAGCCCAATCATAGACTGTAGACCTACATGAGGCTCTACATTTTGAAAAGGCAGGACCACATCTAAACAACCTTGGCTGAAGAATATGAACCAAGAAGCCCATTAAATAGAGCTATATCTGTGATGGCAAAAGAAGATAGGAACTCAAACGTCTTCAAAAAATAGAAAAAGGTATTGTAAAGTGGGAGACCTAGGCAGTAAGTTTATGAAAAACTTAAGTAAGAAAGAGTAAGAATAGAGAGAAATAATAAACAAAGAGTGGTAAAAGTACATTATATGTATATAGTACACATTATATATTATTATATATCTTTATAATATATAATAATATATAATATTATTTAATATATTAGTGCACAATACATTAATATTATTTATATATTATACATTATAAAGAATATATAATATATAACATTAAATATTGTAATTATTATATAATATAATTATTCTATAATATAGAATATATTAATATATACTATTAATATTATATTAATATGTAATATATTGATATTATTTATATATAATATATAGAGAGAATAGAGAGAAATAATAAGAAACAAAGAGTGGTAAAAGTACATTATAGTCTCTACTCCCAGAATTTGAAAGTTTCCAGTGTGCTACTACTGCCTGCAGGCCGACTTTTCTCAACTGGTTCGTCCGAGTGCTGGCACAAACCTGCAGAGGCGGCAGCGATGCTTTCGGGCACCCAGGCAGCGGCCGCAGAATGCGAGGACGGAGAACTGCGGTGCTTTTAATTTAAAAAAAAAATAATAAAAGTACATTATATATATTATATAATATTATATATAATATATATATTTATATAACAACCCTAAATTGAAAGTGAGCCAACAAATAGAACTCCAAAATATATGAAGAACTCTAATGTTTAGACAGGCAAGCCTGATATGCTGCATTTCATGGGGTCACAAAGAATCTGACACTTGTAAACACACATTTCTAAATAATTGATGAATCAGAAAAGTAGTTACAAGGGAAATAGAAAATATTATGAACTGAATGGAAACCAAAATTTGTGTGATAAATCTAATGTGCTTAACATTAAAACCTACAACATTGACTATGTTAATTAGAAGTGAATGAAGAAAATGTGTATATCTACATAATATCTATATATACATATATATGTAAAACTCTTAATCTGATTGTCGTGAATTCATCATTATCCCACTGCTTGACATTTAAAGCACAGTTGTATTATCAACATTAAAAAAGATGGGAAAAAGGAATAGTTATAAAAAAAGATTCAGTTATAAGTGTTAAATATTAGAAAATACTATAAACAAATAGATGACTATAAATATGGAACATAGGAAATATTAACATTTTAATGAAGAAATCTTTATTAGCAAATTTGTCCAAGAACAGATAAGTAATTTTTAAAACCACTTTAAAAATTTTAACAGCTATAAAAACTCCCTATCCCCTTTTGAAAGTCACTGAATACATATTGTTTTAAACTATACTCTACCAAATCTCCAAAGTGCAATTAATCCTCATGTTTTATAGCACATTTTAGGAATTAAAATTGAACAGTTACTGGGAGTGTTACCAATTCATCTTATGAAGGTAGAATAAAACAAGCAAGAAGAGAACAAGACCTCAAAATATTATTAAAAGTTGATTTATGAACATGAATGCAAAATGCTAAATAAAATAATAGGAAGATAAATTCCATAGTGTATTAAAGTGCATTGAAATCAAGTAGAACTTATCTCATGAATGTCATTTGGAAAGACATATTTAGTTGATATTTAATAAAATTGAAGACATGTATAGAAGTCCAGTCCTTATTGTCCTGCTATTCCATCTAAAATACATAACAAATGTAACACTAAGAGCAAATTTATATGTAAGTCTATATAATGAAACATATACATGAAGGATCATTGCAACACTTTAAGATATGGGAAATGTTGGAAATGTTGAGGGAAACCTACATGTTATTTTATAGGAAAATAAAGGAATAAACATGTATTTCTATGAAACAATAACAGTGAAAATAAAGTGCCTAGAGCTGTCTATTATCAGTATGTTATGTATAAAATATATATTATGAATTAAAAATTCACACTGCAGAAGATTATGTGGATTATATGCAGTTAAAATGCAAAACCATTAAAAAAACAACCTCAAATTCAGAATGGTTTTACCTTTGAGTGGCATCCGAAAGCAATGAAGTATGTGAGAGATATATAGAAGACATTAACTAGCACTTCTCTTAGAAAAGAATTCTGACATAAATATTCTAAAATATTTATAGTTAAAGCTGATACTAGGTATATAACATTATTATTCTTTTTTCATTTTGAAATATTGGGTATCAAATATTTTGTTAAAAATTTTAAAAATTCATTATTCTGATGAGAAATATATTTTTAAAAATCTGAATTTTTAATGTGTTTCTTTATATTGTTAAATTAAAATGAATCCAGAGCCAAACAAGAAGATAATTCATTTGAAATAATTTTTAAAGTAAAGAGATGGGAGACTATGCAATGGGGTGAAATTTTCCACCACAAGATCTGCAAGTATCTCAATGACAGGGGAGAAAAGGGGCTTTTCTTTTATAAAGGTGGGTAAACAAAGAAAGAATGGGATAGGGGAAAGTGAGAAGAGGTGGGTCCTGTGATGGAACAGTTGATTGGGAATTTTCTTTCTCTGAGATCAGTAGAAAGGATATATGCTGGGCTAAGGTGAAGGTGGATTAAAATACAGGGATTTAAGAGAAGAGAAATAGATAAAAGTTGGTCAGATCATATGTTTAGTCCAGATTAGTCAGTGGGTACAATCCAACTAGTAATTTTAGGAGGCAAATAATAGGAGTTTGGAGGGTTTATATCTGGTAAACAAGGGGTCATCTGCAAATCATATGGGGAAGAGGGATTCTTCACAAAATACTCCTCCCAGGAACACAGAAGTTAGGGGATTTCTTTATCTACCAGTCTTTTCAGGACCACAGGCCTCAAGCAGTTTAAAATTATCAATATTTGGAAGTGACTAATTGGTAATCCAAGGAGCGGTGGTTGCGCGGGCACAGGAGGGCCTAGAGGAGCGATTCCACGTTCAAGATCAGGAGGGGCGGTGGTGAGGAAATACCCCTCTTCCAAGGTAAGGAGCAGCGGCAGAGCTTTGCTGGAGCAGCCGTGAAGAGATACCCCACGTCCAGGGTAACAGAAACCCAAGTAAGATGGTAAGTGTTGCAAGAGGGCATCGGAGGGCAGACACACTGAAACCATAATCACAGAAAACTAGTCAATGAAATCACACTAGGAAAACTGCTGCTGCTGCTATTAAGTCGCTTCAGTGTGTCTGACTCTGTGCGACGCCATGGATGGCAGCCCACCAGGTTCTCCCATCCCTGGGATTCTCCAGGTAAGAACAATGGAGTGGGTTGCCATTTCCTTCTCCAATGCATGAAAGTGAAAAGTGAAAGTGAAATCACTCAGTCATGCCTGACTCTTAGCGACCCCATGGACCACAGCCTACCAGGCTCCTCCGTCCATGGGATTTTCCAGGAAAGAGTACTGGAGTGGGTTGTCATTGCCTTCTCCGACTTAGGACAACAGCCTTGTCTAACTCAGTGAAACTAAGCCATGCCCTGTGGGGCCACCCAAGATGGGTGAGTCATGGTAGAGGAGTCTAACAGAATGTGGTTCACTGGAGAAGGGAATGGCAAACCACTTCAGTATTCTTGCCTTGAGAACCTCATGAACAGTATGAAAAGGCAAAATGATAGGATACTGAAAGAGGAATGCCCCAGGTCGGTAAGTGCCCAATATGCTACTGGAGATCAGTGGAGAAATAACTCCAGAAAGAATGAAGGGATGGAGCCAAAGCAAAAACAATACCCAGTTGTGGATGTGACTGGTGATAGAAGCAAGGTCTGATGCTATAAAGAGCAATATAGCATAGGAACCTGGAATGTCAGGTACATGAATTAAGGCAAATTGGAAGTGGTCAAACAGGAGATGGCAAGAGTGAACATCAACATTCTAGGAATCAGCAGACTAAAATGGACTATAATGGGTGAATTTAATTCAGATGACCATTATATCTAGTACTGTGGGCAGGAATCCCTTGGAAGAAATGGAGTATCCATCATAGACAACAAAAGAGTCTGAAATGCAGTATTTGGATGCAATCTCAAAAATGAAAGAATGATCTCTGTTCATTTCCAAGGTGAACCATTCATTATCATAGGAATCCAAGTCTATGCCCCAATCAATAATGCTGAATAAGCTGAAGTTGAATGGTTTTATGAAGACCTACAAGACCTTTTAGAACTAATACCCAAAAAAGATGTCCTTTTCATTATAGAGGACTAGAATGCAAAAGTAGGAAGTCAAGAAACACCTGGAGTAACAGGCAAATTGCCCTTGGAATACAGAATGCAGCAGGGTAAAAACTAACAGAGTTTTGCCAAGAAAATGCACTGGTCATGGCAAAGACCATCTTCCAACAACACAAGAGAAGACTCTTCACTGGACATCACCAGATGATCAACACAGAAATCAGATTGATATATTCTTTGGAGCCAAAGATGGAGAAACTCTATACAGTCAACAAAAACAAGACTGGGAGCTGACTGTGGCTCAGATCATGAACTCCTTATTGCCAAATTCAGACTTAAGTTGAAGAAAGTAGGGAAAACCACTAGACCATTCAGGTATGACCTAAATCAAATCCCTTACGATTATACACTGGAAGTGAGAAATAGATTTAAGGGACTAGATCTGATAGATAGAGTGCCTGATGAACTATGGACAGAGGTTCGTGACATTGTACAGGAGACAGGGATCAAGACCATCCCCATGGAAAAGAAGTGCAAAAAAGCAAAATGGTTATCTCAGGAGGCCTTACAAATAGCTGTGAAAGGAAGAGAAGTGAAAAGCAAAGGAGCAAAGGAAAAATATAAGCATCTGAATGCAGAGTTCCAAAGAATAGTAAGAAGAGATAAGAAAGCCTTCCTCAGCAATCAATGCAAAGAAATAGAGGAAAACAACAGAATGGAGGAAACCAGAGATCTCTTCAAGAAAATTAGAGATACCAAGGGAACATTTCATGCAAAGATGGGATCAGTAAAGGACAGAAATGGTAGGGACCTAACAGAAGTAGAAGATATTAAGAAGAGGTGGCAAGAATACACAGAAGAACTGTACAAAAAAGTTCTTCACGACCCAGATAATCATGATGGTGTGATAACTCACCTAGAGTCAAACATCCTGGAATGTGAAGTCAAGTGGGCATTAGAAAGCATGACTATGAACAAAGCTAGTGGAGGTGATGGCGTTCCAGTTGAGCTATTTCAAATCCTGAAAGATGATGCTGTGAAAGTGCTGCATTCAATATGCCAGCAAATTTGGAAAACTCAGCAGTGGCCACAGGACTGGAAAAGGTCAGTTTTCATTCCAATCCCAAAGAAAGACAATGCCAAAGAATGCTCAATCTACCGCACAATTGCACTCATCTCACACGCTAGTAAAGTAATGCTCAAAATTCTCCAAGCCAGGCTTCAGCAATATGTGAACCGTGTACTTCCTGATGTTCAAGCTGTTTTAGAAAAGGCAGAGGAACCAGAGATGAAATTTCCAACATCCTCTGGATCATGGAAAAAGCAAGAGAGTTCCAGAAAATCATCTATTTCTGCTTTACTGACTATGCCAAAGCCTTTGCCTGTGTGGATGACAATAAACTGTGGAAAATTCTGAAAGAGATGGGAATACCAGACCACCTGACCTGCCTCTTGAGAAACCTGTATGCAGGTCAGGAAACAAGAACTAGAACTGGACATGGAACAACAGACTGGTTCCAAATAGGAAAAGGAGTTCATCAAGGCTGTATATTGTCACCCTGTTTATTTAACTTATATGTAGAGTACATCATGAGAAACGCTGGACTGGAAGAAACACAAGCTGAATCAAGATTGCAGGGAGAAATATCAATAACCTCAGATATGCAGATGACACCACCCTTATGGCAGAAAGTGAAGAGGAACTAAAAAGCCTCTTGATGAAAGTGAAAGTGGAGAGTGAAAAAGTTGGCTTAAAGCTCAACATTCAGAAAACGAAGATCATGGCATCCCATCCCATCACTTCATGGGAAATAGATGGGGAAACAGTGGAAACAGTGTCAGACTTCATTTTTCTGGGCTCCAGAATCACTGCACATGGTGACTGCAGCCATGGAATTAAAAGACACTCCTTGGAAGGAAAGTTATGACTAACCTAGATAGCATATTCAAAAGCAGAGACATTACTTTGCCAACAAAGGTTCGTCTAGTCAAGGCTATGGTTTTTCCAGTGGTCATGTGTGAATGTGAGAGTTGGACTGTGAAGAAGGCTGAGTGCCGAAGAAATGATGCTTTTGAACTGTAGCGTTGGAGAAGACTCTTGAAAGTCCCTTGGACTGCAAGGCGATCCAACCAGTCCATTCTGAAGGACATCAGCCCTGGGATTTCTTTGGAAGGAATGATGCTAAAGCTGAAACTCCAGTACTTTGGCCACCTCATGTGAAGAGTTGACTCATTGGAAAAGACTCTGATGCTGGGAGGGATTGGGACAAGAGGAGAAGGGGCAAGAGGAGAAGGGGACAACAGAGGGTGAGATGGCTGGATGGCATCACTGACTCGGTGGACGTGAGTCTGATTGAACTCCGGGAGTTGGTGATGGACAGGGAGGCCTGGCGTGCTGCGATTCATGGGGTCGCAAAGCGTCAGACATGACTGAGCGACTGATCTGATCTGATAGTTGCTTTACAGCAACTATAACTATTTCTGTTTCTGCTGTTCAATGATGTGAATCTGCTATACGGGTACACACATCTCCTTCCTCTTGGACCTCCCTCCCATTCCCACCTCGACTTCCATCCATCTGTGCACCTCAGAACCTTCAGCTGAGCTCCTTGCACTATACAGCAGATTTCAACTAGCTAGCTATTTTCTACATGTCACTCCACCTACATCAATCCCAAATCTCCCAGTTCATCCTACCCATTCCATGTCCACATGTCCATTCTCTATGACTATGTCTCTGTTCCTGCCCAGTTAATAGGTTCAGCTCTTCCTTTTTCTAGATTCCACATATATGTGTTAATACATGATGTTTTCTCTTTCTGTCTTGCTTCACTCTATATGACAGACTCTGGGTCCATCCACATCTCTATAAGACCCAGAATTACTCCTTTTTAGGGTTGAATAATATTCCATTGTGCATATGTACCACATCTTCTTTATCCATTCATCTGTCAATGGATATTTAGATTGCCTCCATGTGTTGGCTATTTAAATTGTGCTGCAGTGAAAATTAAGGTGCATGTGCCTTTTAAAATTAGTTTTCTCAAGATATATACCCAGCAGTGGGACTGCAGGGTCAAATGATAGTTCTATTGTTAGTTTTCTAAGGAGTCTCTACATTCCTCTCCATTGTCACTGTGCATCAGTTTACATTCCAACCAACAAAGCAAGATCCACACCCTCTCCAGCACTTAGTGTTTGAGGATTTTTTGACAATGGACATTCTGATTGGTGTGAGATGTAGTTTTCATTGTAATTTTGACCTGCATTTCTCTAATAATTAGTGATGCTGAGCATCTTTTCTTTGCCTCTTGGCCATCTGTTAGTCTTCTTTGGAGAAATGTCTGTTTAGGTTGTCTACTCATTTTTTGATTGGGTTGTTTGTTTTTGATATTGAGTTTCATGAGCTGCTTGTATATTTTAGAGATCAGTTCCTTCTCAGTTGCTTTGGTTGCAAATATTTTTTCCCATTCTGAGAGTTGGCTTTTGATCTTGTTTATGGTTTTCTTTGCTGTGCAAAAGATTTTAAGTTAAATTAAGTCTCATTTATTTTTGTTTCTATTTTCATTACTCAAGTGGTGGGTCAAAAAAGATCTTGCTGTGATTTCTGTCAAAGTGTATTCTTCCTGTGTGTTCCTGTAAGAGTTGTATAGTGTCTTGTCTTACATTTAAGTCTTTCATCTATTCTGAGGTTATTTTTGTGTATGCTGTTAGAGAGTGTTCTAATTTCATTCTTTTACATGCAGCTGTCCAGTTTTCCCAGCATCACTTATTGAAGAGACTGTCTTTTTGCCATTGTATATTCTTGTCTTCTTTGTCATAGATTCAATTCAGTTCAGTCACTCAGTCATGTCGATCTCTTTGTGACCCCATGGACTGCATCACACCAGGCCTCCCTGTCCATCACCAACTCCCAGAGCTTACTCAAACTCATGATCATTGAGTCAGGGATGCCATCCAACCATCTCATCCTCTGTCATCCCCTTCTCCTCCTGTCTTCAATCTTCCCCAGCATGAGGGTCTTTTCCAATAAGTCAGTTCTTCGCATCAGGTAGCCAAAGTATTGGAGTTTCAGCTTCAGCATCAGTCCTTCCAATGAATATTCAGGACTGATTTCCTTTAGGATGGACTGGTTGGATCTCCTTGCATAGACTAGGTGGCCATAAATTTTCTTAATCTAAAATTTTAAGTGAAACCAGGTATACCATTCCTTTTCTAACATTAGAGACCAGGCCATATTGGAAAGAGACTAGGAGAAGTCAGTGGAAGAACTTAGCTGTAGCTCTCAAAAGATTAAACCAAAATAGTCTATAAAAGATATATTTCAACCTATTTTTTCCCCAGTAGATAAAAATAAAGAAAAAATACAGCCTCTAGAAAATGTAATATCCAACTTAAGCATAAGCATACTTCTATATTCTTCTGCAGAACAAAAGTGATCAAATTTGAAACACTATTAAAGTTTAAAGTTTAAAGCCACTATAGAGTAAAATTGCAGCAAAAATATAAATATCTAGATCGACAGTTATACTTTGTCATAGATTCACACAAAGAATTTTAAGATACATTTGTTCATATTGTTATAATACAAATACAAATTAAATTGCAAGAATATAAAATAGTCTGTTTAATTATGAAAGTCCTAAAATATCATGTTTTGATTTAAAGACATATTTAACCAACATTTTACACTTCCTTTAAGATAACTTTTAACTTATTTTGTTAATTTAGCTTTTATTTTGTATTGGAGTAGTATTGATTTACAGTGTTGTATTAGTTTCAGGTGTCCAGCAAAGTGTTTAAGTTATATATATCCATATAGGTTATTACAAAATATTGAGTAGAGCTCCTTATGCTCTACAGTTGGTCCTTGTTACTTGGTTACTTTTTGGTCTTTGGTTACTTTATAAATATTAGTCATTTTAACTTACTTTTGAAAACAGTTGTCATAATCAAATATTAAAGGAATAACTATAAATGAGAGTTATCACATACAAACAAGTATTGGAAAATAAATATTTAATGATTTTTTTTGTTGTTTCCATGAATCAAAATATAATGCCTCACCTTTATCTTGTTGCATTTTCTGCAAAGTAAAAAAAAAAAAAAAAAAACTATTTGAGTGGGAATTAAGTTGGTGTAAAATGGAGGCCAACTGTTGATAAGTTAGACAAAGACAGATACAATAGATAATTAATAATACTTTATTCCAAACCCCCACTCTGCCCATTCTCATGGCAATTTCTTCTCTATTACCAGCATGCATAATAGCTATAATCTCTAACTTTGAGTCACACACTATTAGAAAATAATTCAGTTTCTATATGATTTTAAAGTAACAACCCTATCTTACTTATCTAACTGTATAAAATAAGATAATATATGTGAAATCACTGGTAAAACACAGTGTCCTCTACCAATTTCAATATCTTTGGTATAGGTTGAAATACAAATACATTTATATATATTACTACCCATTAATTTCATCATTAACTTTATTAATCTTTGAATTCCAAAAAGTTTGCATAGTATTTAATATGTACAAGAACTCCATAAATGCTACACATAGTGATTAAAAAACAAGTGTAGTTACTTTCACTTTCTGAGATTTGTGTTCTTCATATTGTAATAATCCCAATTTATCAGAAATAGAAGGGTTCATTTAAATAATATAATAAATAGAATGTATCGCATATAGTGCCTGACAAATTGTCATAATAGTAATAGATATATCCATTACTGCATTTAGAATATCTAGTATGGATTAACTGCTTGAGACAATGTGTACTAGACATTTATATATATGATCATTAATATTTATACCAACCCAGGTATTAAAATCACAATCATTTTAAAGTTGAATATGCTGAATCACAGAGAATTTAAGTAACTTAACAAAGGACAAACAGTGTATGCTTCTCTACACAAAGTCTGCTCTTGTTTTATAATGTCAGATTTCCTGGAGTTGATCAATAAATGTTTAATGAGTTGATATTAGTAATTTTTCTTAGCTATAATTTTCAGGAATAGTAAATAGCCATATTAAAAATAATAGCAGAAGCTCCATAGTGTCATGTGGAGCAGTAAAACAATTGAAAAAGGTGAAAAAAACTTGAAATTAATTCTGGCACATAATAGGCATTATTCAATTTTATTTATCAGCCAAGAGTCCCTGGCACATGCTGAATATAGATCCTACATTAACACAAGTTGAACTGTTCTAATTAATACTCTCTAAAGCCTCCATAAAATAGTTAATTTATATTTTATAAATATTTCATTTGTTCTTCAGTCATAATGTTCCAATACAGGATCCACTAATATTCTAAACAGTTATCTATTCTTTCATGACTTTGGTGTATTCTCTCAAAGTTTTCTACAATTTAATTTCATATAACTTATTTCTTTTCTAATTTACTTTTACAAATCACTCCATCCCTAGTTCAGACCACTTTGTCTATTCCCATAGGATATTCCTTGCAAGGATCACTGTAATTTTCAGTCAGGAATTAAATGTAAACAATTGTTGGGGAACATTTGTTCTATACACATAGGAAAATCAAAATTCTTTCAAAAAGAATCATTTTAATAGAAGAAAATAATATCATAATCAAAAGATCAGAGTATGGGGAGGCCAGTGTGGCCAGAGTATGAGGACATAGGGCCACAGAGGATGTAGCTTTGAAGAGACCATGTTGCAGAAAACTGTATAAGAGCCTTTTGTGTCTTGGACTGTATACCAATGTGCACACACACACAAAAAAAAATTCACAAGGTTAGAAAAGAACTATTGACAGGAAAAGATCGTTTCTGGAAAGCTATAAGTGAACAATTCCTAGAGTTCACAAAGAACAGAGAATTGTTCAAGTTTCTGTCATTCTGTTTATAGAGATTAGTTCAGTTCAGTTCAGTGGCTCAGTGGTGTCCGACTCTTCGCAATCCCGTGAATTGCAGCACGCCAGGCCTCCCTGTCCATCACCAACTCCCGGAGTTCACTCGGACTCATGTCCATCGAGTCAGTGATGCCATCCAGGCATCTCATCCTCTGTCGTCCCCTTCTCCTCCTGCCCCCAATCCCTCCCAGTATCAGTCTTTTCCAATGAGTCAACTCTTTGCATGAGGTGGCCAAAGTACTGGAGTTTCAGCTTCAGAATCATTCCCTCCAAAGAAATCCCAGGGCTTTATAGAGATAGCCTCATCAAATATATGGGCTTTCCAGGTGGCACTAGTGGTAAAGAACTTGCCTGCCATTGCAGGGAGTATAAGAGACCTGGCTTTGATCCTTGGATTGGGTAGATCCCCTGGAGGAGGGCATGGCAAGCCACCCCATCATTCTTGCCTGGAGAATCCCATGGACAGAGGAGCCTGTGGTGGGCTACAGTTCATGGGATTGATCGCAAAGAGTCAGACACAGCTGAAGCAACCAAACATAAGTCAAATATATGAGATATTCTTGAGAGACCTCAAAAGGGTAACATTATAGTATCATAATAGTATGATTTCAGTGGTCCTGAATGAAAGTAATTCTTCTAGACACAACTTTTAAAAGCAAAACAAAACCAAAAGCAATCTTGAAAAAGCTCAATGTGATCTATAAGTAACTTAAATGCTCCTTTAAGATAGTGTGAAATATTCATCAGACAACAACAATGTATTTGAGATGATGGAGTAAGTCTCCCTTGTGTGATCTTTAAAGATCACCTCAGCACAACTGCAGATATTATACTTGGAAAATCACATAAAATTAAAGTATTTATTATAGTCATGTTTTTTAGAAGAGGGAGGCACAGCATGCCAGGAGGGGATATTATGGGAAGAATGCTAGAGAGCTGGCCCAACCAAGCATGTGGGGATCTAGGGGAAAGCAAACACCCATGGGCCAGTGCCTTTATTAGGGTAAGGGTAGGGTACACAAGCAAAAGGTATGAGGGGATTTCATTGATACATTTGAATGTCATTAGGTCACAGTCAGCAAAAAACAGGAAGGGGACTTTGTGGTAGAGACCAGAATTATCAAGCTGCTGTGGCTGGACGCTTCAACAGGGTGCTCATATCTTATTCATGGGGATGTTGAGGCATCAGGAAAATGCCAAGATTTGAAAATTTATAATACAAAAACAAAAGATGTTATACTTAAGATTCAATAAAGAATTGCTATACATGAAAGAAGCAACCAAATATTACCAATAATTATTTTAAAAATCAGTCAATAGAAACAGGTCAAGTAATAAAAGAGAAAATGAAATTAGTAGGAAAGCAGTAAAATAAGCTGTTGTAAATATTAAAAATATAGTCAGAGATTTAAAGGTAAGCTGGCACACAGAGAGAAATAGAAGACATAACAAAAAATTTTAAATACTTAATAGGTGTGAACAATATAATATTAGAAATAATGTATTAAATTGGACTAAATTTACACAGTATAAAACAAAATCTGTGAACCTGAAGACATAGCAATATCCCTAGATGGAAGAACAGAGACAAAAAAAAAGCAGAAAAGAAGTATACTAATGACTTTTGGGAGAATACCAAGTGGTGTATATGTGCAATTGAAATCCCAGAGGAAAATATAATAGGTTGAAAGAAATAATGGCTGAATTATTTCAACTGTGGCTGAAAACTATAAATTCAGAGACCAAAGAATGTCATCCATGCCGAGCTGGGTAAACATAGTGCCAATTACCATAAGACACATCAAAATTAAGCTGCAAATTTCAAATGGTGAAGAGAAACAGAAAAATAAACAACACAAATCATACTGGGAGACTAACGTGACAGCAGATTTTTCATTAGAATTTATGCAAGTCAGAAGATATTTAAATGGCCTTTTAATGTACTGAGGGGAGAGATAGACTGGGGGAAAGAGAGAGAAAGAAGGCAGAAGGCTTAGGAAAGTGGGGAGGGAGAGAGAGAGAGGAAGTGCAACCTAGAATTCTAAACCCACCTAAAATATCTTTAGAAAATTTAGGCCAAAAAAATGTATTTTCAGACAGAAGAGCTCAGAAAACTTGTTGCTAGGAGATGAGCACTAAAGGATATGCTAAAGATACTTCTTTAAGCAGAAATAAATTATACCAGAATAAAAATTCTGTCTACCCAAAAGAATGATAATGTTAATAATGGTAAATATATGATAAAATGTAAAATAGTTACTTTTCTGATTAAACACTGAGTTCAAAAATAATTGAATGTTTTAATAAAATGTATATATTTTTGTGTTTAAAACTTGTACGTTTAAATGTATTATGATAGCACAGAAGTTTGGGAAGAAATGAATTATATTATTGAAATCTTCTAACAATGTATAATACTGCATATTTTTATGCAAATAAAAATGGTGATGATTAAAGTTACATTCAGTAAACTATAGAATAGTTACTAAACAAAAAAACATATATATAGCTAAAAATGCAAAATTAGAGAACAAATAATGTTCAGTTCTTGTGAAGGTCAGAGAAAACCCATACAGAGGTTAAGGAAGAAATGAAAGGGGAAATTTGGAATGATTCATTGATAAACCAAAATTTAAGAGAAAATGATGTTAGTACATGCCTTCAAGAAAGAAGAAAGAACTCACATCACTGATATCAGTATCCAGCATAAGATACTAGAAAAGAAGAGCCAATTAAATTCAAAGGAAGGAAAATAGAGAAAATAAAGATTAAGGAAAAAATACAATATAAAGAGACAGGGGATTTCTCTGGTGGTCCAGTGGTTAGTAATCTGTTTTGCAGTGTGGTGGGCACAAGTTCGATCCCTGATCAGGAACTAAGGAACTGCATGCTGTGGAGTAACTAAGCTCGTGCACTGCAGTTACTGGACCTGCTATTTCAGGAGGCTGCTCACCACAACTAGAGTGTCTGTGTCTCAATGAAAGATCCTCCATGAAGCAACAGAGATGCTGCATGCCACAACTAGGATCTGAGGATCTGACACAGTCAAACAAATAAATAAATAACAGAATCAAAGCAAAACAATATATGATTAAATCAAGAGCAGTCACTTTAAGATAAATAAAGTTCATGAAATTCTAATAAGCAGAAAAAAAGATACAGATTACCAACAGAAGTGAGAAAGTTGGCCTTACTACACATTCACCTTATGTTAAAGAGAAAATATAAAGGGAATATATTGAACCAACTGTAGCAATGAATTCATTATTTCAGATGAAAAGGATAGTTTTCTTGAAAGATAAAAACTACAACTTACTAAAGAAGAAATGCATGAGCTCAATTGTCCAATATATATTTAAAAGTTGAATTTTAGTTCAAAACCTTTCCACAAAGGTAACTTCTGATCATACTGGCTTTACTGACCAGAAAATAAATATTGCTTAATAAATAAACACCACTTCCAGGCAAAATTTATATATATATATATATATATCTCCAGGAGAAATCAAAACTTATGTCCATGCACAAGCCTGTATGCAGATGTTTATAGAAGTTTTAGCTTTCAATAGCTTAAAAAATCTTAGTAACCCAGATGTCCATCAACATAAAAAGCTCAAAGAATCTCTATGTCCTTTAAAACTCATCACCGTATAACCATTACACAGCAAGAAAAAAATATGGACTCTTGATATGTGCTACCAAATATGTGACTCTAAAATCATTGTGCTAAGAAGCCAGCTCCTTCCCTAAAATGAATACATATTGCATTATTATTTTTATATACAATTATAGAAATGGAAAATAACTGATGGGGCAGAAAGAAGATTGATGTTTGCCTGGGAAAAACAGCATATGAAAGAGAACAAAAGGAAAAAATATAAAAGAGAACCTCATAACTTGTGGATGTTCAGTATTTTAACTGTGTTGGTTTAATAAGTATACACTTAACATTAAAACACCACATTGTACATCTTAAAAATGTACTACTTATTGTATGTCATAGCTCAGTTGGTAAAGAATTTGCCTCCAATGCAGGAGACCTGGTTTCGATTCCTGGGTCGGGAAGATCCCCTGGAAAAGGAAATGGCAATCAACTCCAGTATTCTTGCCTGGAGAAGCCCACAGACAGAGGAGCCTGGCAGGCTACAGTACATGAAGTTGCAAGAGTCGGACATGACTTAGTGACTAAACAGAGATTTTATGTCAACTACATCTCAATAAACTTCACAGATAAAGAAGGCGGAAAAAGAGGAATAAAAGAGCAAAGAATAAGATTACAAATAACAAAAGAATAACCCAATGTTAGATTTAAATCCAAACATATAAATAATTACATTGATTATAAATGTGTCAAATAAAAGACAGAAAAACAGATAAAATGAAACTTTCAGGACCCAACTTTTGCTGCATATTTTTCATTCCAATCCCAAAGAAAGGCAATGCCAAACAGTGCTCAAACTACCAAACAATTGCACTCATCTCATACTCTAGTAAAGTCATGCTCAAAATTCTCCAAGCCAGGTTTCAGAAATACGTGAACCGTGAACTTCCAGATGTTAAAGCTGGTTTTAGAAAAGGCAGAGGAAACAGAGATCAAATTGCCAACATCCGCGGGATCATGGAAAAAGCAAGAGAGTTCCAGAAAAACATCTATTTCTGCTTTATTGACTATGCCAAAGCTTTTGACTGTGTGGATCACAATCAACTGTGGAAAATTCTGAAAGAGATGGGAATACCAGACCACCTGACCTGCCTCTTGAGAAACCTATATGCAGGTCAGGAAGCAACAGTTAGAACTGGACATGGAACAACAGACTGGTTCCAAATAGGAAAAGGAGTACATCAAGGCTATATATTGTCACCCTGCTTATTTAACTTATATGCAAAATACATCATGAGAAACCCTGGGCTGGAAGAAGCACAAGCTGGAATCAAGATTGCTGGGAGAAATATCAATAACCTCAGATATGCAGATGACACCACCCTTATGGCAGAAAGTGAAGAGGAACTAAAAAGCCTCTTAATGAAAGTGAAAGAGGAGAGACAAAAAGTTGGCTTAAAGCTCAACATTCAGAAAACAGAGATCATGGCATCTGGTCCCATCACTTCATGGGAAATAGATGGGGAAACAGTGGAAGCAGTGTCAGACTTTATTTTTCTGGGCTCCAAAATCACTGCAGATGGTGACCACAGCCATGAAATTAAAAGACACTTACTCCTTGAAAGGGAAGTTATGACCAACCTAGACAGCATATTGAAAAGCAGAGACATTACTTTGCCAACAAAGGTCTGTCTAGTCAAGGCTATGGTTTTTCCAGTGGTCATGTATAGATGTGAAAGATGGACTGTGAAGAAAGCTGAGCACTGAAGAACTGATGATTTTGAACTGTGGTGTTGGAGAAGACTCTTGAGAGTCCCTTGGACTGCAAGGAGTTCCAACCAGTCCATCCTTAAGGAGATCAGTCCTGGATGTTCATTGGAAGGACTGATGCTGATGCTGAAACTCCAGTACTTTGGCCACCTCATGCGACGAGTTGACTCATTGGAAAAGACTCTGATACTGGAAGGGATTGGGGGCAGGAAGAGAAGGAGATGACAGAGGATGAGATGGCTGGATTGCATCACCAACTCGATGGACAAGAATTTGGGTGAACTCCGGGAGTTGGTGATGGACAGGGCAGCCTGGCGTGCTGCAATTCATGGGGTCGCAAAGAGTCGGACATGACTGAGCGACTGAACTGAACTATAAAGTTATTATTGTTGTTGTTTAGTCACTAGGTCATTTCCAATTCTTTGTGACCCCATGGACTATAACCCATTAGGTTACTGTGTCTATGGAATTTCCCAAGCAAGAATACTGGAGTAGGTTGCCATTTCTTTCTCCAAGGAGTCTTCCTGACCCAGATGTTGAACCTGCACCTCCTGCATTGGCAGGTGGATTCTTTGCCCTTGGGCAACTTGGGAAGCCTGTTAAAGGCATAAATAGATTTAAAGTTAAAGGAAGAAATAAGATATATCATGCATTAATCATAAGTAGGTAAAAATGATGATATTTATATCAAACAAAATAGACTTTAGGACACATATATTACCATGACTATGAGGAGTTTTAATAGTAATAAAAGGATCAAATAATCTAGAACACATAACTGTTTTAAGAGTTTATATATTTGTAACAGGTATTCAGATTACTAAGCAGCAGCTTTTAGAATTTAAAAGAAATGTAGACAATTCCAGGAATCTTAGTAATCAATACAATCAGTAGACAGAAAGTCAGTGAAGATGTAGAAGATCCGAACAAATACTGTCAGCCAACTGGATTTATCTGATTCTTTTACCACAAGAAAAAAAAATGTAGGAGAACATTTTTATCATTTGGGAATGGGTAAAATTTTCTTACAGAGAGACATAGAAGTACTAACTGAAATAATTAACAGATTAAACTTCATAAATTTTAAAAATAACTTCATCAAATGATACCATTAAGAAATCAATAGGCAAATTGCATTCTAGGGAAAAATATTCACTACACATGTAACAAAATTACTGATATCTAACATGTATAAAATGTTTCTATAGTTCTATAACAAAAATTACAACCAACAATAAAAAAGAAAATACAAAAGAGAAGAACAAATAATTCACCAAATATACAAATGACTGATAAGGTCATGAAAAAAAAATTGTTGCAAATCAGTTACCAGGAAATGCATGTTAAAATTATAATAAGTACAACCACCTTAGCACTACAGTGATAAAACCTTATTTCTAAACTTTAACACCAAATATCAAAGATTTTTAGAAGCCAAAGTTAATAATTTTCTGGTGGGAGTGTAAAATGATAAAATCACTTTGAAAATCTGTGTCACTTCTATAAAAAGTAAAATAAATTCTATCTTTTGACACACACTAGTGTCAATCTTATATATTCACCCAAGAGAAATAAAAACATATTTATGGAAAAATCCTTAGACAAGAGTGTTATAAATACTTTATTCATAGTAGCTAAACACTGAAAACAGCCACATGTCCCTAAACAGAAGAATTATTTAAAATTCTTTGGTGTATATGTATAATAGAATGCTATCAGAAATAACAGTACTCAGCAACTAAAAAAAAAAAGTGAATTACTGACAAGTGCAACAACCTGGATAAATCTTGAAAGTGTTATACTGAGTGAAAGAAAACACAAAGTAAAGTGAAAGAAAGAAAGACACAAAAATAAATATTGTATCAATTCCATTTATATGAAGTACTAGAATAGGCAAACCCAAGGTATGTGATGAAATTTATGATAATGGTTGCTATAGTGGAAGATGGCCTTAGGAAAACATTAGAGAACTTTCTAATATGATAGAAATATTTTATATATGAATTGAAGAATTGGTTATGTAAGTATACATTTTTTTTTTCAAAATTGATCAAATGGTACACTTACCTGATGTTTCACCATATAATAAACTCTACCCAACATCCCCACAAAAACTTGGGAAAGTGCATGGGAATAACCATGCATACACACAGGTGAATGAAAAGTTTTTGAATAGTATGGCAAGAAATAATAAACATTAAAATATGTGTGTGTCAAGAAGTTAGTTAATTCAGATTGGATAAAGATATGGTTCCTCTGAATGTGTTACTCAAAATTGGAAATGAAAAGAGAGCATATTTTGTTTTTTTCTAGGTAATGCCCTGAGAAAATGAAAGTAAATTAGTAAACGACCCTTAGCAGATTTGTGAATATACTTACATTATTGCATTGATCTTAGAAACTATCAGCAAGCACTTGGAGTTTACTACTCGGTATCTACAAGTGTCTTAGCCACTGAAGAGGACACTGAAGAAATACAGAAGAATGTCTATAATCTGATCTTCTTAGAGAATTGGTGAAGCATTGTCAACCTTCTCACTTAAAGATCCAAAAAATTACTAGACAGGGACAGAAATATTCGAAAATCTAAAAACCCACCTTTGCAAAAGCATATATGTAGTTACAATGTACAATGATTGTGTAGATATAGTTAAGAATATCATCTTTTGCCCTGTACTGTCATTCGGTGACACTTTCAGGGACTGTTAAAGAGCAAATAATCCTTAAAAAAAAAAAAACCGAACACTTCATTTAGTCACTCATACTCTTTCCTTTCAGGCTGTTACTTTATAGTTTGTTTTCTCCATTAATATGGAAAACCATGTACATGCATTTTAAAAATCATTTTTCAAGGTAATATACACCAGGTACTCTACTAACACGGGTGCCCCAGGTGGCACTAATGGTAAGGAACCCACCTGTCAATGCAGGAGATATAAGAGATGTAAATTCAATCTCTGGGGAAGATCCCCTGGAGGAGGGCATGGGAACCCACTCCAATATTCTTGCCTGGTGAATCCCATGGACAGAGGAGCCTAGCAAACTATGGTCTATAGGGTTGCAAAGAATTGAACATGACGGAAGCAACTCAGTACACAGCACACACTATACTAATATATTCTGTATCAGCTGCTTTAGTAACATGCTTTGGTGAACATAATTTATTTTTACCTGCTGGCATCTGTTTTCCTCTCCTCTTGGTAACAGCACCCAGATTTTACTTTGGACAGCCACCTACCATGCCCATTTGGAATCCATGTCATTTCACTGGGTTGCCCTGTGAATCAGGTTCTAGCTGTCAATACATGCATTCCCAATGGCTGTGGTCTTTGGGTCAACAATTACACAGAGGAGTATCCAATGAGTATCAGTCCCATAATTTTTTGGTAACACTTGGGAAGAAAGAAATATTTTTGGTTTGTTTAGTGTATCAGAGGAAAATGTAACCTTAATGGTTCTGGTGGAGGCCACCATATGGAGAGGGATTCCGTGGTGGCTCAGATGGTAAAGAATCTGCCTGCAATGCAGGAGACCTGGGTTTGATCCCCGGGCCAGGAAGATCCCCTGGAGAAGGGAATGGCAACCCATTAAAGTATTCTTGCCTAGAAAATCTCCATGGGCAGAGGAGCCAGGCAGGCTACAGTCCATGGGGTCCCAAAGAGTCAGACATGACTGAGCGACTTCACTTTAACTTTCACCATATGAAGAAGACTCTTGGGGGTAAAGGCTACACAGAAGATAGCAGAACCCAAAGATGGATAAAGAATCTAATGGCATAATTTGAGGGCCTTAGATCCAGATGTTTATAAAAGCTCATTCTAGACTTTTCCTTTATGTGAGTCATTTTGAGATCTATTTCTAACTGTTGCTACTAGAAATACTTATCTAATAAGCAAACTCATTTCATTTTATGACTGTTACAGCCCTATGAGTAAATGCCATGATTCTTCATATTTTACAAAAAGTGATCTCAGGCTTAGAGTGATTAATATTTTGGTTAGGTGATGTAGTTAAGTGATAGAGTCAGGACTCATACCTGTTCATGTAGCACAAAAACCCATAACTTTAACCTATACAATAGTCAGTCTCATGTCGTAGTGTCTCTGTATCCCCAAAACTTAATACAGGTTCTGACTCATAAGGTATGTTAGGATGGGGAGCACATGTATACCTGTGATGGATTCATTTTGATATTTGGCAAAACTAATACAATTATGTAAAGTTTAAAAATAAAATAAAATTTAAAAAAAATTTAAAAAAGGAAGAATAAACATGATTAAGATAAAAAAAAGAAAAAAAAATGAAGGCATCCCTGCCTAATGGAAAAAGGAAGATAAGATAAAAATGGAGAGGACTGTTGAACACAGACAGGTATTGGGTTGGGACCAGTTTGACTAGAATGAAGGATTTTAGAGATTCCTTGAAAAAATAATTCCAAACTCCACTATAGAATTTCTGTCACATATGGATGTGTGCACAGCAGTCAGTGTGTTTTATTTTCTGTTTTAATGCATGCATATGTCTAAATCCTGTTACCAAGGGTTTGACAATCTAGCTTCATAAGTGTGATTCTGTCAATCACCAAAGTCACTGAAAATGGATAGTATACTCTTAGTTGGGAGTATGATTATGCAACAAAGACATAGATTTATTAAATAGAAGATAGGATGCAAACATAACTAATGTGACCTTTGGGAAAAAATTTTTACCTCTATCCTCTTCTTCCTTTTATAAATATCTGATAACTTCTTAGGGCATAATCTTTATAAGACTGGCTAGTCTCTTAGAAATTAGTTTTCTATTTGTGTCTTTCTTTCCCAAATAACTGTGTTAGAACACCATAATGTAACAATGGAGACATCTTTGCTTGGACCAGCACAGTCAACTGACTGATAATGCATAGCTTATGATAGGTGAAGAACATATTATCTGTATATTGATAAAGTCAGTTTGACCAAACTTTAGTTAGGCTCCTGGACCTCTTCCTAGGGCCATCTGTGTACTTCCTTGTAAAATCTAGTTTAGAAAGAACCATGCTAAGTCAATTTAATCAAACTCCTCCTGCCACTGATATCTATCACCCTTGATATTTGATGAAGTTCCTTATCCTTCACTATCTATGGCAGTTATAACCTTACAAAATGTATTTCTTAACCGTGCTTCAAAGTCAGAATTAGTCCTTGATCGATAACCTGCAGAATGAATAAATTACATGTGTATCAGCAATCATGAAAACAGCATTAACCTCACTTATTATTCCTCTCCATCAGAGCTCTTAGGTGACCAGGTACATTGTCAATGAGCAATAATGTTTTAAAAAGTTTTCTTTCCCCTCTGAGTCATAGTTCTCAATGGTGGGCTTCAAATATCCAGTAAACAATGTTATAAACAGATGTGGTATCATCTAATTTTTATTGTTCCACTTATAAGGCATAGGCAGAGTAGATTTGACAATAGTTATTAAGGGTCCTAGGATTTTCAGAATGGTAAGTGAGCTTTGACTTCAACCTATAGTCACCAGTTGCATTAGCCCTCAACAAGAAATTCAGCCTATCCTTTGAGTCTTTGAGGCAGTCATTGACTTCTTCTCTCTATGATAAAGTCCTAGATGGCACCTTCTTCCAATATAAGGCTCTTTCACCTACATTGAAAATCTGTTGTTTATTATAGCCACTTTAATTATCTTATCTAGGTCTTCTGCATAACTTGCTACAGTTTTTGCTACATCAATTTGTACTTTTATATTGTCAGGAGAGTGTGTAATTTCCTTGGTTCTGTCTCACTGCAACAAAGATTTGAAATGATGGATCAGTGTTACAGCTCAGAGTTTTATTCTGTAAACAAAGGATAGCACACCCTCGAGGTGTGAAGCCTAGCCGACCTTGAAGGACCAGCCTCTACCTCTCTTGTCTCCATCTTTTTGTACATTTTGTCTCCTCCCTGCTGAGCCTGCCCTATGCAAATTAGGGTTAGCCAGGAGGGGGATTTAGAAAGGCAGAGGAACCGGAGATCAAATTGCCAAATTCTGTTGGGTCATAGAAAAAGCAAAAGAATTCCAGAAAAAAACATCTACTTCTGTTTCATTGACTATGCTAAAGCCTTTGACTGCATGGATCACAACAAACTGGAAAATCTTCAAGAGATGGGAGTAACAGACTACCTTACATGCCACCTGAGAAACCTGTATGCAGGTTAAGAGTCAATAGAACAGGACATGGAAAAACAGACTGGTTCCAAATTGGGAAAGGAGTACGTCAACACTGTATATTGTCACCCTCCTTATTTAGCTTATATGCAGAGAACGTCATAAGAAATGCCAGGCTGGATGAAGCACAAGCTGGAATCAAGTTTGCTGGGAGAAATATCAATAACCTCACATATGCAGATGACACTACCCTTATGGCAGAAAGTGAAGAAGAACTAAAGAATCTCTTGATGAAAGTGAAAGAGGACAGTGAAAAAGCTGACTTAAAATCCAGCATTCAAAAAATGAAGATCATGGCATCTGGTCTCATCACTTCATGGCAAATAGGTGGGGAAATAACGGAAACATGACAGACTTTATTTTCTTCGGCTCCAAAATCACTGCAGATGGTGACTGCAGCCATGAAATTAAAAGACATTTTCTCCTTGGAAGAAAAGCTATGACAAATCTAGACAGCATATTAAAAGGCAGAGACATCACTTTGCCAACAAAGGTCCATTTAGTCAAAGCATGTGTGAGTTGATGTGAGAGTTGGACCATAAAGAAGGCTGAGAACTGAAGGATTGATACTTTTAAACTGTGGTGTTGGAGAAGACTCTTGAGAGTCCTTGGACTGCAAGGAGATCAAACTGGTCAATCCTAAAGGAAATCAACCCTGAATATTCATTGGAAAGACTGATGCTGAAGCTGAAGCTCCAATACTTTGGCCACCTGATGTGAAGAGCTGACTCATTAGAAAAGACCCCAGTGCTGGGAAAGATTGAAGGCAGGAGGAAGGGGACAACAGAGGATGAGATGGTTGGATGGCATCACCGACTAGATGGACATGAGTTTGAGCAAGCTCTGGGAGATGGTAAGGGACAAGGAACTCTGGTGTGCTGCAGTCCATAGGGTCACAAAAAGTCAGACACAACTGAGCAACTGAACAACAACAAGGAAGGGGGTGTGTTTGTTTCACCTGAGGTTCTCACTCCAGCCCATGGATTTTTCCCCTTATCACTGACTTTTTTCTTTCATTCTCTGTCTTTTGGCCATTGCCATTTTGAACTCCATTCTCTATTTTAACTAACAATATTGTGGACGTGTCTTCTTTCTTTAAACCTCATGAATCAACATAATCTTTGGCTTAACGGAATGTTGTATCTGGTTTCATCTTAATTTAGACTACTAAACCTTTTCCCATGTTGGCTAAAACACTAATTTCTCTTTCCTATTTATGTTTACTGGAGTAGCACTTTTAATTTCCTTCAAGAACTTTTCCTTTGCATTCACAATTTGGCTGTTTAATGCATGGGGCCTAGCTCTTGCCCTGTCTTAGATTTTGGCATGTGTTTTTCACTAACCTTAATAATTTCTAGCTGTTGATTTGAAGTGAGAGACACAACACTTTCACTTGAGCATGTAGATGCTAATCTAGATATCTCAATATATTTGTGTCTCAGTTAATAGGGAGGCCTGAGGAGAGGGAGAGAAATGGGAAATAACTAGTCAGTAGAACAGTCAGAACACATACAGCATTTATTCATTTATTACTCAGTGGTTCATGGTACCCCAAAGTAATTACAATAATAATATCAAAGATCACTTATCACAAGGCTCCATGACAAATATAATAATGGTGAAAACATTTGAAATATTGCGAGAATTACCAAAAACTGACAGAGACACAAAAGGATCAAATGCTGTTTGACAAGTGGCATTGATAGACCTGCTCAACACAAATTTGCTACAAACTTTCAAATTATAAAAATGAAATATCTGCGAAGCACAATAAAGCTAAAGCAGTAAAATGAAATATTCCTATAATAAAAGTCTGCCTCTTCTGCCCCTCTAAAGCATTTTTGTCAATCACCTTAATCCAAAATTTGATTCTCAGTCTTTATTTTACCTTACGAGCATTATCTGATGTAGGACAAATAAAATCTAAAAATCTGAGACTTATTTCTCTTGTTGAAAATAAAGTGACTTTTTTCCCTTCATCCTTTTTTCTTACCTTAGAACATTTACTTCCAAAAACTTGTAATTTAGAAAATTTGTAAGTACTTTCTCCTCTCTTTGAAATGTATATTAATCCTTCTGAAAACTAGAGGGGACTTTTGTCAGCTTTATGATGCAGAAATGTCTTTCTCAAGTCCCTAAAAGCCATCTCTTTCAAGTGTAAGCATTGAGGCTGATAGCACCCATATCTTCCAGTTTCTGGAATAGTAAGAGGCTTACTTTGGTAGCTACTCCCCTGCTCCCAGTTGCAAATCTAGTTCTGCCATGAAGAGATGAAAAGTTTTTTTTTTTTTTTTTTTTTGTTCCTCCTCTGGTTAAAGCCAATTAGCCACCCCAAATGGTCACTCCAGTTATCAGGTAGAGTTAGGATCATAGATATATCACAAATGGTTCTGTCACTTTCTCTTATTTGGCAAGTAGATATGTTTTATCTTAAGGCATGTGTATAAGAGGTCTGTCTGTCTGCTTGGTTATATAAAAGGATGAGAATTCATTCTGTTTTTGCAATCTTTTAGTGGATTGCCTGTGACATCATTACATTTTGGTTTAATATTTATTTAATAATAAAATTATTTTCTTTCTCTACCATCTTTTTAGAAGAGTTGACTCATTGGAAAAGACTCTGAGAAGGGGACGACAGAGGATGAGATGGCTGGATGGCATCACTGACTTGATGGACGTGAGTCTGGGTGAATTCCAGGAGTTGGTGATGGACAGGGAGGCCTGGAGTGCTATGATTCATGGGGTTGCAAAGAGTCGGACATGACTGAGCGACTGATCTGATCTGATCTAATACCTTTGGTTTACATAATTCTTTACTTTCTTGGCTTTCCTGATTTTAGCTTGATAGTTCTCTTGATGATTGTCTGTTATTCCTTTTCATCTCAGTCTCTTATTGCTCCATCTTTGGAACTCCCCTCCGAAATGGCAGCCCATTCCAGTATTCTTGCCTGGAAAATCCCATGGATGGAGGAGCCTGCTAGGCTACAGTCCATGGGTCGCAAGGAGTTGGACATGACTGAGTGACTTCACATTCTTACTTTATTTCTTCCTTACTCTATTCATCCTTTGATGAGTTCATTCAAGGTCAATAATTTGAAATACCTTCTGTTTATAATAGCCAGGACATGGAAGCAACCTAGATGTCCATCAGCAGATGAATGGATAAGAAAGCAGTGGTACATATACACAATGGAGTATTACTCAGCCATTAAAAAGAATACATTTGAATCAGTTCTAATGAGGTGGATGAAACTGGAGCCTATTATACAGAGTGAAGTAAGCCAGAAGGAAAAACACCAATACAGTATACTAACACATATATATGGAATTTAGAAAGATGGTAACAATAACCCTGTGTACGAGACAGCAAAAGAGACACTGATGTATGGAACGGTCTTATGGACTCTGTGGGAGAGGGAGAGGGTGGGAAGATTTGGGAGAATGGCATTGAAACATGTAAAATATCATGTATGAAACGAGATGCCAGTCCAAGTTCGATACATGATACTGGATGCTTGGGGCTAGTGCACTGGGACGACCCAGAGGGATGGTATGGGGAAGGAGGAGGGAGGAGGGTTCAGGATGGGGAACACATGTATATCTGTGGTGGATTCATTTTGATATTTGGCAAAACTAATACAATTATGTAAAGTTTAAAAATAAAATAAAATTTAAAAAAAAAGAAAAAAAAATGAAATACCTTCTGTTAACTGATGGCTTCTAAATTGTTATCTCTAACCTGAACATTTGACCTAGATGTAGACTCATATCCAGCTACCTACTTACTACTTGAATGTCTAATAGATACCTCAAAATTATGTCTAAAATTCATGATATTCCCTCCACCCTTGTACTACTTGTATTGATAGTTTTCTCATCTTGTGCATGCTGAGTTGCTTCAGTTGTGTTCAACTCTTTGCAACCCTATGGACTATAGGCTATCAGGCTCCTCTGTCCATGGGATTCTCCAGGTACGAATACTTGAGTGGGTTGACTTTTCCTCCTCCAGGTTATCTTAGTGACCCAGTGATCGAACCCACGTCTCTTTAAGTCTCCTGTATTGGCAAGTGAGTTCCTTACCACTTAGCACCACTTGGGAAACTATCCTAGTTAATGACAACAATATTGGTTGCTTTGGAAAAATAATCTACGTATACATGTTAAGTAAAACACTAAAAGGAAAAAAAAAGACTCAATAGAAACTGTAATAAGAAATAGAAATATAATTTTTCATATTATACTGAAAGGCATCATAAAATACAATGATACATAAAGCTGTCCATTACATTGCATATTCCTGAAGAAATAAGCTCAAGGAAACAAGAGAATGTAACACATTTCCACCCATTAGAAAGAGAAAGTGTAGGGAGAGGGGAAAGTTATGAATAGTTAATCACTGTTAGAATATCTTGAGGACATTTGACTACAATATAATATAAAAAGAATTGATTGGTAAAGACTTATTTATATGTTTCTATATTAATTCCTTAGTCTGTATGTTCTAACACAATTCTCCACTATTTCAAACATTTTCACATGTGAGCTACTGACAAGTTAATACCTTAAAACAAAAATGAAAATCAAAAGTATGTTTACTTGTTGAGTTTTGTATGGATTATTTGTTAGTGAGTTAAACTGGTGTTTTATTCCCTGTAGTGTATCCCTTAGCAATATAGTCATTACCTGGAATTCCCATTTTTCTGTTTTTCAAAGAAAATAATTTATAGGCAGTTCTGTCAATTGTGTCACTGTGTTAAAGAAAAAAATTATGTGATATATAAGATCTTGGCCATGATAAATATGTATTCAGATATCACAGAAAATACATCTAAAACACATTTTAAAACCAGTCAGTTATCAGAATGTCAGAATAATTGTGATAAAGGAAATGACAGGATCAAAAACTATGTTGGACAGAAAATGGAACAAGAAATATTAGTCTGAAATATTCACAGAGCACATGTTCTTAAATTTCACAAAATGAATCACAAAAATGTTCTACAACACATTGTAAAATGATTGAATTTAGTTATTTTTCTCAAGCTAATTCAGGCATTACCTAAATACATTTATCACTACAATTCTGGAGTTCAAATTTAAATTCTTATATTACTACCAAATGTCATGATTAGCTATGGTGATATTAGCAGGGCTTAACATTGCTCTCATTTTAGAGTGTAACTGAATTCCATGGTGGCTCAGATGGTAAAGAATTTGCCTGAAATGAAGGAATTCTGAATCCAATCCCTGGGTCAGGAAGGTCCCTTCGAGAAGGGAATGGCAGCCCACTCCAGTATTCTTGCAGAAAAATTCCATGGCCAGGCTACAGAAGAGCCTGATGGGCTATAATCCATGAAATCACAGAGTGGCCACGACTGAGCAACTAACAACATAAACCTATTGTTGAAATGTAACATGGGTCTTGATTTGTTTTGTTTGGATTGATGGATAGATATATTGATTTATTTTTAACTTAATCTGTGACAACAGTCACCACTGATAATTTTTTTTAATTAGGCATTCTGACCTGTCTTCACAGTATTTATGACTTATGGTAATATATTTATATAGACTTTGCTTGGCAATTAGTCTATTAAAAATTCTTGTTCAGACTTAACCTTTCACTTTAAACACATCAGATTAATAAACTATATGACATTTTAAAAGACAGTTGTTCCAAATGTAACTTAGTATCCTGGAGTTGATCCTAAACAGAAAAATGGAAAACCTGGGGAAATCCAAATGAAATCTGCAGTTTAGTTAATTGCATGCATTCTCAGTCACTTCAGTCTTTCCCAACTCTTTATGACCTTGTGGACCTTGGCCCACTAGGCTCCTCTGTTCATGGGATTTTCCCAGCAAGAATACTGGAGTGAAGAGCCATGCCCTCCTCTGGGGATCTTTCAGACCCAAGTATTGAACCTGCGTCTCTTGCGTCTCCTGTATTGCAGGTGGATTCTTTATTGCTGTGCCACTGGGGAAGCTCCATTTTTTAGTTAATTGTATAACTTTAAAAATTTTGACAAGTGTGTCATGATTATGGAAAAGAATTGTATCATGAATATAATATGTTAACTTTAGAGCATGATAACTTGACAAGTTTATTCTAAGTTATTGAGAAAATGGATGAAGGGTGTAAGGAAGTTATGTTTTTCTCAACTTTTCATGAATCTACTATCACTTGAAAAAAAAGTATATTTTATAAAATGAATTGCACCTTGTTCTTATTTATTTTACTCACTTTTGTATCTCTTAGAGACATCTTAAATTCGAACTTGGGAAAAAAATCACTTGGTACTCATTCATCTGATGACTTTTTTTTTTAAGTCATAAGATACAAATCAGTTTGGTCTCTGAATCTGCTGTTGAAAGTTGACATGCGATTTTTTTTTCCTTTGAATTATCATTTCATAAAGTACTCTATGCTTTTTTTTTTGTAGATTTATTTATTTTAATTGGAGGCTAATCATTTTACAATATTGTAGTGGTTTTTGCCATACATTCATATGAATCAGCTATGGGTGTACATGTGGCCCCATCCTGACTCTCTGTCCCACCTCCCTCCCCATCCCATTCCTCAGGGTCAGCCCAGTGCACCAGCCCTGAGTGCCCTGTCTCATGCATCAAACCTGGACTGGTAATCTATTTCACATATGGTAATATACATGTTTCAATCCTATTTTCTCAAATCATCCCACCCTCTCCTTCTCCCACAAAGTACAAAAAACTATTCTTTACATCTGTGTCTCTTTTGCTATCTCACATATAGGGTCATCATTACCATCTTTCTAAATTCCATATATATGCATTAATATACTGTATTGGTGTTTTTCTTTCTGACTTACTTCACTTGTATAATAGGCTCCAGTTTCACCAACCTCATTAGAACTGATTCAAATGCATTCTTTTTAATAGCTGAGTAATATTCCATTGTGTATATGTACCAAAACTTTCTTATACATTCATCTGTCAATGGACATCTAGGGTGCTTCCATATCCTAGCTATTGTAAACAGTGCTGCAATGAATATTGGGGTACACATGTCTCTTTCAATTCTGGTTTCCTCAGTGTGTATGCTCTTTTATAGGATGCTTCCTACCCTTGGAGTGAGTCTGCTTTCTCTGCACATTGTGTGCTCAAGTCACTAAGTCATTTCTGACTCTCTGCAACTCCAAGGAGTGTATCCCACCGGGAATTTTCTAGGTAAGATTCATGGAGTGGGTTGCCATTTCCTTCTCCACTGCTTTCTCTAATAAGTTCAAATTCATTCTTCAAGACCAATTCAGTATCTTCTTATCTGTAAATGTTTCTCTAACCTTCCCCACTGCTTTAAAGAATTTAACCCAGGTCTCCAGCATTGCAAGCAGATTCTTTACCAACTGAGCTACATGGGAAGCCCTTACAGAATTAGTGTTTAAATATACAAAAATAATACAGCAAAATTTTATACTTTAATAATATATGCAATCTTTACATTGTAGTTATTAAATATTAATGTTTATCACAATTACCTTGCATGTGTGTGCATCTGCTTAGTCACTCAGTCTTGTCCAACTCTTGTGACCCCATGTACTGCAGCCTTCCAGGCTCTGTCCATGGGGATTCTCTAGGTAAGAATACTGGAGTGGGTTGCATGCCCTCCTCCAGGAGATCTTCCCAACCCAGAGATTGAACTCAGGTTTCTCTCATTGCAGGTGGATTCTTTACCATCTGAGTCACCAGGGAAGCCCAAGAATACTGAAGTGGGTAGCCTACCCCTTCTCCAGGGGTCTTCCCAAGCCAGGAATTGAACCAGGATCTCCATCATTGCAGGTGAATTCTTCATCAGCTAAGCTATTCCTAATGCCAAACTACTATGCCTTCTAGGGTGGAGTCTTTGAATCTGACATTTCAATAGGTACTTTCTCTTTAAGTTGACTATTGAATATATTTTGAGATATCTTGTCTTACGTGGTAAAAATGCACTCATTTGTTTTTTATTCAAATAATTATAATTTATTGAATTAGTATTAGTGAATGAATTAAATTATTAATAATAGAGTAGACAAAGGGTAAGTTAGATCTCAATTCTCAAGAAAAAGTTTGAGGAACATATGTTCTTGAAACTTAAGTGAAGGCATCCAGTCTCCAAGGTTGTGTGATGTATGTAATCCAACCCAGAATCTGACATGTATTTGATTTTATTTGAAAGAAATGAAGGGGAAAAAAGTGTGTGTGTGTGTTTTCCCTGTTTTGTTAATCAGTGGTCCTTTTTAAAATGTTTTTACATACACATTTTGACACACAAATTTAAGACACACAGAAAAGTTGAAGATGGAACATAGAGTTCCTTTATACCAATAACTCAGCTTTCCATGAAGTTAACACTTACATAACCATAGTTTAATTATCAAAACTAAGAAATTAGTAGTGATGCAATACAATTAAAACTCTATAAACATTATTATATTTCATCAGTTTTCCCAACTAATGTAATTTTTCCATTCCAGAATCGAACTGAAGATCTCAACATGACATTTAGTTGTCAGATGCCCTTAGTCTACTGCAATATGTAACAACTCCTTGGTCTTTATTGTTTAATTTTTGCATTTTCAAAGTGATAATTTTCAGTTACTTAGCAGACTTGTCCTCATTTTTAATCTGATATTTCTAATAATTATATGGAGGTTATGTACTTTTGCCTGGGATCCCACAGAAGTTGTGTGAATTTATTTTTTTAAAACCAATTCACATACAAAAAGTTATGTATATTTAATATATACAATTTGATGAATTTGTGGACAAATACACACCTGTGAAGTCAACATCACAGTTTATCCCATAAACATACCTAACATCTCTAAAAGTTTTTTCCACTCTCTATTTTTGTGTAAGAACACTTAACATAAGATCTATCCTTTTAGCAAATTCAAAAGTGTATAATATAGTATTATCTACAGGTGCTATGCTGTACAGTAAAACTCCAGAACTTATTCATGTGGTATAACTGATACTTTATCCTTCAAATAATACCCTCCTATTTCCCCCCTCCTCCAGCACATGGCAACCACCGCTTTACTCTGTGCTTCTATGAAATTAACTATTTTAGTTTTCTCATATAAATTATATTATGTAGCACACCCTTCTGTATCTGGCTTATTTCACTTAGCATAATGTCTTGCAGGTACATTGATGTTGTGTCAAATGGCAGGATTTCCTTTTTAAAGATTAAGTAATATTCCATCTTATGTATATCCCACATTTTCTTTATCCATTCACCCATAGATGGACATGTAGATTGCTTCCAGGTCTTGGCTATTGTGAATAATGCTACAGTGGACATAGAAATGGAGTTATCTATTTAAGACCTAATTTCAGTCTCTTTGGCTATATACTCAATTGAGAGATTAGTAGATCATATGGTAGTTACAGTTTTTAATTTTTGAGGAACATCCATACTGTTTTCCACAGTGACTGCAATGATTTTATTTTCACATCAATAGTGTATAGAGATTTCTTTTTATTCATATTCTTACCTTTTGTTTTTTGAGAATTTTGATTTTTATTTAAAAAGGAAACATGTGAGTGGTTTGCTAAAATTACTTAAGCTGGGAAGGTACTACCAAAATCAGTTTGCTGTCCTCAAATGTTCCTTTCAATCCTAACAATTAGAACGTGTTTTTATATATTAATGATATTCAAGCACTTTTGTTTACACATACCCTAAATGAATTTCAGAGTTTCTTCTTTACATATTTAAGTTGAATTTTAGCATTTTTCACTATAAATGTAAGTATAATTGTGTGGATGCAATTTCTTATACATTATAATGTTGGCATTTTAAAATAAAATGTCATATAATTTATCCCTTAAAAATTACATAACTTTGTAATGCTACTTAGTTTCATCTCTTTAAATACTTTTATAGACAAACTTTTATTTAATTATTTTGTTCTTTAAATATGTTTTTGTTAACTTCTCACTGCTGAACTTTGTTTAATGTAAGATTTTTATGCTTATGAGTTTTTTTTGATTACTTACCGTAATCATCCTCCAGCACAATAATGTACATAATAAGCAATTATTTAAAAAATATACTTTCTGTCATCATACATTAAATGAGAAGATAGTATAGGATTTGAGGAACCAGTGCCATAATCTATATAAGATTTTAAAGCAGATATTCTCACTGTTGCTGTTTTGAGAATACATGCAAGTGGGATTTGATGAAAGAATGGAGAGCTATTTGGCTACTGAGTAACCAGGCAAGAAATTTTGGGGATTAGATTTTGGTGGTTACATTTTGGTCAGGATGCTGAAAGTTGGTCATATCTTGGCTACATTTTGAAACTAAAGACACAACTGAAAGATGGGAGATGGAAAATAAGAGAATGAAATGCTGATACACCAATGTTTGTTCATTTTTTTAACTGCAGAAATGAGAAAAATATAATTCTTATTTACCAGTTGGGGAGCTACATTGGGGACATGTTAACTTACCCTTCAGTTGACAGTGTTGTATGAGATATTCACAGTAGATTTCCAGACTAGGGAAATAAAGTTGAAAATCAACAGCATGGATTGTGCTTAAAGTCTTGTGACTTGACAAGATTATTTCAAAAGTGAGTAAAGAGAGTGAAGGAGCCATCAAGGACTATTGAAATTGGCGAGGAACCTTCCCTGAATGCCAAGTTTAGCAAGTGCTTCCAGAAGGAGGAAATGACTGACTGTGTAAAATACTGGTGATGAACGCAGTAAAATAGGGACTGAAAATTGACTTTTGGGCTTACCACTGTGTGGTTTATGGGTAACCTTGACAAGAATGATATGGAGTCATAGTGGGAACAAAAGCCTGATTAGAGTGGGATTAAGAAAACAAATGGAAGTCATAATTTTGTGTTGAGGGTGGGGAATATGTTGTCAAACGGGGAGCAGACAATTAAGACAGTAGCAGCTGGAGAGTAATTTGGTGTTAGAAGGCATATTTTGTTTTCCTGCATGGGAGAAATAAGAGGATATTCATATGATGATAAGTATGATCCATTAGAGACTCAGAGAAGTGTGTGATGATTTAGAAGAGAATGAAAGGGGAAACTGGTGAAGCAGTAGCCTTAATAAGGTGAGAGGTGATGAAATCTATTGCACAGTTGGTAAGTTTCTCTAGCTAGGAATATAGAGAGTTTAATCATAGCAAGATATGCGAAGTCAGAGTACATGAACATAGATGTTAAAAGTTAGATTAGCTTATGGAAATGGTTACTAATATCTAGTTGTGACATTTCCTTCTGGATTTCTTTTATGGTGCTCTAATGTAAGAAATCAAAAGTAAGCATATTATTAAAATGAGTTTACACAGTACCAGACAAGTACTTGTGATGTGACCAGACTTACAGGAATTTTCATTATACTTTGTTTGCTTTACAGTTTGCAAGAAATCAGTTAATTCAAGCTAAGGTGTAAAGTTACCCTATCATGGCTCCCCTAAAAAAATCTTTTTTTTTTTTAATTGTGAGTTTTTATATAGTTAAAGGTTTGATACTTACCCCATATGTGGATAGTGGTAATGCAAAAATTTGCTGCAAAGTCTGCTTATAAATTGATTAAAATTAACATACTTTGGATATTATTTTTTTAAATGTTAAAGTCTCTAATATTTATTGAGTAATATGATAGATTTTTAAACATTCTCTTATATACTTCTAAAAACCATCTTATAATGTACACAGTATCATCCCATAGGTGAGGAAACTGAGTCTCAAAATAGGTTAAGTGCAAAAACAAAACAAACAAACAAAAACCAAAATAAACAGGTAAGTATTTCAGAGCAGTGAGATTTCAATTAAGATTTAAACAACTCCAATGTTCTCTCTTTAAACCATATTGGGCTTCCAGTAAAAGAGGTTAATATCAGAATTAGCTAACACAGGCAGGCATGCATCTTTCTACTGCAGTATTGGAGAGAAGGCTTTACACTTCTACTAGATGACCACAAGAGACTTTTAAGGAAGATTAAGAAGTTTTATTCCATAGCTAGAATGCATTTGGCTCTCTCGTATTTCTCTTATTGATTCCCTTCAAATCACTGCATCATTGAAAACCTTGGAAAACCATTTTACTACTATTGGTCCACCACTTATTTTTTTGATGCTCTGGGAGATAGCAATTGAAGGAAAGATTTTTTTCAGTATATTTTGATGTGTTTCTATTATCACATGTGCATTGGGGGACTATGCTCACACAAAACCTCCACTGACCTAGTTTTCCATTTCTTAAGTCATATTTTATTTCTATTCAGCCTTGAAAGTAAAATGTTAGAGTATATCATTTACTCCAATTTACATATTATTTAGGATTTTATATTTGCTCTGTATTTTATATTCAACAACTGTTTTCCTTAAATATGAAAAGGAAAAAAAAAAAGCCCAGTAGTTAACTTACTTTTAAAATATATCTTTATTATAAAAAAAAAAAATTCTGTTTGAAACAGCTAAAAGGTAAAAACCACAGCATTTGGCTCCTTTTAAACATGAGTAAATATATAAACAACATGTTGAAATGCAGATCCCCTAGCAGGTAGATGATTTTTCTTTCCTTAGAAGCTTAGCTGGAATCTTCATTGATCTAAATAAATACTTCATAAGACAAGTTCCCATTGAAGTTGGACTGACTTGTTCATTTCTATTTTATTGATATTTAGGGTTTTGAAAACCTGAAAATGTTCTTCTAAAATATGTGCTTTAAAATTTAATAAGAAAAGGCCCAATAAATTTAGAGTAGGCATTTTAGTCTATGAATATAAGCTTTTAAAAATGATTACCAAAGCAAATTATTTGAAAGCTAACAGGTTAAAACTAGTTCTTTTAGATCAATTATTACCAAAATATGTGTCTCGGGTATTTTAACAACTGAACAATAAAATTTGCTTAGCAAATCAAAAAAAGAAAAAACTAAACTAAACACATAAGTAGCCCACGTAAGTGCATTTAGAGGTGCTACAAATAAATGGCCTAGTTTTGCACTAGGATTAGCACTTATTTCTTAGGAACAAAAATATACTATTAGAAATCAGTTGTTGGTATGGCAAGTATTAATAAACACTTCATTGAGAGAGAAAATCTCCTTATGTCAAGGGTCCCCAATAGTCCATGCCCGGTTAGGAACCAGGCATCACAGCAGGAGGTGGGCCTGCGGAGCTTCATCTGTATTTTTAGCAGCTCCCCATTGCTCACATTACCTCCTGAGCTCTGCCTCTTGTCAGATCAGAGGCGGCATAATATACTTTATTCTCTTGAATCATCTTGAAACTACCCACCCCTCACACCATCTATGGGAAAATTGTCTTCCCTGAAACCGGTCCCTGGTGCCCAAAAGATTGGGAACTCCTACCTTATATTATATTAGTGAAGATACAGTTTATCTTATCATTAGTTATAATGAGATATCCAGCTATTTTGGTTTTTTAAATATTACATTAAATATATATTAAGAATCCCATAAAGCATACTGACATAATCACAGATCCACATATTTTTAGAAAAAAATATATCCATAGCAAACAAGTTGGAGAAATGCTTTTTATATAGCTTTCCAATTTAAGAGTACTGCAGAAACAAACTAAGGAGAAAAAAAAAAATATCTCTGGAAAAGATTAAACAGTAATTTAGGAGTAACTAAAATGAAGTATTCTCTGCAAATAAGGACACTTCTGTTATATACCAAGTATCTATTGAAAATTCCAAATGACCTTGCCCACTTTATTTTATGCCTTTAGAAAATCAACTGTTATAATTACTTAACAAATCATCAAAAATTTTAATCTCATATCATTTATTGAAACCTACACTACTGCAGTAACAGTGGAAAAAATTCATCTTTAATATCAGGGCTGTTGTATCCTTTGCAAATTCTAGGTCATTTATCAGGGCTTATGGGATTTGCAAGCACTTAAGGAGAAATATGCCATCTGAAAAAATATAGAGGGTTACAAATTATGAAATTAAAAACCAAAAATAGACATTAATGAATGTTTATTTATATGACTACAAAACATAGTATTATAGTAATTTTAGTCAATCTAGTCAACAGAAGTTTGATTTATTTAGTTATAAAATGAATTAAAATTAAATTCAAAAATTAAATTCAAGAATAAAATTAGAATGTAACATTTGTTTTAAAATATTGTTTTAAAATATTATTTTAATGTACAATATAAGACTTCTTAAATAAGTACTTAAAGTCTACCTTAATTTAAACATGATAAATATGTTACTACCAGTTCTATTTTAATAGAATGTTAGATATCATATACTAGACTTTAACCAACACAGACTTTTATTTATAAAGTCTTTAGGTCATAAAGATTTTATCCTAAGAGGGAAATACTTTATACTTAGAGGAAAGAAGCTAATATGTGTGGAGCAGAGATCCACACATGATATGGGTATTCCCACAATGAAGAAATGGTTAAAAAAAGAGAAAGAGAGGCTTATCAAGTTAAGAAACACACCAAAGGGCAGGTTGCTGCTAGGGAAAAAGATAGCTTTTAAATACATTTTAAACGAACTCTATGCCCATTATTCAGTCACCACATATGACACTTCCAAAGTAGATACTATACAAAGCACTGGTGTCAGATAATCCTGGCTTTCTTCCCAGGTGGTGCTAGTGGTAAAGAACCCACCTGCCAATGCAGGAGACAAAAGAGACATGAGTTCTGTCCCTGGGTTGGGAAGATCCCCTGGAGAAGGAAACAGCAACCCCCTCCAGTACTCTTGCCTGGAGAACCCCATGGACAGAGAAGCCTGGTAGACTACAGTCCATGGGATCACAAATAGTCGGATACAACTGAGCGACTTCACTTTCACTTTTCACTTCACCTGATTTCATGGGATTGTAGACATGGAATTTCTATGAATAAATATATGCTCTTGTCCTTGGGTTCAAAGAAACAAAATTTAGGTAGGATTTTGTGGGCTAGACTGGTTAGATAATCAGGAAATAATCCTAAATATTTGCTCCTTGTGGTTCTGTTCTAAAAGTCTCTGATTGATTTCAGTTTTAGCCACTCTCAAAGGCCTGACATCATAATTGGTATAAAGTTCTACAGCTAGGGAGGAAGGTGGTTTTTCTCTACCCCCTACTGAGAAAGTCAATTTCTAGGCATGTTGATAAGAAGTCCAGGAGATTGGGGGTGGGGGGCGGTGGTCAGGGGGGTGGTGGGAGGCTGGGAAGGAGGAGGAGGAAATTAAATAAGCAGGGTGACAATATACAGCCTTGACATACTCCTTTTCCTATTTGGAACCAGTCTGTTGTTCCATGTCCAGTTCTAACTGTTGCTTCCTGACCTGCATACAAATTTCTCAGATCAGGTGGTCTGGCATTCCCATCTCTTTCAGAATTTTCCAGTTTATTGTGATCCACACAGTCAAAGGCTTTGGCATAGTCAATAAAGCAGAAACAGATGATTTTCTGGAAATCTCTTGCTTTTTCCATGATTCAGCGGATGTTGGCAATTTGATCTCTGGTTCCTCTGCCTTTTCTAAAACCAGCTTGAACATCAGGAAGTTCACAGTTCACATATTGCTGAAGCCTGGCTTGCATAATTTTGAGCATTACTTTACTAGCGTGTGAGATGAGTGCAATTGTGCGGTAGCTTGAGCATTCTTTGGCATTGCCTTTCTTTATTGAAATGAAAACTGACCTTTTCCAGTCCTGTAACCACTGGTGAGTTTTCCAAATTTGCTGGCATATTGTGTGCAGCACTTTCACAGCATCATCTTTCAGGATTTGGAATAGCTCAACTGGAATTCCCTCTAGCTTTGTTCGTAGTGATGCTTTCTAAGGCCCACTTGACTTCACATTCCAGGATGTCTGGCTCTAGATCAGTGATCACACCATCGTGATTACCTGGGTCGTGAAGATCTTTTTTGTACAGTTCTTCTGTGTATTCTTGCCACCTCTTCTTAATATCTTCTGCTTCTGTTAGGTCCATACCATTACTGTCCTTTATTGAGCCCATCTTTGCATGAAATGTTCCTTTGGTATCTCTGATTTTCTTGAAGAGATCCCTAGTCTTTCCCATTCTGTTGTTTTCCTCTATTTCTTTGCATTGATCGCTGAGGAAGGCTTTCTTATCTCTTCTTGCTATTCTTTGGAACTCTGCATTCAGATGTTTATATCTTTCCTTTCCTCCTTTGCTTTTCGCTTCTCTTCTTTTCACAGCTATTTGTAAGGCCTCCCTAGACAGCCATTTTGCTTTTTTGCAATTCTTTTCCATGGGGATGGTCTTGATCCCTGTCTCCTGTACAATGTCACGAACCTCATTCCATAGTTCATCAGGCACTCTATCTATCAGATCTAGGCCCTTAAATCTATTTCTCACTTCCACTGTATAATCATAAGGGATTTGATTTAGGTCATATCTTTATGGTCTAGTGGTTTTCCCTACTTTCTTCAATTTAAGTCTGAATTTGGCAATAAGGAGTTCATGATCTGAGCCACAGTCAGCTCCTAGTCTTGTTTTTGCTGACTGTATAGAGCTTCTCCATCTTTGGCTGCAAAGAATATAATCGATCTGATTTTGGTGTTGACCATCTGGTGATGTCCATGTGTAGAGTCTTCTCTTGTGTTTTTGGAAGACGGTGTTTGTTATGATCATTGCATTTTATTGGCCAAACTCTATTAGTCTTTGCCCTGCTTCATTCCGTATTCCAAGGCCAAATTTGCGTGTTACTCCAGGTGTTTCTTGACTTCCTACTTTTGCATTCCAGTCCCCTATAATGAAAAGGACATCTTTTTTGGGTGTTAGTTCTAAAAGGTCTTGTCGGTCTTCATAGAACTGTTCAACTTCAGCTTCTTCAGCGCTACTGGTTGGGGCATAGACTTGGATTATTGTGATATTGAATGGTTTGCCTTGGAAATGAACAGAGATCATTCTGTCATTTTTGAGATTGCATCCAAGTACTGCATTTCAGACTCTTTTGTTGACCATGATGGCTACTCCATTTCTTCTGAGGGATTTCTGCCCGCAGTAGTAGATATAATAGTCATCTGAGTTAATTCACCCATTCAAGTCCATTTCAGTTCGCTGATTCCTAGAATGTCGACATTTAGTCTTGCCATCTCCTGTTTGACCACTTCCAATTTGCCTTGATTCATGGACCTGACATTCCAGGTTCCTATGCAATATTGCTCTTTATAGCATCGGACCTTGCTTCTATCACCAGTCACATCCACAGCTCGGTATCCTTTTTGCTTTGGCTCCATGCCTTCATTCTTTCTGGAGTTATTTCTCCACTGATCTCCAATAGCATATTGGGCACCTAGTGACCTGGGGAGTTTCTCTTTCAGTATCCTATCATTTTGCCTTTTCATACTATTCATGGGGTTCTCAAGGCAAGAATACTGAAGTGGTTTGCCATTCCCTTCTCCAGTGGACCACATTCTGTCAGATCTCTCCACCATGACCCACCCGTCTTGGGTTGCCCCACGGGCATGGCTTAGTTTCAGTGAGTTAGACAAGGCTATGGTCCTAGTGTGATTAGATTGACTAGTTTTCTGTGAGTATGGCTTCAGTGTGTTTGCCCTCTGATGCCCTCTTGCAACACCTACTGTCTTACTTGGGTTTCTCTTACCTTGGACATGGGGTATCTCTTCATGGCTGCTCCAGCAAAATGCAGCCATTGCTCTTTACCTTGGATGAGGGATGTCTGGGGAGGCCTTACAAATAGCTGTGAAAAGAAAAGAAGTGAAAACCAAAGGATAAAAGGAAAGACATAAGCACCTAAATGTAGAGTTCCAAAGACTAGCAAGAAGAGATAAGAAAGCCTTCCTCAGCGATCAGTGCAAAGAAATAGAGGAAAACAACAGAATGGGAAAGACTAGAGATCTCTTCAAGAAAATTAGAGATACCATGGGAACATTTCATTCAAAGATAGGCTTGATTAAGGACAGAAAATGTAGGGACCTAACAGAAGCAGAAAATATTAAGAAGAGGTGGCAAGAATACACAGAAGAACTACACAAAAAAGATCTTCATGACCCAGATAATCACGATGGTGTGATCACTCACCTAGAGTCAAACATCCTGGAATGTGAAGTCAAGTAGGCCTTAGAAAGCATCTCTATGAACAAAGCTAGTGGAGGTGATGGAATTCCAGTTGAGCTATTTCAAATCCTGAATGATGATGCTGTGAAAGTGCTGTACTCAATATGCCAGCAAATTTGGAAAACTTAGCAGTGGCCACAAGACTGGAAAAGGTCAGTTTTCATTCCAACCCAAAAGAAAGAAAATGCCCAAAAAAAGCTTAAATATCGCCCAATTGAACTCATCTCACACACTAGTAAAGTAATGCTCAAAATTCTCCAAGCCAGGCTTCAGCAATATGTGAACCGTGAACTTCCAGATGTTCAAGCTGGTTTTAGAAAACGCAGAGAAACCAGAGATCAAGTTGCCAACATCCTCTGGATCATGGAAAAAGCAAGAGAGTTCCAGAAAAGCATCTGTTTCTGCTTTATTGACTATGCCAAAGCCTTTGACTGTGTGGATCACAATAAACTGGAAAATTCTGAAAGAGATGGGAATACCAGACCACCTGACCTGCCTCTTGAGAAATTTATATGCAGGTCAGGAAGCAACAGTTAGAACTGGACATGGAACAACAGACTGGTTCTAAATAGGAAAAGGAGTCTGTCAAGGCTGTATATTGTCACCCTGTTTATTGAACTTCTATGCAGAGTACATCATGAGGAATGCTGGGCTGGAAGAAGCACAAGCTGGAATCAAGATTGCCGGGAGAAATATCAATAACCTCAGATATGCAGATGACATCATTCTTATGGCAGAAAGTGAAGAGCAACTAAAAACCTCTTGATGAAAGTGAAAGTAGAGAGTTAAAAAGTTGGCTTAAAGCTCAACATTCAGAAAACGAGGATCATGGCATCTTGTCCCATCACTTCATGGAAAATAGATGGGGAAACAGTGGAAACAGTGTCAGACTATCTTTTGGGCTCCAAAATCACTGCAGATGGTGATTGCAGCCATGAAATTAAAAGACGCTTACTCTTTGGAAGGAAAGTTATGGCCAACGTAGATAGCATGTTGAAAAGCAGAGACATTACTTTGCCAACAAAGTTCGGTTTAGTCAAGGCTATGGTTTTTCCAGTGGTCATGTATGGATGTGAAGTTGGACTGTGAAGAAAGCTGAGCACCAAAGAATTGATGCTTTTGAACTGTGGTGTTGGAGAAGACTCTTGAGAGTCCCTTGGACTGCGAGGAGATCCAACCAATCCATTCTAAAGGAGATCAGCCCTGGGATTTTTTGGAAAGAATGATGCTAAAGCTGAAACTCCAGTATTTTGGCCACCTCATGCAAAGAGTTGACTCATTGGAAAAGACTGTGATGCTGGGAGGGATTGGGGGCAGGAGGAACAGGGGACGACAGAGGATGAGATGGCTGGATGGCATCACTGACTCGATGGACATGAGCCTGAGTGGATTCTGAGAGATAGTGATGGACAGGGAGGCCTGGCGTGCTATGATTCATGGGGTTGCAAAGAGTCAGACACGACTGAGCGACTGAAATGAACTGAACTGAACTGAAGGATTATATAACAACAATGTATCCTTCTTAAGGACAGTTTCTCCTTCTTGAAAACCTTCTGACTAATCCTGATATTTTAGAATGTGTATTATAGGAGTAAGTCTGGTAAAAATCTTTCTATTATTAAATTTTAATCCTGTTATCTTAAAATGTAAATGTGGGAGTGGGTCTGGTAAAATTTTTACCTCTTTGAGACATTCTTTTCATTGTTGTAAAAACTTATTTCAGAAGTTTATAATTCTTTTGCTAAGACTAGCAAGGGGAGCACTCTACATCCCCTTTCTGATATATATGTCAGAAGCTTTCTATGTCCCTATTTATACTTTAATAAAACTGCTATACAAAAGCTCTTGTGTTATCAAGCCGGGTCCTGGTCCTGAAGCTAAATCTTCTTCTACAGAGATGTGAATCCGACACCATTCACCGTAAGGTCTTACTACCTTTATCTTATATATGAGGGTGATATCTATAACTGCAAGATTCGGGCTAATATGCATTACATAAGTTGTTAAAAGACTATTGTGTTGAAACAGGAGTTGACTGGCACCATAGTTATGCTTAACATCATTGACTTTTTCACTTTTTTAATATATCAGTACTTTGGACAGCCCTCTATCCCCTTATGTGTGCTTTCCTAGGGAAACAGTAGGAACTGGAAAATTAAGAAATTAGAAAGTGTTGAAGTAATTAATGAGCATATTTGAGGTGTTGGAACTTATCCCAAAAGCAGTTTGAGATAATCATAGACTGATATGAGAATACCACTGAAGATGAGCAAAGGTTTTGGTAGAAGTGAGAAATACATTAAAGAAATGGTGTGAGTGATTTAGGTCTGTGAATTAAATGAGATCCGTATAAAGTTCCTCTACTGTTTGAGCTCTGCAATTCAATATCACAGTATTTCAAAGAAGGAAGACTAAGGCAGATTACTCCAACTAATGACAGGAGCTCAATTTTGTATGAATTATATATAAGATACAAACTGCTCTGTTTGAAGTCTTTAAACCACTTCAAGTTATTATGGTGAGACATGCTCATTTGGAATGTGGGGACTAATTTAGATACCATATTTAATCATTGTTTCCCCCTTCTATTTTCTCTCTGTTGTCAGAATTTAAATACAGCAAAACTGGACCAAATGAGTAATATATTTCTTTATGGCATCTGGACGAGGGAGTGGGGGGTGGTGGGGAAAGACAGTCTAGCTTTAAAACAGAAAATAACACTAACAACAAACAACTTCAGGCATCATTGTTAAGTAAACTTAAACATCAGTGAAAATCTCTCTGTGGTTCATTATGTTATAGAACGACGCCAACTGTTTAAAAAAACAAACAAAAAAACACATTGCAATGAGAATATGGACAGCACCAAATTTAGTTATTTTTTTGCTCTTTTACAAAATTTCTTTAGAACAAGTATTGGACAACAAGATGTTTGAAATCCCTGAGATTAAAAGCTTTTTTTTTTTTTTCCTGCAATGAATCTCTATAGCCATTATAAATTCTCAAAAGGGTGTATGACCCTAAAATCATTGAAAACAATTCATGTAAGGATTATTTCTCAGGTGTGAATGTTTTATGATTGTATGTAAATCTGTTATGTGCCTTGGGATAATGTGAGATTAAATTGGGATATGTAAATCAACCAGCTTTGCAGGTAGCCTGTATGGCACACATCAAGCTTGACTTTTATTTTTTGCTTCATTCATTGTTGAAGATACTCCTTAGTGGACAAAAGGGATTTGCCTTGTGAAGCTGGATTTTATTTGGTTTTCTGTGTAGTATAAATATTTATCTTTGGGTTTTCCTTTTCTTTTGAGGTCAAATGAATTCTGACATGAAGCAAAAGAGATGCAAAAATAAGCACTGAGAGGATGCCACTTCTTATGTGTTCTGGGTTTACCCTGCATGACAAAGCTCAGTCCCTACCTGGTTAAGCCTGTGCTAGGCTTTGATGTGCTCAGAGGTCCCTGGATATCACTTTGCTTCAAGGGTTGCTTATTTACTATTATTGCTTTATTTTTGATCTTTAATTTTTTACCCTTTGAAAAAGTGGCGGTTTATTTTTTCTTCCTCTTCCTTTCCCTCTTTCTCTCTTCCTTTCCTTTTCTCTCAGTAATATCCTGTTGACTTCTGGCAAGATGGTAACCTAAGGTTGTATTCTTTTCCTGCTCATTTTGATATCTGCATTGAAATTATCAACATATTTTTAAAATTGAATTTTAAAAAGTAGTGATACTCTAGAAACCAGAAAATTCATTATCAGTTCATCCCCTTAATACCAGAATATAAAGGAATCTTTCCTGGGAACACAGGTAGAAGAGGAATCTTAATTCAGATATGTCAGGAAAAGGATGGAATTTAGACCCTTGGCAATCATGAGTACATAAGTTTCTTCATCAACCTAGGAATCAAAACTTCAGCTTACTCCCAGCTTGAATTTGGTCATGTTAGGGCAATTGTCATTGTTCTTGTTCAGTCACTAAATTGTGTCCAAACCTTTTTGATTCCATGGACTGCAGTACATACGTCCTGTAGGCCATGGTTTTCTGACTCCTGCTTAATGAATTAGTATGAATATTTTTAAAAATCCAAGTAACTGAAGAATTTAGAAAATTTCTCATTCACTCCCATAGTTCAGCATGCACTTGATTATATGAAAATAGAGAAGACAGTAATGAAGATAAAAACATAAATGTCAAACTTAAAATTACAGTGCATTTGCTTAACAGCATTTTATATATTGCATAATATTGAGTTGATATAATTTTTGAATAGATATAATAACAACACCAAATGCTGGTAAAAATGAGAAGTTAGATCTCTCATGACTTTTTTGATGGGAATATAAAATAGTACCAACACTCTGGGAATGTCTTGATAAACTCTATATAAAACTATCATATATAGCCTAGCAATAGGATTCTTGAACATTTATCCCAAAGAATGCTGAAATCTCTAGGCAAAAACATGTATGTAAATATTTTGGCAGTTTATTTGGAAGCAATTCAGATGTCTTTCTCTGGTAGATAATTAAACTGGTCCATTTTTACTATGGAACACAGAATATAATTTTTGGTAAAGAATCCACCTGCAATACAGGAGATATAAGATACCCAGTTTCAATCCCTGGGCTGGGAAGATCCCCTGGAGAAGGAAATGGCAACCCACTCCAGTATTCTTGCATGGAAAATTCCATGGACAGAGGAGCCTGGTAGGCAACAGTCCATTTGGTCTCAAGAGTTGGACACAACTGAGCAACTAAAATACCACCACCATGCAATATAAAGTGAAAGGAAATGACTGTGAATACAGAAAACAACCTATAACCTCCAGAAAATTTTATTGACGAATAATGGCCAATCTCAATGTTCTCAAAAGATTGTGTACTGTGTGACTGTATTTATCTGTGTGTATGTGTGTGCTCAATCACTCAGTCATGTCCAACTCTTTGCAACTCCATGGAATGTAACCCACCAGGCTCCTCTGTCCATAGAATTTTCTGGGCAAGAATACTGAAGCAGGTTACTATTTCCTTCTCCAGGGGATCTTTCCAACCCAGGTATTGAACCTGTGTGTCTTGCATCTCCTTCAATCTCAGGTGTATTCTTTACCACTACACCAACGGCAAAGCTCTTATTTATATAACATGCTTGATATTATAAAATGATAGAACCAGATTATGGGTCAGTGTTTGAAAGGGGTTAAAGAGGAGATGGTGTTGAGTGGCTATATAAGGACATGAGCAAAATTTATGGTTAAATAATTTTTCTGTGTCTTGACTGTATCATTTTCAATAGTTAGTTTTGATGTTATACTATAGTTTTGCAAATCCTAGCCACTGGAGAAACTGAATAATGGTAATACAATAGATTATTGTCTCATTTCTTACAATTACATATGAATCTGAAATTCTCTCAAATAAAATATTCAATATTTAGAAATGAACGGAAAATAAAAAGACATTCCTGGATTGTGTTTCTGTGTGCACGCATGTGTGTGTGTGAGAGAGAAAGAGGAGAAAGAGAGAGAGAGGGTAGGGAGTGGGGGAGGCTTTTGTTTCTAGCAGAAATGCTTTATTAAACATTAAAGGGACTTCTTTAGGCTGAAAGCAAGTGATACCAGAAAGTAATTCAAATCCACATGAAAAAATAGAAGCACTGGTAAAGGTAATTAGTGGTGCTTTTAAAAGACATTATAATTGCATATTTCTTCTGTCAACTGATTAAAAAGCTATTGCATAATATAATGTGTATATAATTATATAATAGCACAAAGGAAGTGGGTACGTACAAAGCTGCATTAGAATAAGGGAATGACACCAGATAATTAACTTTAATTCACAGAAACATATGAAGAGAATCAGAAATGGTAAATAAGAAGGATAATATAATCAAACTTGCAAATGTATGTATGAGAATATTATTCTCTCTCAGTTTTTTAAAAAGATATAAGATTACAGAAGGTAATAATTATATCAGTATATTGTTGGACTTGTAACACATATGCATGCAGTTTATATAACTGAATAAAACAGGGGGAAGGGGAAACAGAAGTATAAAGGACTACCATTTCTATAGTTCATTGGAATTAATCTAGTATAAACTTGAAGTGGGTTCTGATAAGATAAATATATGCTCTAGAGAACTCACTAAGAAATTAATACAAAAAATATTGGAGAAAAACATGAAAAAATTAAAATATTTCATTATGAAATATTCCTTCAATACAAAAGAAAGCAATAAAAGAGGATCCAAGGAACAAAATGATATAATGCATAGAGAAAACAGAAAGGCAAATAACAGAGATAAATCCAGTGTTATCAATAATAGCATGAAATGTGAAAGGATTAAATAGTATAATCAAAGACAGAGACTGACAGACAGGATAGAAAAGCAAGATCCAATTATATTCTGTCTACTAGAGACACATTTTAGATTCAAAGATACAAGAAGCTTGAAAAGAAAAAGGTGGGAAAATATATTGCAAACAGCAACCATTTCAAAGTTCAATACTAGCTATACTAGTATCTTATAAAACAGACATTTTTAAAAGTGTTATTATTAGAGATAAAAAAGGATGTTTTATAATAGCATAAGGGTCAACCTACAAGATATACATACATTCACTTGAAAACAGCTCCCAAAACATACATGAAGAAAAACTGACAGTTCTAGGAAGAAATACACCAGTCAACAATATAGTTCACGTCCTTAAAACCCTACTTTCATTGCTACTTACAACTAGACAGAAGATAAGCAAGTTATAATAAACTTTGCAACATTAGCAGACATAGATAGAATGCTTCACCCCAAAGCAAGACAGTACATAGTCTTCTTAAGAGTGGAAATGTTTGGAACCCTTTACAGGAGAGATCATTTTCTTGATCATAAAGCAAGTCTCAATAAATCTAAATTGATTGAAATCAGAAAAGTATGTTTCTAAAGATGACAGAATTAATTAGAAATCAAAAGCAGAAGAAATAGTGGGAAATGGAAATGGCCAGAAAAATGGAAATTCCACAACACATTCCTAAATTAAAAAAAAAAAAATTAGAAAACACTTTGAAATGAGTGAAAACAAGCATGAAATATATCAAAACTGTAGGATATAGATAGAGAAAAGCTTAGAGGAACATTTATATCTTGTATATAAACATCTTATATGTTTAAACACATTTGAAAAGAAGAACAATTTCAAACCAATAACCTTACCTTTTACCTTAAGAAACTAAAAAAAAAAAAAAAAAAAGTGAAACTAAAACAAAAGCAATGAGCAAAAAGGAAATAACTTTTAAGTTAGGGTAGAAATACAGGAAATAGATACTAGAAAAGCAACAGAAAGAAATGAACAAAACCAAAAATAGCTCCTGCAAAGATAAGTAGAATCAATAAATTATTTTCTAGACAGAAAAAAAAATATATAGGAAAGATTCAAATTCCTAAAACAAGAGAGGACATTGCTCCTAATGTCACAAAATAAGAAGGATTTAAAGGAATATTGTGAGCAGTTGTACACCAATAAAGTAGATGGCTCAGATGAAATGGACAAATCCCTGAAAGGGCACAGAATTTGGTATTCTGACTCAATAAAAAACTAAATACTGAAATTATGATTAAGAAATTCCGCACCAAGAAAAGCCAGTCTGAGGCCTCACTGGTGAATTCCATTTAACATTTAAAGAAGAATTAACACCAGTCCATAACAAACTCTTCTATAAAAGGAGAAGGAAACACCAAGAGGGGGAGGAGGAAGCACCAACTCATCCTGTGAAGCCAGTGTTACTCTGATACCAGAATCAGACAAATATATAACAGGAAAGAAAAATCACACATCAATATCCCTGTGAATCTAGATGTGATTTGCTTCAACAAAAACAGGAAATCACATACAGCATTATATTTAAAAGATTGTATACTATGACCAAGTGTATTTTATCCTAGAAATGTCTTGTTGGTTTAACATTTGGAAATAGAGTAATACTGGATATTGATAGAATAAAGGACATAAACCACATGATTATATCAGCAAATGCAGAAAAAGTACTTAAAAGAGTCCAATACCCTTTCAGTATAAAAACTCTAAAAAACTAGGAATATAAAGAAATTTCCTCAATTGGATATAGGGCATCTATGAAACATCCACAACTGACATCATAATTAACGGTAAATACTAAATGATTCACCTTTACGTTTAAGAAAAGACAGTGATGCCAACTCTCACTACTTTTATTTAGCATTGTACTAAAGTTCTAGCCCTGACAGTTAGACAAGTGAAAGCAATAAAAGGCATCAATATTGGAAAAGAAGGAAGGAATAAAATTCTATTTGCAGATGACATGATCTTGTTTATGGAAAATGCTGGAGAATTCAATAAAACTATTAGAACTAATAAACAAATTCAGCAGACTTTTAGAGTACAGGTGAGAGTGCAAAAATCAATTGTATTTCTATGTACTATGCTATGCTAAGTCACTTCAGTTGTGTCCGACTCTGTGTGACCCCATAGACGGCAGCCCACCAGGCTTCCCCGTCCCTGGTATTCTCCAGGCAAGAACTCTGGAGTGGGGTGCCATTTCCTTCTCCAATGCATGAAAGTGAAAAGAGAAAGTGAAGTCGCTCAACCGTGTCCGACTCTTAGCGACCCTATGGACTGCAGCCCACCAGGCTCCTCCATCCATGGGATTTTCCAAGCAAGAGTACTGGAGTGGGGTGCCATTGCCTTCTCCGTTCTATGTACTAGTAATGAATAATCCAAAACCGAAATTAGGAAATCAATTCCATTTATAATAGCAGGAAAAATAAAATATTTAGAAAGAAGCAAAAAAAGTACATGATTTGGACGTTGAAAACAAAAATAACAAAACTGTTGATATTAAAGAAGATTTAAACATATGGAAAGATATTACATGTACATTTATCAGAAGACAGTATTGTTTCAATAACAGTAGTGCCTAAATTATTCTCTAGATTCAAGACAATCACTATCAAATACCATCTGACTGCTTTTGCTGAACTGACAATATGAGCCTAAAATTCATATGAAAATTCAAAGGATGAAAAATAGTGAAAGCAATCTTAAAAACAAACAGCAAGTCTGGGACACTCACATTTCCTGACTTTAAAACTTACTACCAAACTAATAGTAATGAAAAGCACAAGTGACAAAAGAGAAGATAAAATTTTGACTTCAGCATAATTAAAAACTTTTGTATTTCAAAGGACACAGTGAAGAAAATGAAAACACAGCGTAATAAATGGTAGAGAACATTTGCAAATAATATATATGACAAGGAAACTGTAGCCAGAATAAATAAATAACTGTAATGATATAAATAACCCAACTGAAAAATGAGCAAATGATTGAAAAAGAAATTTCCCCAAAAATGGTAAACATGGAAAATTGACACATGTAAATATATTTCAGCATCCTTAATGATTAGATTAATGTAAACCAAATCACAAAGTGATAGTACTGCATACCCAACTAGAATGTCTATCATTAAAACACACGCACACACAATAGCAAGTATTGATAAGGATTTGGAGAAACTGGAATCTTCACTTATTGCTGGTAGGGATGTGGAATGATGCACCTACTTTTTACAACAATTTGGAGTTACTGTATAACCTAGAAATTCCATTCCTAGCTTATCTCCAAGATTAAAGAAAACATACTTCTCAACAAAAACTTGTACACAAATGTTAATATCAGCATTATTCATAATGGAAAAAATTTTAAATAATTCTCAACAGATGAATGGGTAAGTTAAATAAGGTGTTTTATTCAATGGAATGTTAGCAATAAAAAGAATAATGAAACATACTAGAATGTGGATAAAAATTGAAATTACTATTTCAGTGAAATAAATACATAACAGAAGATCACATATTGTATGATTCCACTTATATGAAACATCCAGAATAAACAAATCTATAAAATAGAAAATAGGTGACTGATTGTCTATGTTTGGATGGTGGTTGGGAGTAGAGAATTTGGGGCAACTATGGGAATAAGTGCTATTAGGTTTGGAGTTTCTATTTGGAGTGATGCAAATGTTCTAAATTAATTGTAGTGATGCTTGTACATCTTTTGAATATGCTCAAAACTGCCATTATACCTTTTAAGTGAGTTAATTTTATGGTATGTGAATTATACCTTATTAAACTGTTTTAAAAACTGTAATAACACTTTACACTCATTAAATGACTAAAATTTCAAGTCTGATAAGACCAGGTATTAGTGAAGATGTACAGCAGTTGGAGCTCTTATTTACTTTGTAGGGATTGTATAATAAAATGCTACAACTTTTGTACATTCTTTAGTAAGAATTATTTACAAAATTACCACAGAAATGGGTGATTCCAGCTCCTATGAATTCAATCAAGAGAAATAACAAGAGTTGTAAACTAATGTTAATAGTAACTATCTTTGTAAAACACTGAATGAAGAAAAAACACAAATACCTATTTAAAAAGTAAGTGGATAAACAAATGTGTTATTCACAAATTTGCTACAAATTATTGTGCCATAACAAAATACCACAAGCTTAGTAACCAAGCACTGTAAATTTATCATCTACAGTCAGTGGTCCAAAATGGGTTACCTGGGCTAAAATGCAAGATGTCAGCAGGGCCTGGTTCCATTCTGGAGCTTCGACAGGGGAAAATCTGTTACCTTGTCTTTTCCAGCTTCTAGAGCTGTCCACATTCTTTGGCTGATGGCCTTTCCTCTATCTTCAAAGCCGGCAATATTGCAGTTTTGCAGCTTTCTGACTATTCTCCCATAGTCACGTGCTTCTGCATTATTTGGGGGTTTTGCAATGAATATGCCCTTTTAAAAATAAAAGACATTTCTAATGAAAAAAAAAAAAAAAAAAAGATTTACTCTTTAACCCAGAAAGTCCATTTCTAAGAAAATATTTTTTTTCAGATTGAATTAGAGATGCATGCAATGTTTATATGCAAGAGCACTCATTTCATCATGTTGCAGAGAGAAATTAGAAACAGACAGCTATCCAAAAGCTGGAGTAGAATTGTGTAGTATTGGTGTAAACATACTATGGGAGACTGTCAGTAGTTGACATGTCTGTATGCTAAGAATAGTTCATGATACAAGAGAGTTATAATATAAATATTTAAAAATTAAAACTGAATATATATTGTGATCCCATTTTTAAGCACATATATTTATTTTTAAACTTTTTATTCTATATCAGAGTATAGCTGATTAACAATATGATATTTTCAGGCACACAGCAGAGCAACATGTATCCATTCTCCTCCAAACTCCTCTCCCATCCAGGCTGCCACATAACTTGAGCAGAGCCCCCTGTGTTATACAGTAGAACCTTGTTGGTTATCCATTTTAAATACAGAAACGTGCACATGTTGATCTCAAACTCCCTATCTCTTCTCCCCACCCTCCCAAACTCCAGTAACCATAAGCTTGTTCTCTAAGTCTGGGAGTCTGTTTCTGTTTTGTGAATAAGTTCGTTTGTACCATTTCTTTTTAGAGTCCACAAATAAGGGATATCATATGACATTTGTCTTTCTCTGTCTGACTTCAGTCAGTATGACAATCTCTACATCCATCCATGAGGCTGCAAAGGACATTATTTCATTATTTTTAATGACAAATATCCCACTGTGTGGGGATTTTCAGGTGGCTCAGTGGTAAAGAATCTGCCTGCCAAGAAGGAGACACGGGTTAATCCCTGGGTAGGGAAGATCCCCTGGAGAATGAAATGGCAATCCACTCCAATATTCTTGCCTGGGAAATCTCATGGACAGAGAAGCCTAACGGGCTATAGTCCATGGGGTCATGAATAGTTGGACACAACTTAATGATTAAACAGCAGCAGCACCCTATTGCATGGGCTTCCCAAGTGGCTCAGTGGTAAAGAATCTGTCTGCAATGCAGGAGACACGGGTTTGATCCCTGGGACAGGAAGATCCCCTGGAGAAGGAAATGGAAACCCACTCCAGTATTCTTCCCTGGAAAGTGCCATGGAGAGAAGGTGTGAGGCCACAGCCTATAGGGTTGCTAAGAGCTGGACATGATTGAGCAAATGAGCACGCATCCCATTGGATATATGTTGCACATCTTCTTTATCCTCTGTCAGTGGACATTTAGGTTACTTTCTTGTCTTGGCTATTGTAAACAATGCTGCAATGGAGTTGAGGTGCATGCATCCTTTTGGAACATGATTTTTTCTGAATATATGCCCAAGAGTGGAATTGAAGGGTCATATGTTAGCTCTATTTTTAGTATTTTAAGGTACCTCTGTACTGTATTCCAGCATGACTGTACCAAACCACATTCCCAATAACAATGTGTAGGAGTTTCCTTTAAACATATATTTCTAAAATCAGAAGAGTTGCAAAATTATCAGTAGCATTTCTGAAATTATTGATGATCTTTATTATGTTTTGTATTTAACACATCTGTTATAAATGTTTTACTTTTATTAAACAGAAAAAAAAGAATGTGCTTGGCACAAAGGGAATAATGAATAAATAATGATTGAATGAAAATGAAATTAATCAAAATGTTCAAAATAGTATATAACTGAGTGTTCCTTGTATATTATGGGAAATAGAGAATAGGTTTGCATTAATGAATGGAGAGTGGCACTGGTTCATATATAGATATGAAATTATACTATATAAAATAGGCATTTTTGTAATTCAAATATTAGCTATTTTATGTCTCAGTCTAATGGATTGTGAAAATATTTCAATAGATAAATTATGAAGATAAGTATGCATATGTGGCACTTATGAGAAGAAAATCCCCATTTCTTCTCAAAAACTGTCATGATCAAATTTTCAATCATGAGAATTAAAAGGACTTTACTAGATTATATTTTCCATGTCAATGAAATGTCTTTTTAAAATTTTTAGCTCGGAGTCAAAATTCATTTTTCTATAGTAGCACCAGTATATGAGGTGACAATATCTGCAGTGCAGCTCACAAAAGCCTATTTAAACCACTGTGTGGCTGAAATATAGTAGTAATTTATCCACATAAAATCATGTTCATAATAAAGTTGCCATGGGGAGTTGAAGGCAGAGTGTATTTCTAATAGAAACATTAGAAAACATGGCTCTCATGAGACTAGAACCCACGTTCCCTTTGTTGTTCATTTTAGTGTGGATAAAACTGCCTTAAAAGGCTTGTGGCACCACAGGAACGTGTTTTATTTCACACATTCATAGACTGGGCCTGGGAATGCCTTATCATCACTGCTTTCACCCTGTTGCCCTGAAAAGAGAGAAGTAGGCCAGACCTTTGTTTGGTATCCTGTTTCAACCCAACAGTTGCTTAGTGCCTTTGGTCAGGTAACTAAAATTTTCCATATTTCAGGAAAATATATTTCCTAACTATTTAATGTGACTGTTAAAAATATGACAAAATGGGTTATATATTACTTACATAATGTAAGCTTTCCTGTGGTTTTATAATGCCACATTAGGCAACTGATTTAACTGTGTAGATGCAACATCAATTGAATACTATAAATAAAAGCAACAAAAAGCATTCAGATCAGATCAGTCACTCAGTCGTGTCCGACTAGTTGTGATCCCATGAATCGCAGCACCCCAGGCCTCCCTGTCCATCACCAACTCCTGGAGTTCACTCAGACTCACGTCCATCGAGTCAGTGATGCCATCCAGCCATCTCATCCTCTGTCATCCCCTTCTCCTTCTGACCCCAATCCCTCCCAGCATCAGAGTCTTTTCCAATGAGTCAACTCTTCACATGAGGTGGCCAAAGTACTGGAGTTTCAGCTTTAGCATCATTCCTTCCAAAGAAATCCCAGGGCTGATCTCCTTCAGAATGGACTGGTTGGATCTCCTTGCAGTCCAAGGGACTCTCAAGAGTCTTCTCCAACACCACAGTTCAAAAGCATCAATTCTTCGGTGCTCAGCTTTCTTCACAGTCCAACTCTCACATCCATACATGACCAATGGAAAAACCATAGCCTTGACTAGATGGACCTTTGTTGGCAAAGTAATGTCTCTGCTTTTGAATATGCTATCTAGGTTGGTCATAACTTTCCTTCCAAGGAGTAAGTGTCTTTTAATTTCATGGCTGCGGTCACCATCTGCAGTGATTTTGGAGCCCAGAAAAATAAAGTCTGACACTGTTTCCACTGTTTCCCCATCTATTTCCCATGAAGTGGTGGGACCGGATGCCATGATCTTTGTTTTCTGAATGTTGAGCTTTAAGCCAATTTTTTAACTCTCCACCTTCAGTTTCATCAAGAAGCTTTTTAGTTCCTCTTCACTTTCTGTCGTAAGGGTGGTGTCATCTGCATGTTTGAGGTTATTGATATTTCTCCTGGCAATCTTGATTCCAGCTTGTGTTTCTTCCAGTCCAGCATTTCTCATGATGTACTCTGCATATAAGTTAAAAAAACAGGGTGACAATATACAGCCTTGACGTACTCCCTTTCCTATTTGGAACCAGTCTGTTGTTCCATGTCCAGTTCTAACTGTTGCTTCCTGACCTGCATATAGATTTCTCAAGAGGCAGATCAGGTGGTCTGGTATTCCCATCTCTTTCAGAGTTTTCCACAGTTTATGTGATCCACACAGTCAAAGGCTTTGGCATAGTCAATAAAGCAGAAATAGATGTTTTTCTGGAACTCTCTTGCTTTTTCCATGATCCAGAGGATGTTGGAGTAGTGGTACAAAAAAAGAAGAGGGAAATGAAATGAGACAAAGCGATACCTGACTGTATGTGAAGGAGGAATTTTTAGATACCAGACTGAATGGTTCTTAGAACAACTTCCCAAGGGAAATCCGAGAGCTCTGAGTGACGGGGAAGCAGCCTGGGTATGGGACCACAGGCTGGGTTTGGTTAACACTGAACCACAGAGCACCAGGGAGTACTCTGAAAGAGGGAGGTGTCCAGCAGAGAGACCTCCGCATGATTACATGCTCCGGTTTAACTGGCTCTGTGCATCTTAGATAGGGGGAGAGAGGGGTCTGCCCAGTGCACCCATCCCGGGACCCTTCCCCAGAGTGTTGAAGTTAGAGATGACATAGGAAAGATGAGGATGCCAATGTTGGTTGCCTTTAGAATGTAACTAACGTGTAAACCACCTAAGCCCGAGGCCAGGGACAGCGGGCGGGAGGAGCTACCCCACACCCCGACAAAGGAGGCCAGGGGCGGTGGCCGGGAAGACCAACCCCAGGTCCAAGGAGCCGTGGCTGCGCAGGCGCAGGAGGGCCTAGAGGAGCTATCCCACGTTGAAGGTCAGGAAGGGCTGCGGTAAGGAGATACCCCTCATCCAAGGTAAGGAGCAATGGGTGCGCTTTGCTGGAGCAGCCTGAAGAGATACCCCAAGCCCAAGGTAAGAGAAACCCAAGTAAAACAGTAAGTGTTGGAAGAGGGCATCAGAAGGCAGACACACTGAAACCATACTCACAGAAAACTAGTCAATCTAATCACACTAGGACCACAGCCTTGTCTAAATGGGAGGGATTGGGGGCAAGAGGAGAAGGGGACGACAGAGGATGAGATGTCTGGATGGCATCACTGACTCGATGGAAGTGAGTCTAGGTGAACTCTGGGAGTTGGTGATGGACAGGGAGGCCTGGCCTGCTGTGAATCATGGGGTCGCAAAGAGTCGGACACGACTGAGCGACTGAACTGATCTGATCTGAAATGTATTTGTTGTTGGGTTTTGTATCTGCTTTTTTATTTTTTCAATTGAGGTTTAATTGATTTACCATATCATATTAGTTTCAAGTGTACAGTATAATGATTCAATATTTTTATAGCTTATTCTACATCTAAAATACAAAATAATGTATTTTTACAAAATAATGGGTATTTTTCTTTGTGCTGTACAGTACGTCTTCATCACTTATTCATTTTATACATAGTAATTGTAATCTCTCAAACACCTATCCATATATTGCCCCTCCCTATTTCTCTCTCCTCACTGGTAGCCAGTACTTTGTTCTTTACATCTGTAAGTATGTTCATTTTGTTGTATTCATTTGTTTATTTTTTCAGATTCCACATGTATGGGGTAACATAGAGTATTTATCTTTCTCTGAATTATTTTGCTGAGTATAATAGCCTTTAGATCTATTCAGTTTGTTGCAGATTGCAGAATTTCATTCTTTTTAACGACTGTGAAAGTGTTAGTTGCTCAGTCCTGTCCAACTATTTGTGATCCCATTGACTATAGCCTGTCAGGCTCCTCTGTCCATGGAATTCTCCAGGCAATGGGTAGCCATTCCTTTTTCAAGGGGATCTTTCCAAGCCAGAGATCAGACCTGTGTCTCTTGCATTGCAGACAGATTCTTACTGTCTGAGCCACCAGGGAACCCCTTTTAATGGCTAAGTAATATTCCATTGTGTACACATACACATCCCACATCTTTTTATCCATCCATCTGTTGATAGATGTTAGGTTGCTTCCATATCTTGGCTATTGTAAATACTATTTACAATACTATTTGTATTGTAAATACTATTTACAATACAATAGTATTGTATTGCTGCTATGAACATTGCAGTGCGTGTATATTTTTCAAATTGCTGTTTTTTAGGAGTGAAGTTGCTGCATCATATGGTAGTTTTAAGTTTTTTGAGGAACCTCCTTACTTTTTTCCTGTAGTGGTTGTACCTTTTGCATTCCCATCAACAGTATGAAGGAGTTTCCTTTTCTCCAAATCTTCACCAATATTTGTTATTTGTAGATATTTTTGGTGACCACCATTCTGACAGGTATGAAGCAATATCTCTCACTGTGGTTTTGATTTGCATTTCACTGATAATTAGTGATGTTTGGCATCTTTCCCTGTGCCTGTTGGCCATCTGTCTATTCAAGTTGTTTGCCCATTTTTTTTAATTGAGTTGTTTCCTTTTTGATATTAAGCTATATGAGCTCAATATAGCTAGCTCAATGTAGTTATATTTTGGCTACAAAGCCCTTATTAGTCATCAGCTCAGTTCATTTGCTCAGTCATGTCTGATTCTTTGAGACCCCATGGACTATTGTACACCAGGCTTCCCTGTCCATCACCAACTCCTGGAGCTTGCTCAACTTATGTCCATTGAGTTGATGATGCCATCCAACCATCTTGTCCTCTGTTGTCCCATTCTCCTCCTGCCTTCAATCTTTCCCAGAATCAGGGTCTTTTCTGATGAGGCAGCCCTTCATATCAGGTGGTCAAAGTACTGGAGCTTCAGTTCAGCATCAGTCCTTCCAGTGAATACTCAGGATTGATTTCCTTTAGTCATATCATTTGCAAATATTTTCTCCTGGTCAGTAAGTCATCGTTTCATCTTTCTGTCTGTTTCCTTTGGTGTGCAAAAAACTTTTAATTTATTTAGGTCTCATTGTTCTTGCTGTTGTTTTGCTTTCATTTCTTTTGCCTGAGGAGACAGATCCAAATAATATCTCCATATTCAAGAAATACTTAACCTGTGTTTTCTAGGAGTTTTAAGATTTCAGGTCATAATTTAGGTCTTTTAATCCATTTTGAATTTATTTTTTGTAAGCTGTGAGAAAATATTCTAATTTTATTCTTTTATATGGAATCATTTTCCCAATACCACTTATTGAACAGACTATCTTTTCTCCCTTGTGCATTCTTGCTTCTTTTGTGTAGGTTTATTCCTGGGCTCTCTATTCAGTTTCCTTGATCTAGGTGTCTGTTTTTGTGCCAGTACAATACTGTTTTTATTACTGTAGCTTTGTAGTATAGTATGAAATCACGGGATGTGATACCTCCAGTTTTGTTCTTTTTCCTCAATATCACATTGGTAATTTGGGTCTTTTATGGTTTCATGGGATAGTGGTGGTGGTTTAATCACTAAAGCCTATCCAACTCTTGTGACCCTATGGACTGTGGCCTTCCAGGCTCCTGTGTTTTGGGGTTTCCCAGGCAAGAATACTGGAATGCGTTGTCATTTCCTCCTCCAGGGGATCTTCCTAACCCAGGGATTGAACCCATGTCTCCTTAATTGTAGATGGTCTCCTTCATTGCAGCAGATGTTTTACCACTGAGCCACCAAGAAAGCCCCTATGGTTCCATGTAACATTTATGATTGTTGGTTTTAGTTCTCCAAAAGATATAATCATATTTTGATAGAGACTGCACTAAATTTGTAGAGTGCTTTAAGTAGTATGGATATTTAACAGCATTAATTATTTCAATTTGAGAACACAGTATATCTTTCTATTTTTTTGTATCACCTTCAGTTTCCTTCATCACTTCATAGGTGTTTTTTTTGTTGTTGTTGTTGTTTTAGTCTTTAATGTATAGATCTTTCTCCTCCTTGGTTAAGTTTATTCTGAGGTATTTTATGATTTTTGATGAAATTTTCAACAAGGTTGTTTTCTTGTTTCTCCTTTAGAAAGTGCATTGTTAGTGCACAAAAAGCAACAGATATTTGTATATTAATCTTTCCTTGAAACCTTGCTGAATTAATATATTAATTCTATATACACTTTAATGTGACTGCAAATATTGGCAGTTCCTTCTTCCAATGTAGATGTTTTTATTTCTTGCTCTTGCTTCCAATTCTGTGTTAAATAGAAGTGTTAAGAGTGGACATCCTTGTCTTGTTTCTGATTTTAGAGGAAAAATTTTCACCTTTTCACAGTTGAGTGTAATGTTAGCTGTGGGTTAGTCATAAGTGGCCTTTTATTTGTTGAGATGTGCATCCTTTATACCAATTTTAAGGATAGTTATTTTAACCATGAATGGATTTTTTAATTTGTCAGATGCTTTTTCTGCATCTATTGAGATGATCATGTGATTTTTACCTTCCTATTTTTAATATGATATATCATACTGATTGATTTGTATTAACCCATCCTAGCATCCCTGGAATAAAGTTTAATTGATAATACTGTATGATCCTTTTTATATAGTTTGAATTTAATTTGCTAATATTTTGTTAAATACTTTTGCATCTGTATCTATCAGAGAAATCAGTAAGTAATTTTCTTTCTTTTTTTTTTGTAGTTGGTATTGTTTTTGGTATCAAGGTAATAGAGACTTCATAGGATGAATTTAAGAGTGTTCACTCCTATTTAGTTTTGGGAATAGTTTGAGAAGGATGGGAATTAACTTTTCTTTACATGTTTGTTAGAATTTCTCTGTCTGGTCCTGGACTTTTGTTTACCAGAAGCTTTTTTTTTTTTTTTTTTTTAATTCAGTGAAACTGAATTTGTAGATAGATCAGTTTGTTTAGATTGTCTATTTCTCCCTGATTCAGTCTTGGCAGATTATGTTTCTAGAAATTTGTCAATTTTTTCTAGGTTGTCCAATTTGTTGACATAACTATAGTATTTTCTTATGATTTTCTTGTATCTCTATAATGTTAGTTGTTTTGTATCCTCTTTCATTTTTTATGTTACTTATTTTGATCCTCACCATTTATTTGATTTTATTTTTTTGATAAGCCTAGCTAAAAGTTTACCAAACCTTCCATCTTTTCAAAAAGCCATCTTTCTGTTTCTTTAATCTTTATTATTATTATTTTTTGATTTGTATTTCATTTATTTCCTCTCTGATCTTTCTTATTTCCTTCTTTCTGATAATGTTGGGCTTTGTTCTTTTTCTAGTTCTTTTAGATGGCAAGTAAGGTTGTTTATTTGGGGTTTCTGTTTGTTTCTTAAGGTAGGCTGTGGTACTATAATTTTCTCTCTTAGAATTGGTTTTGCTGAATCCCATAGATTGTGGAAAGTTGCATTTCCATTTTCATTTGTCTCAAGTTTTTTTTTTTTTCTGATTTCCTTTTTGATTTCATCTTTGACTCATTGGCTTTTGGATACTATGTTGTTTAGTCTCTACATGTTTGTATTTTTCACCCATTTTTCTGTCCTGTAATTGATTTATAGTTTAATATCATGGTGGCTAGAAAAATTACTTGATACAGTTACTCTCCTCTTGCAGCCTGGCATATGCTCTATCCTGGAGAATGTCCATGTACACTTGAAAATAATGTGTATTATGCTCTTTTATTTGCTGTAATGTCCTGTAAATATCTATTAAGTCCAATTGGCCTAATATTTCATTTAAAGTCTCCATTTCTTTATAATGATTTTCTGTCTGGATGATCTGTCCATTGATGTCAGTAGGGTGTTAAAGTCTCCTACCATTGTATTATTGTCAATTTCTCCCTTTATGTCCATTAATACTTGTCTTACATATTTAAATTCTCCTGTAGTAGGTGCATATACATTAAAGAGTATTATACCCTCTTTTATTGATCCCTATATTATTTTGTAATGTCCTTCTTTGTCTTGCCTTGTGGCTCAGCTGTAAAGAATCAGCCTGCAGTGCAGGAGATGTAAGAGATGTTGGTTTGATCCTTGGGTTGGGAAGATCCCTTAGAAGAGGGCATGGCAACTCACTCCAGTATTCTTGCCTGGAGAATCCTATGGACAGAGGAACCTGGTGGGCTATAGTCTCTAAGGTTGCAGAGAGTTGGACATGACTAAAGTGAGTTGCCATGCACGCAGGTACATTACCTAGAATATAGCTGTTATCTTTAAGTGGGCTTCCCTGATGGCTAAGTGGGTAAAACATCTGCCTGCAATGCAGGAGACATAGGAGACAAGGGCTTGATCCCTGGGCCAAGAAGACCCCCTGGAGAAGGAAATGACAGCTCACTTCAGTATTCTTGCCTGGAAAATTCCATGGACAGAGGAGCCTGGTGGGCTACAGTCCATGGGATCACAAAGAGTGAGACACGACTTAGTGACAGGAATTTACTTTAGAGTGTACTTTGTCTGAGATGAATATTGCTATTCCTGATTTCTTGTCTATTTCATTCCGTAACTTTCAATCTGTGTTTTTAATTCTGGAATGAGTCTCTTGTAAGCAGCATATAGGAGGATCTTGTTGTTTTGTTAATCACTTCTTCCCTTGTGGCTTGATGATTTTCTTTAGTAGTATGTTTGTGTTATTTCCTCTTTCATTTTTGTGTATCTATTGTAGGTTTTTTATTTGTGGTGATCATGCAGTTCATATATGTTAACATACAACCATATCTGCTTGTCTTAATCTGATAGTCATTTAAGTTCAAATCTATTGCAAATAATCTATATTTTTCACTTCCCTCCCCCACATATTTTGGTCTTGTTGTTGTATTTTACATCTTCATATTTTTTAATGCTTATAAAGATTTTATATTTTATTATTTTAATCTTCATACTAGCTTACATAAGTGGCTTATCTTCAGCCTATATTATATATATTATATATATATATATATTTTTTTTTTTTTAACTAGGTCACTTCTCCTTTCATAGATACATCTTTTTGTAGCCTTCTATTTCCACTTAGAGAAAATCCCTTGACATTTATTTTAGGGTGTTTTAGTATTGATGAACTCCTTTAGTTTTTGCTTATCTGATAAGTTCATCTCTCTTTCAATTATGAATTATATAATTGATTAATTATTATTGTTGTTTATTTTTGCTGTGCTGGTTCCTTGTTACAGAACATGGAGTTCTTGAATCGAAGTGTGTGGGCTAAGTAAGCAACATGGGCAACATATGGGCTCTGTAGTTGTGATGCGAGGCTCTGGACTTCGTGGGCTCAATAGTTGTGGTAAACAGGCTTTTCTAGTCATGGTATGCAGGCTCTAGAGTGTGTAATTGTGGCATTCAAACTCTGTTGCAGTATGTGGGATCTCAGTTCCCTGTTGGGAATTGAACCTGGTTCCCATGTATTGGGAGCAAAGATTCTAATTCTCCAGACCACCAGGGAAGTCCCTCAATTTTGAATTACAATCTTGCCAGATACAGTGTCTTCAGTTCAGTTCAGTTCAGTTGCTCAGTCGTGTCTGACTCTTTGCAACCCCATGAATCACAGCGCGCCAGGCCTCCCTGTCCATCACCAACTCCTGGAGTTCACGCAAATTCATGTGCATCAAGTCAGTGATGACATCCAGCCATCTCATCCTCCTTCGTCCCCTTCTTCTCCTGCCCCCAATCCCTTCCAGCATCAGGGTCTTTTCCAATAAGTCAACTCTTTGCATGAGGTGGCCAAAGTACTGGAGCTTCAGCCTTAGCATCAGTCCTTCCAATGAACACCCAGGACTGGTCTGCTTTAGGATGGACTGGTCGGATCTCCTTGCAGTCCAAGGGACTCTCAAGAGTCTTCTCCAATACCACAGTTCAAAAGCAATTCTTCGGCACTCAGCTTTCTTCACAGTCCAACTCTCACATCATACATGACCACTGGAAAAACCATAGCTTAGGTTGCAGCTATTTTTCTTTCAGTATTTTAAATATATCATGCCTTCTAGCCTGCAAAGTTTTTGCAGATAAATCAGCTGATAGCCTTATGGGGGTTTCCTTGTATATAACTCTGTTTTGTCTTGCTACCTTTAGAATCCTCTCTTAATCTTTAGCTTTTCCCATTTTTCTTATGATATGTCTTGGTATGTGTCTGTTTAGATTCTTCTTGTTTGGTACCCTTTGCACTTCTTATACCTGGATATCTGTTTCCTTCTTCAGTTTTGGGAAGTTTTTAGCCATTATTTTATTAAATAACTTTCTGACCATTTTCTGTCTTGTTTCCTCCTGGAGCTTCTATAGTGCAAATGTTTTACGTTTGATTTTACCAGAGTTCCCCTAAATGTTTCTAGCTTTCTTTTTTAATTTTTAAAAAATTTTTCTGATTGAGTAAATTGCATTAATTTTGTCTTCTAGATATGAGATGCATTCTTTTTTATCACCTAGTTTGCTGTTAATTTCTCCTATTGTGTTTTTCTTTCAGTTACTACATTTTTAATATCTGACTGGTTCTTTTTTATATTTTCCAATTCCTTGATACAATTCCCACTGTGTTTATCCTTTTTTTCTAAGTCAGTTAGCATTATGATTATTAATGCTTTGAATACTTTATTTGCTAGATTATTTATTTCTGTTTTATTGTTGTTGTTGTTTCCAGAAGCTTCCTCTTTTTGTTTTTTTTTTTTTTTCAATTGAAGCAAATTACTGGGTATTGTCACTTTGCTAAACTTTCTCCATCTCTCTGAAATTAGGTTAAACAGCTACCTATTCTAGTTTTGAAAGGTTGTCCTTATGTGGGAACATCCCTATACAGTCTATTGTTTCTATTGACTTAGGTGGGCATCTTGGATATGACGTTAGCACAAATCATGACTTTGCTCAGGGTGTGCTAACAGCTATCACCTTAGTAGCAAGTGGGGCTGGAGATGGCAGGGCTACAGTTGGAGCCAAGAGTGGCATGGGTTTCTCCTCTGCTCAGTGGCCAACTTCACCTTATTAGGGTGCAGCAGCAGGTCCTAAGTTGCTAGAGAAGAAGCCTTGATTATGGTTCATGCTAGCTCCAATCTCTCTAAGTGTGTACCTTTCCCCATTTCAGCATGACAGTCTCACCCCAGAGAAGCACTGGTTGTGACTGCCCAGCCCCAGATAGTCAGCCCCAGTCCATTTCTGATGCTCCACCTCTCTAAGTGGCAGTAATTGCTGCTCTTACCTTATTCAGATGGCATCAATTCCAGGCAAGCATGATTCATCACAACTGAGTACTCCTCTTAGCCAAGCCAGCCATTGCCATCGTGTGGAACTGTTTTGGAAAGCAAATGGGACAGAGTAGGTCCTCCACTTGGGCTGCAGCATGAACCAGTGCAGTCATGAGGAATTGGCCAGAGTTTATGCAGTTTTAATCTGTTTTTTCCACCTTGTTTGAGGAGTAAGCACATGTGTGTGCACTCTTTACAGGAAGATTCTAGATTTCTTACACTCTACTGTTAATCCCACGGGTTTTCTAGCCAGATGTGAAGACTTCTCTTTCTGGTGTTAGTCCCTAGGATGGGGTGTCCATATGTGACTTCATCCCCATGGAAGATCTCTGCCCTTGTAATCTCCCCCCAAATCCCATCTTCTCTGACCCTTTCCAGGGGCAAAGATCCTTACCTGATCATTCTCTTCCCTACTATATGACTCCATGTGAATCTTCTTATTGACTTCATTGTATGAGTTTTTCATCCAGTTACTTTTCTGCCCTTGAGAATTACTTCAAATATAGATGCATTTTCTGTGTGTTCATGGGGTAAAATGAGTTCCATGTTCTCCTACTGCTACTCTTGAACTCTTCATGTGTGCTTATTTTCTGTGAGTACTTAGAAAATAAAATCTTTGAAAAAGAAGGAAGAATAATAAACATAAACACACCGTTATAATGTGCAATAATGGGGCATTTTATAAATAATAGATGTAGACAGTACTCCCCTAGTAGGACATCGGCACAATGATTGTGAGTGTCAAGTACCATGCTATGTAGTAGATTCAATTCAGTTCAGTCGCTCAGCCATGTCCGACTATTTGTAACCCCATGAATCACAGCACGCCAGGCCTCCTTGTTCATGACCAATTCCCGGAGTTCACCCAAACTCATGTGCATCAAGTCGGTGATGCCATCCAGCCATTCATCTTCCATCGTCCCCGTCTCCTCCTGCCCCCAATCCCTCCCAGCTTCAGGGTCTTTTCCAATGAGTCAACTCTTCCTATGAGGTGGCCAAAGTATTCAAATTTCAGCCTCAGCATCAGTCCTTCCAATGAACACCCAGTACTGATCTCCTTTAGGATGGACCGGTTGGATGTCCTTGCAGTCCAAGGGACTCTCAAGAGTCTTCTCCAACACCACAGTTCAAAAGCATCAATTCTTCAGTGCTCAGCTTTCTTCACAGTCCAACTCTCATATCCTTACATGACCACTGGAAAAACCATAGCCTTGACTAGACGGACTTTTGTTGGCAAAACAATATCTCTGCTTTTTAATATGCTATCTAGGTTGGTCATAATTTTCCTTCCAAGGAGTAAGTGTCTTTTAATTTCATGGCTGCAATCACCATCTGCAGTGATTTTGGAGCCCAAAGAAATAAACTCTGACACTGTTTCCAATGTTTCCCCATCCATTTGACATGAAGTGATGGGACCAGATGCCATGATCTTCGTTTTATGAATGTTGAGCTTTAAGCAAAACTTTTCACTCTCCTCTTTCACTTTCATCAAGAGGCTCTTTAGTTCCTCTTCATTTTCTGCCTAAGAGTGATATCATCTGCATGTCTAAGGTTATTGATATTTCTCTCGGCAATCTTAATTCCAGCTTATGCTTCTTTCAGCCCAGCGTTTCTCATGATGTACTCTGCATATAAGTTCAATTAGCAGGGTGACAATATACAGCCTCGACTTACTCCTTTTCCTATTTGGAATCAGTATGTTGTTCCATGTCCAGTTCTAACTGTTGCTTCCTGACCTGCATATAGGTTTCTCAAGAGGCAGGTCATGTCTGGTATTCCAATCTGTTTCAGAATTTTCCACAGTTTATTGTAATCCACACAGTCAAAGGCTTTGGCATAGTCAATAAAGCAGAAATAGATGTTTTTTCTGGAAATCTCTTGCTTTTTCCATGATCCAGCGGATGTTGGAAATTTGATCTCTGGTTCCTCTGCCTTTTCTAAAACCAGCTTGAATATCTGGAAGTCATAGTTCATGTATTGCTGAAGCCTGGATTGGAGAATTTTGAGCATTACTTTACTAGCGTGTAAGATGGGTGCAATTGTGCGGTAGTTTGAGCATTCTTTGGCATTTTCTTTCTTTGGGATTGGAATGAAAACTGACATTTTTCAGTCCTGTGGCCACTGATGAGTTTTTCAAATTTACTGGCATATTGAGTGCAGGAATTTCACAGCATCATCTTTCATGATTTGAAATAGCTTAACTGGAATTTCATCACCTCCACTAGCTTTGTTTGTAGTGATGCTTTCTAAGGCCTACTTGACTTCACATTCCAGGATGTCTGGCCCTAGGTGAGTTGTCACACCATCGTGATTATCTGGGTCATGAAGATCTTTTTTGTACAGTTCTTCTGTATATTCTTGCCACCTCTTCTTAATATCTTCTGCTTCTGTTAGGTCCATACTATTTCTGTCCTTTATCGAGCCCATCTTTGCATGAAATGTCCCCTTGGTATCTCTAATTTTCTTGAAGAGATCTCTAGTCTTTCCCATTCTGTTGTTTTCCTCTATTTCTTTGCATTGATAGCTGAGGAAGGCTTTCTTATCTCTCCTTGCTATTCTTTGGAACTCTGCATTCAGATGCTTATATCTTTCCTTTTCTCCTTTGCTTTTCTCTTCTCTTTTCACAGCTATTTGTAAGGCCTCTTCAGACAGCCAATTTGTTTTTATGCATTCGTTTTCCATGGGGATGGTCTTTATCCCTGTCTCCTGTACAATGTCATGGACCTCAGTCCAGAGTTCATCAGGCACTCTGTCTATCAGATCTAGTCCCTTAAATCTATTTCTCGCTTCCACTGTATAATCATAAGGGATTTGATTTAGGTCATACCTGAATGGTCTAGTGGTTTTCCCTACTTTCTTGAATTTCAGTCTGAATTTGTCAATAAGGAGTTCATGTTCTGAGCCACAGTCAGCTCCTGGTCTTGTTTTTGCTGACTGTATAGAGCTTCTCCATCTTTGGCTGCAAAGAATATAATCAATCTGATTTCAGTGTTGACCATCTGGTGATTACAGAGCTGTGTCAAGGTTATATGGACTAAATTTCAGTCCCACCTCTACCCACAGTAACAGACCCTTGATTAATGGAAAATCTATACAACTATACGTGGCAACCTTACAACAGTGGATTACTATGCAGCTGTTAAAACAGAATAAATTTGAACTTAATGATGTGGAAAGAAGTTCACTATATGTTAAATACTGGAGATGATGAATTATAAAAATGTATTTGAAAAGACATCTTAATTTGATTAAAATGAACTTTTAAAAATTATTCACTTAAGTTGTATTGGTGATGGTGATGGTTTAGTTGCTGAGTCGTGTCCGACTCTTGCAACCCCGTGGACTGTAGCCTGTAAGGCTCCCCTGTCCATGGGATTTTCCAGGCAAGAATACTGGAGTGGATTGCCGTTTCCTTCCCCAGGGGATCTTCCCGACCCAGGAATCGAACCCAGGTCTCCTGCATTACAGGCAGATTCTTTACCAACTGAGCTATGAGGGAAGCAATATTTACAACTTTTGTCTCTCAAAATATAAATCCCCTATTTTACTTTGATTTAAGATTTTTATTTATTTATTTGGCTGTGGTGGGTCTTCTTTGCTGCGTGTGGGCTTTCTCTAGTTGCAGTGAGTGGGGGCTGCTATTTATGCAGTGCACAGACTTCTCATTGTGGTGGCTTCTCTGGTTGTGGAGCACAGGCTGTACACATGCAGGCTTCTATAGTTGCTGCACTTGGGCTCAGTAGTTGCAGCTCTCAGACCCTAGCGGCTCAGTAGCTGTGGTGCTCGGGCTTAGCTGTTCCGTGGCATGTAGGATCTTTCCAGACCAGGGAGTGAACCTGCATTAGCAGGTGGATTCTTAATCATTGGACCTCCAGGGAAACCCCTAACTCCCCTAAAGTGTCATATCATGCTGCTGCTGCTGCTAAGTCGCTTCAGTCGTATTCGACTCTGTGCGACCCCATAGAAGGCAGCCCATCAGGCTCCCCCGTCCCTGGGATCTCCAGGCAAGAACACTGGAGTGGATTGCCATTTCCTTCTCTAATGCATGAAAGTGAAAAGTGAAAGTGAAGTTGCTCAGTCGTGTCCGACCCTCAGCGACCCCGTGGACTGCAGCCTTCCATATCTCTATGATATAAAATTGTGAATAATTTTTAAACCACTTAATAGTAACACTTTATATAATAAGAATATGATGTTTGTGTATTTTTATAGTAGCAATATATACCTTAATATATACCTTTATAGTAGCCTTATATATATACCTTAAATAGCGAGAAGAACATTTTAAATACTTCAATAATAAAAATGGAATTTTTGGTGAAAATTAAAAATGGATGTTCTTCATGTATTTTTTTTTTTTAACTAGGAAGACATGAAACGATATGAAATATATTTTGGAAAGGGAAAATTGGAAAACTTTCTAAAGAAAAAAAAATCTGTTTTTGCTGGGAAAACAACATTCCCAGAGGCTGATATCAAGCTATTTCTTTTCAACTCCAAATGACAGAATGCATAGACATTCCCTACCTTTACAACAATACAGGTAGTAAGAGTTAGACAATACTGTCAATCACATTTCTTCCCAGAAGATCCACTGGAGAAGGGCTGGGCTACACACTCCAGTATTCTTGGGCTTCCTTGTGGCTCAGCTGGTAAAGAATCCACCTTCAATGTGGGAAACCTGGGTTCGATCCCTGGTTGGGAAGATTCCGTGAGGAAAGGAACGGCTACCTACTCTAGTATTCTGGCCTGGATAATTCCATGGACTATATAATACATGGGTTCACAAAGAGTCAGACATGACTGAATGACTTTCACTTTCCCTTAAGCACAAGAGAAAAGTATAATCTTTATTCCCCTGACTACAGAGATGTTCAAACAGGTAATGTGCATTTGTTTTCCTTCTTAGAAAAAATTACCATTATCATGACCAGAGCTCTGCTAAAAGAAGAAATTAGGATGCAGTTTAATGAATGGGACCTCTGAGGGTAAAGGGTTAGAAGATTTAAAAATGTTAGAAAGATATTGCAAGAGTCTTTATTATTAGAGTTTATGAGAATCTCATAACATTTTTATCCAAACATTATTCAGTTATATTAAATTTGATTACAGCCAAAAGTGACCAAGATATCTGTGCAAAATGAAATTATGGTTAAAGCATAATCAAACACTATTTCAAGAAGAACTGGAACAATTAATGAGAACCAGACATGAAATAACCAGGAGAGAATTTGCTTTGTTACTTTATCCATACCCACATTAAAGGGAAGATTTAATCAATCCTGAACACTGAGAAGCAATAGGCCATTTTAAACTGCCAGATGAAAATACTGTTCTCAGTAACATCTTCTCATTTAATAATTCTCCCATACAGAGAAAAGTTTCATTACAGTTAACCTAATTTCAGTATGCTGCAGAGATACATCATTGGCCCCTTTCTTAACTCCCACTGGTTCTCATTCTTTAAAATTTAACTATTTTTACATTTGATAACTATTATCTAATATTAGCTCAGCCACCTTTGATTCAGTCTCCGTAATCCAAATTACTCTAACCTATCCTCTAAGGCCAGATTTCCCAGCACTTTATATCTCTGCAGCTCTCAACTGAGCACACTTCAATTTGTCCACATCTCCAATTTGCTCCTGAGCTCAGAATTAAAGATATTTTAATAAAATTTCACCAGTGTCGAGTATATAATGGCATGATCATTTTTCAGTTATAGTATTTTACAGTATAATACATGCTTGCACTGTACATTTTTTCACTCACTATGTAGTGTTTCTTATTGTAATTGACTTATGATATCCTGTGAGATCTAGATCCTTTTGTATTCTATCCAATTATAGATAACTTTAATAAATCCTTAACTGAGATTTGCCAGTCTGTTAGGAATATTACTTTTATATGCTTATGTTATCTTGAATATATTTTGTTATTTAAAATTATATTGGATATTTTATCCCTTAAAATTTATAACTAATATTTGATATTGTTGTGGTTCAGTCACTCAGTTATGTCCAACTCTTTGCGACCCCATGGACTCAGCACACCGTCCTTCAGTCTCCTGGAGCTTGCTCAAACTCATGTTCATATGATCATCTCAATAAAAACAGGCCAATGATTACACATTTATTAAAGATACTAACAGCAAACTACGATTACTTAGAATTTCTGTAATCTAATAAGGGAATCTACAAAAAGTTAACAAAAATACTCCACAATGAAAAAGCTAAAGCTTGCTCTCTGAAATGGAGAAAATGATAAAGATGCTCACAATCACTATATCTATGCAACATTGTACTAAAATATCCCACTAGAGAGAAAAAGCAACACAACTTACATGTGTGTGTGTGTGTGTGTATGTATGTGTATATATATATATATGTATATATATGCATATATACACATATGCATTTAAAGTTATAAAATAACTCAGAGATATTAGAAAACTGGAAAAATCTCATCACTTGCCCTTTAGAGTTCAGTTCAGTTTCAGTAGCTCAGTCATGTCCAACTCTTTGTGACCCCCATGGACTGCAGCATGCCAGGCTTCCCTGTCCATCACCAGCTCTCAGAGCTTGCTCAAACTCATGTCCATCGAGTCGGTGATGCCATCCAACCATTTCATCCTCTGTCATTCCCTTCTCCTTCTGCCTTCAATCTTTCCCAGCATCAGGGTCTTTTCTAATAAGTCAGTTCTTTGCATCAGGTGGCCAAAGTATTGGAGTTTCAGCTTCAGCATCACTGCATCAGTCCTTCCAATGAATATTCAAGGCTGATTTCCTTTAGGTTTGACTAGTTTGATCTGCTTGCAGTTCAAGGGACTCTCAAGGGTCTTCTCCAACACTACAGTTCAAAGGAATCAATTCTTTGGCACTCAGCTTTCTTTATGGTCCAACACTCATAGCCATACATGATTACGAAAAAAAGCATAGCTTTGACTATACATACCTTTGTAAGCAAGGTAATGTCTCTGCTTTTTAATACATTTTCAAGGTTTGTCATAACTTTTCTTCCAAGGAGCAAGCATCTTTTAATTTTATGTCTGCAGTCACCATTTGCAGTGATTTTGGAGCCCAAGAAAATAAAGTCTGTCACTGTTTCCATTGTTTCCCCATCTATTTGCCATGAAGTGATGGGACTGGATGCCATGATCTTAGTTTCTTGAATGTTGAGTTTTAAGCCAGCTTTTTCAATCTTCTTTCACCTTCATCAAGAGGCCCTTTAGTTCCTCTTGACTTTCTGCCATCAGGCTGGTGTCATCCACATATGTGAGGTTATTGATATTTCTCCCAGAAATCTTGATTCCAGCTTGTGCTTCATCCAGCCCTGCATTAGTAATACATAAGAAATGTAATCACATGAAGAATAAAAACAACAGCAAAAAATTCTAACTTCCATTCCAGGTTCTGACTTTAATCAGTTGTGGAAATGATATTTAATATTTTTTTTTCAGTATCCTTTACCTAAAATAAGAATTCTGAAGAAGGGGCATCTGAAATGTTTCTGTCTCTAAAATTTTATGATTTATAGAAAATCATTTTCCATATCTAGGATAAGTTTTAAATTAACATCTTAAGCACCTTCTCTCTGTGTGACATATACTGTACTAGACATTGCAGTAAAGCAGTAAACAAAATATGTATTTATTATATTTTATTTGAAAAGATAAATATAAAATAATGTATTAGTATTTACTAATTAAGAAAGAAGAAAGTAAAAAAAGAGAATTAGGAAACAGTGAAAGGGTGGATTTTTAAATAAATCAGGCAAGGGAAGTTACACTTAGATAGTGATATGTGAGAAACTACCTAAAACCAGCTAGCAAAACTGTTACCAGAGGAAGAAAACTACAGATAGAACAAATAATAAGTATGGAAGTCTTAAGTAGGAGTGTGACTGGCGTATTTAAAGAATAGCAAAGAGGTGGGTGTGCCTGGAACACAGTGATGGAAGGAAAGAATAATGAGAAATGAGATCACATATGTTCTGGGACAAGGAGATGTTATGTAGTGCATTGTAGAGTGTTATAAAGACCTAGCCTTCACTTTAAATCAGATAGGGACCACTGGAATGCTTTGAGTTCAAAACTGACAATATCTAATGGTATCACTGTGAATGCTCTGTTAAAATAGATTAATATGGTGCAAGAACAGTGATCATTTAGGCGATCAGGAAAGTGAAAAAGTGAAAGTGAAGTCATTCAGTCATGTCTGACTCTTTGCCATCCCATGGACTGTAGCCCACCACGCTCCTCCGTCCATGGGATTTTCCAGCGATCAGTGCTGTAATTCAAATGAGAGATCAAGGTCGGAGGCTGAAGCATGGTAACTTGGCCAGAGCAGTAGTAATAGAGGGATGAAAAGCGATTTAGTTCTAAATATATTTTAAAGTTACAGAATGTGCTGGTGGATCAGGTACAGGGTGTAGGGGGGAAAAGTGTGTATGCTACTGCTAAGTCACTTCAGTCATGTCCGACTCTGTGTGACCCCATAGGTGGAAGCCCACCAGGCTCCCCTATCCCTGGGGCTCTCCAGGCAAGAACACTGTAGTGGGTTGCCATTTCCTCCTCCAATGCATGAAAGTGAAAAGTGAAAGTGAAGTCGCTCAGTCGTGTCTGACCCTCAGTGACCCCATGGACTACAGCCTTCCAGGCTCCTCCGTCCATGGGATTTTCCAGGCAAGAGTACTGGAGTGGGGTGCCATTGCCTTTGTGTATAAGATTATATAATTACACAGAAAAGACTCTGATGCTGGGAGGGATTGGGGGCAGGAGGAGAAGGGGACGACAGAGGATGAGATGGCTGGATGGCATCACTGACTCGATGGACGTGAGTCTCAGTGAACTCGGGGAGTTGGTGATGGACAGGGAGGTCTGGCATGCTGCGATTCATAGGGTCGCAAAGAGTCGGACACGACTGAGTGACTGATCTGATCTGATGCTATGTAAGTGGATACATCCTTCTGTAAAAGACTTTAAGTACATATGCAATGTGCACTTTTAATTTTTAAAGCTTTCATCTCTTAAACATTACTGATGGAGACAGATTGTAATGTTAACCTGTGAAAAGATTTTTTTCTGTAAATAAGTAAAATGTATTATTTACTTATAATAATTTGTTCTAATAAACCCATTTGTGACCTGCTTCCAAGTAGTATATCTCTATCTCTGTCTCTGTGTCTACATGTGCATCAATATCTATGTCTATTTGTATCTAATTGGAGATAGAGATAAATTTACTTTAAGCTCAAAATATGGTCTTGCAAAACTAAGTGACTGCTGAAATTAGAATTTGATTACCGTCATTCTGCTTTTCAACCATCCATGAAAAACCTTTCTGCCACTTAAGAGTTTCTACCTCTTAAACAAGTTCTTGCCCTCCTTTTACTGATAAGAATGCAAAACTGATCAATGAGTACAACTTCTGTAGAGTTAAGTTGATGTTAAAAATCTCAGCCATCGCTATATCGAATTTTGCTAGTCTGTTATTAGGTTATTTGAAGAAATCTTCTCAGTATCTTCAGAGAATTTCATTTGTAGATTTAATAGTCCACATCTCTGGGAAAATCTTTTCAAATATTATGTGCTTTAAAAAATGTTATATAGATCCCATCACTAAGAAAGAAAATATGGGGCTAATATTCTTATCAATAGTTTTAGATGCAGGAAATTCAAGCACAGTTTCAAAAGGGATAAAAAAAAAAAAAAAAAAAACTGGCCCACAGTAATAATCATAGCACTTAAGATTTGTTCAATTTTTGATTATTGCTTTTACTTTACACCTGCTGTGTTCATACTGTGCAGCTCTGAAAATGCATTAGCTGCTTGCACTAGTCCTTCCAGCAGGCCAGTTAAGAACATATTCCAGTTACCAGGAGTCATCAGAACTCAGAGACAGCGTTAGCAAAACATAGTCATTGAGCAAGGCTAGAGGACGCAAAAGAAATTTCAAGTCAATTTTTGAGAATTCACAGATACCTTTTATATCCATTCTTGTTAAAATTGTGCTTGAAAGGTTTTGGACAGAGTACAAAGTTGGATTTCTCTTTTTATTCTGTTGAGATTGCAAAAATGTTCTTTTATAATAAATGATTTCAATTTTAAACTTGAAATATTCAGGATTATATGTTTTATTTGGATAAACAGGCACAAAATACATACACATCCATATGCACTCATTACTACAACCTCCCTGACCACCATCCTAAACAGTACTGTAGTTTTCCCTGGAATTCATTTGAAGTTGATATATAGAGTTTTGCATTTCTTTTTATAGTTGTGTTAATAAGGCCTATTAACCATAATTCAGTACAATGGTAAATTGTTTTACATTTCATTTGTGTGTGTTTGACTGTGTCCTTTTTAGACTGAAACATTTGACAACCACTAGTGGATATGATGTGCTATGCACAATATTTAAAATAAAAATCTTTCTCTACCCCCAAACTGTCATAATGAATGTGATTCTCAGTTAACTCATTCTTTTGGTTAAGTGCAGTGATGGAGCACTTGGAAGATATGTTACTGGAGCAAGAGAAATTACATGAAAATGTGTAAAATAGTAGCAGTCTGGGATTATTTTAATCATTTTCATTAGCAGGTCCCTAGGAATAAAGCCTCGAATAAGGCAATGGCACCCTACTCCAGTACTCTTGCCTGGAAAATCCCATGGATAGAGGAGCCTGGTAGGCTGCAGTCCATGGGGTCACTAGGAGTCGGACACGACTGAGCGACTTCACTTTCACTTTTCACTTTCATGCATTAGAGAAGGAAGTGGCAACCCACGCCAGTGTTCTTGCCTGGAGAATCCCAGGGATGGGGGAGCCTGGTGGGCTGCTGTCTATGGGGTCACACAGAGTCAGACATGACTGAATCGACTTAGCAGCAGCAGCAGCAGGAATAAAGCCTAGGGAAAGTTCATTTTTCTTTCTATATCCTCATTCATTCATTTGTTGTTTCTTCCCCTATTTTATTGAATTTTATTCAGTGTCTTCTAAACATTTTGACCATGGGACACTTTTTCTTTTGTTATACCTATCATTAATTTAAGGAATTATGGGTCTTTAGTTCATACTTTGAAGTAACATTGTGTTATAGTATATAGTTTAACTGGTGAGCTCTGAATTGGTGTTATTGGGTTACTGGTAAAGCTATTGTTTGACCACTGAATTTAGCTGTTGCACTGTCTGGTTTTTCTTGGTTATTTGTGTTTTCTTTTTAAAATTTGTCATGTATTTCATAGTTGTTTAATATCTACTGCTAGATGCTTGGAGTAAAAGTGGTGAATAAATACAAACTTTATCCATATGTTCATAAAAATTAAAGTTGAGACTCAAAAAATTCTTGACACTAAAATGTTTTGAGAGACCTTATCTGAGAGATAAGGTATGAGTCATAATTGTGAAACTGGAAGCTCTGATTCTTTAAAATGAAAGTGTGACAAGGGATATAGAAACAAAGATAAAAGTAGGGCTGTATAAAGTTGTCAGCATTGATGACTTATTTTTGGAATATCACTCATCAATAGTTTGTCACCCCTCAGTTCAGTTCAGTTCAGTCGCTCAGTCATGTCCGATTCTTTGCGACCCCATGAATCGCAGCACGCCAGGCCTCCCTGTCCATCACCAACTCCCGGAGTTCACTCAGACTCACATCCATCAAGTTGGTGATGCCATCCAGCCATCTCATCCTCTGTCGTCCCCTTCTCCTCCTGCCTCCAATCCCTCCCAGCATCAGAGTCTTTTCCAATGAGTCAACTCTTCGCATGAGGTGGCCAAAGTACTGGAGTTTCAGCTTCAGCATCATTCCCTCCAAAGAAATCCCAGGGCTGATCTCCTTCAGAATGGACTGGTTGGATCTCCTTGCAGTCCAAGGGACTCTCAAGAGTCTTCTCCAACACCACAGTTCAAAAGCATCAATTCTTCGGCGCTCAGTTTCTTCACAGTCCAACCCTCACATCCATACATGACCACAGGAAAAACCATAGCCTTGACTAGATGGACCTTTGTTGAAAAAGTAGTGTCTCTGCTTTTGAATATGCTGTTTACGTTGGTCATAACTTTTCTTCCAAGGAGTAAGTGTCTTTTAATTTCATGGCTGCAGTCGCCATCTGCAGTGATTTTGGAGCCCCAAAAAATAAACTCTGACACTGTTTTCACTGTTTCCCCATCTGTTTCCCATGAAGTGATGGGACCAGATGCCATGATCTTCATTTTCTGAATGCTGAGCTTTAAGCCAACCTTTTCACTCGCTACTTTCACTTTCATCAAGAGGCTTTTTAGTTCCTCTTCACTTTCTGCCATAAGGGTGGTGTCATCTGCATATCTAAGGGTATTGATATTTCTTCCGGCAATCTTGATTCCAGCTTGTGCTTCTTCCAGCCCAGCATTTCTCATGATATACTCTGCATATAAATTCAATAAGCAGGATGACAATATACAGCCTTGACATACTCCTTTTCCTATTTGGAACCAGTCTGTTGTTCTATGTCCAGTTCTAACTGTTGCTTCCTGACCTGCATATAGGTTTCTCAAGGTGCAGGTTAGGTGCTTTGTGTGCCTCAATTGTGACTTGTTAATATTTAAGATGTATAGTTTTGATTGTTAGAATTATACAAACCAACTCAATGATTTAGAAGAGTTTCATATGAATCTCAACATGTTCACTTTTACAGCCAAATGCTTGCATCCAACTTGGGCTTTTGCATATAAGATAAGGCTTTCATTCTATCTTACCTATCTCTTTCCCCACCATTGTAATAGTAGCCCAGATGGCTTCACTGCTCCCTCCCATTTAACAGCCCCCTGGGGAATGAGGCTAGATCCAAGGAGCAGGTGATTTCACTGGGCATGTGGTTCATGTAAGTTTTGTGGGCATATAAACTGGTGGTGCAGAAGCATGGTTTGATGTAAGAACTAAATGGACCTTCTGTTCTGTTGACTCTGTGTTAGAGTAGGCATCACATGATTAAGCCGCTTAGGCTATAGATTTAGTCTCTATGTGTGCTAATTCACTTCAGTCATGTCCAATTCTTTATGATTCTATGGACTGTACCCTGCCAGGCTCCTCTGTCCATGGGATTCTCCAGACAAAAATACTGGAGTGGATTGCTATGCCCTCCTCCAGTTCTTCCCAAACCAGGGATCGAACCCACATCTCTTAGGTCTCCTGCATTGGCAGGTGGTTTCTTTACCACTAGTGCTGCCTGGGAAGTCCATAGATTTAGTCTGTGTACTCTCAAACATATTTTGGAAACAAGAAAACTTTAAGTCACTTATGAAAATTTCAATTTTAATTATAATCTTCAATTTGTTCAAAATTATCTTGCAGTCAATAAAGAAGTAAAACTCTTTGATCATAAAATGATTTGAATGCAGTTTCTAGCATCTGCTTTTACCTGGCATCCGGTCAGATTTCTGTTACATATATGCCAGTTTTACCTTGGGGAACCACAGTTATCCCCTTGAACTTACTCTTGACAGGACTATACTCCAAATACATATATATTTACTTAAGAAAAAATAAAATTTCAGGTTTAGCTTAGTCTGGGAGAGAGTTAAAATTTTAAATAAAATAGTGAACCAAGCCATCACAGAAAAGCAAATATTTAAATAAAAGCTTGAAAGAGGTAAGGGAAGCAGCCATGAGAAAATATGGGAAATTTCAGTGGCATTGAGATAGGAGGTACCAACCATGTCCCAAAACTAGGCTCTTTGCAGAAGGCCATGGTAAGGAAAACAGAAGATAAGGCAGGGTATTGTAATAACTTTGCATTTTACTTGAAATTGGATGAGAGGTCACTGAGCAATTTTATAAAGAGGAGAGTTATAATATGACCTCTTCTTTAATAGGATTATTTGTATGTTTTGAGGAAAGACAAAAAAATAAATTTAAATGCAGAGCTACTAATCTCAGAGAAATAAAAAAATATATAACGTTTTTCACATTTATCTAATCTCTACCGGCTTTTATAATTTCTTCATATAAATAAACATCACTTCATGGCAAATCAATGGGGAAACAGTGGAAACAGTGACAGACTTTATTTTGGGGGGCTCCAAAATTACTGTGGATGGTGACTGCAGCCATGAAATTAAAAGATGCTTGCTCCTTGGATGGAAAGTTATGACCAACCTAGACAGCATATTAAAAAGCAGAGACATTACTTTGCCAACAAAGCTCCGTCTAGTCAAAGCTATGGTTTTTCCAGTGGTCATATATGGATGTGAGCGTTGGACTAAAAAGAAAGCTGAGCACCAAAGAATTGATGCTTTTGAACTGTGGTGTTGGAAAAGACTCTTGAGAGTCCCTTGGACTGCAAGGAGATCCAACCTGTCCATCCTAAAGGAAATCAGTCTGAATATTCATTGGAAGGCCTGATGCTGAAGCTGAAACTCCAGTACTTTGGCTACCTGATGTGAATAACTGACATTTGTAAAGACCCTGATGCTGGAAAAAACTGAAGGCTAGAGGACAAGGGGACAACAGAGGATGAGATGGTTGGATGGCATCACTGACTCAATGGACATGAGTTTGAATAAACTCATGGAGTTGGTGATGGACATGGAGGCCTGGCTTGCTCCAGGCAATGGGGTCACAAAGAGTCGAACACGACTGAGCAACTGAACTGAACTGAAGAAACATATATACTTTCCAGTTACAGTGACTGTGGCTTTGGCAATAGACCTTTGGTCAATGAAACATAATCAGATGTGACTTTCACCACATTTAAATACAAGCTTTAAGTGCACTTGTGTATAGTTAGACAATCAGTGCCACTTATTCTATCTTCAGGCTACTCTCATCTTCCATGAAGTCAGCATGTCACAGATAGTAGCTGTTCCTTCTTCCTTGATGCTAAAATAAAAGAATGTGAAGCCCATTCCCAGCTATATCACAAGGCAAAGTGAAAGTGAAAGTGACTCAGTTGTGTCCAACTCTTTGCGACCCCATGAACTATACAGTCAGTGGAATTTTCCAGGCAAGAATACTGGAGGGGTAGCTGTTCCTTTTGTCACGGCATCTTCCTAACCCAGGGATTGAACCCAAGTCTCCCACATTAAAGGTGGATTCTTTACCAGCTGAGCTACCAGGGAAGCGAGGCCCCAAAAGTTTAGGAGAACCTGATAGAAATGCAGGCACGCCTAATCATCCATAGAATGTAAACCAGAATAAATATTTGTGGCTGAAAATCAATAATATTTGTAAGACTGTTTGCTCTTTTATCAAAACTGTATAATGCAAGTTAAAGTAGGAATAACACAGCCAAAAGATAATGGTGGCTTAGGCCAGTATGATAGTAATGAGACTAGTAAAATTTTAGATATATTTTGAAGGTAGAGACAGCAGAATTGTGGGATAGTTCTTGAGAAAGGGAAGAATAATGTTTATTATAAGTATTTGAACTTCTAGCTAGACTATGAATTTATGATCACAAAAATATTCAATTATATTTCAACTTACACAGAATCATTTTTTAATGTTGAAAGAAACTTTCAGTCACAAAGTGTTATATTTAATCAGGTTATAATTTTGTAGGTGACATATTTAGAAATATCTCTGTGTTATGCTGTGCTTACTCACTCAGTTGTGTCCGACTCTTTGTGCTCCATGGGCTGTAGCCTGTCAGGCTCCTCTGTCCATGGGGATTCTCCAGGCAAGAATACTGGAGTGGGTTGCCATGCCCTCCTCCAGCAGATCTTCCTGACCCAGGAATTGAACCGGGGTGTCCTGTATTGCAGGCTGAGCTACCAGTTGAGCTACCAGGGAAGCCTAGAAATATCTCTGGTTTCATACTATAGCCTGTTCAGGGTTGAAAATTGGGGGTATCAAATCTCTATGGTATCAGATCCTAAAGACCAGATTTTAAAGAATAATATAGCAGTCATATTTTATAAAGTATATGTTTATAATATACACAAAATTACATTTTTCATGCTTAAATTGTCCAAGGCTTTGTGTGCATAAGCAATATAAGCAATTTTAAGCTTACTCTGTACTTTATAAAAAAAAATAAAAGTTTTATAAAATCCCTTTATGTTTAGCATCTATGGCTAGAAATGAAGACAATTTTAGTTCCTTTCTCTAGCTATGAAATAATATTTCCATGCCACATACACTTGATATTGCATCAGAGTAACTTAGAAAATTGTGCTATTGTCTTTCTTCCACTTTTGTCCTTTGAAATATGAAATGTGTTATGAACAATATCTAAATGAATGTGATGTCTTGGATATATTGTCATAAGATTAATAAGAAGCATAGGGTAAATTAAGAATCTTAACTTCTCTCTACATTCTTATAACAAAACTCACTCAGAAATTTTTACTAACAGACCTATTATTTTATTCAGGCATTATGTAAGACAAATGTATTGACATTTAAATATATATGTATCCTGAAATATACATTCATAAAATTAATATACCCTTTCCTAGTCATGTTTCTAAAAGAAATATCACTAAATCCATATTCCTAAAAGAAAGTTTCCAATGCCCCCCCCCCAAAAAAAAATTAGGACCTCTGTAATAGCTCCATTGTGATTTTAATGGTTTCTGTTTTCATATTCTATACAAGTATCTTTAATTTAGGCAAACAAAAATGGCTGAATATATTTCATAATTTAGATTTCAGTCAGATCAGATCAGTTCCTTGGTCGTGTCCGACTCTTTATGACCCCATGAATCGCAGCAGGCCAGGCCTCCCTGTCCATCACCAACTCCCGGAGTTCACTCAGACTCACGTCCACCGAGTCAGTGATGCCATCCAGCTATCTCATCCTCTGTTGTCCCCTTCTCCTCCTGCCCCCAATCCCTCCCAGCATCAGAGTATTTTCCAATGAGTCAACTCTTCGAATTAGGTGGCCATTGTACTGGAATTTCAGCTTTAGCATCTTCCAAAGAAATCCCAGGGCTGATCTCCTTCAGAATGGACTGGTTGGATCTCCTTGCAGTCCAAGGGACTCTCAAGAGTCTTCTCCAATACCACAGTTCAAAAGCATCAATTTTTCGGCACGCAGCCTTCTTCACAGTCCAACACTCACACCCATATATGACCACAGGAAAAACCATAGCCTTGACTAGACGAACCTTTGTTGGCAAAGTAATGTCTCTGCTTTTGAATGTGCTATCTAGGTTGGTCATAAATTTCCTTCCAAGGAGTAAGCATCTTTTAATTTCATGGCTGCAATCACCATCTGCAGTGATTTTGGAGCCCAGAGAAATAAAGTCTGACAGTGTTTCCACTGTTTCCCCATCTATTTCCCATGAAGTGATGGGACCAGATGCCATGATCTTCATTTTCTGAATGTTGAGCTTTAAGCCAACTTTTTCACTCTCTACTTTCACTTTCATCAAGATGCTTTTGAGTTCCTCTTAACTTTCTGCCATAAGGGTGGTGTCATCTGCATATCTGAGGTTATTGATATTTCTCCTGGCAATCTTGATTCCAGCTTGTGCTTCTTCCAGCCCTGTGTTTCTCATGATGTACTCTGCATAGAAGTTCAATAAGCAGGGTGACAATATACAGCCTTGACGTACTCCTTTTCCTATTTGGAACCAGTCTGTTGTTCCATGTCCAGTTCTAACTGTTGCTTCCTGACCTGCATTCAGATTTCTTAAGAGGCAGGCCAGGTGGTCTGGTATTCCCATCTCATGAAGAATTTTCCACAGTTTATTGTGATCCACACAGTCAAAGGCTTTGGTATAGTCAATAAAGCAGAAATAGATGTTTTTCTGGAACTCTCTGCTTTTTCCATGATCCAGTGGATGTTGGCAATTTGATCTCTGGTTCCTCTGCCTTTTCTAAAACCAGCTTGAACATCAGGAAGTTCATGGTTCATGTATTGCTGAAACCTGGCTTGGAGAATTTTGAGCATCACTTTACTAGTGTGTGAGATGAGTGCAATTGTGCAGTAGTTTGAGCATTCTTTTGCCTTGCCTTTCTTTGGGATTGGAATGAAAACTGACCTTTTTCAGTCCTGTGGCCACTGCTGAGTTTTCCAAATTTGCTGGCATATTGAGTACAGCACTTTCACAGCATCATCTTGCAGGATTTGGAATAGCTCAACTGGAATTCCATAACCTCCACTAGCTTTGTTTGTAGTGATGCCTCCAAGGCACACTTGACTTCACATTCCAGGATGTCTGGCTCTAGGTCAGTGACCACACCATTGTTATTATCTGTGTCATGAAGATCTTTTTTGTACAGTTCTTCTGTGTATTCTTGCCACCTCTTCTTAATATCTTCTGCTTCTGTTAGGTCCATACCATTTCTGTCCTTTATTGAGCCCATCTTTGCATGAAATGTTCCTTTGGTATCTCTGATTTTCTTGAAGAGATCCCTAGTCTTTCCCATTCTGTTGTTTTCCTCTATTTCTTTGCATTGATGGCTGAAGAAGCCTTTCTTATCTCTCCTTGCTATTCTTTAGAACTCTGCATTCAGATGCTTGTATCTTTCCTTTTCTCCTTTGCTTTTCGCTTCTCTTCTTTTCACAGCTATTTGTAAGGCCTCCCCAGACAGCCATTTTGCTTTTTTGCACTTCTTTTCCATGGGGATGGTCTTAATCCCTGTCTCCTGTACAATGTCATGAACCTCATTCCATAGTTCATCAGGCACTCTATCTATCAGATCTAGGCCCTTAAATCTATTCCTCACTTCCACTGTATAATCATAAGGGATTTGATTTAGGTCATACCTGAATGGTCTAGTGGTTTTCCCTACTTTCTTCAACTTAAGTCTGAATTTGGCAATAAGGAGTTCATGGCCTGAGCCACAGTCAGCTCCTGGTCTTGTTTTTGCTGAGTGTATAGAGCTTCTCCATCTTTGGCTGCAAAGAATATAATCAATCTGATTTTGGTGTTGACCATCTGGTGATGTCCATGTATAGAGTCTTCTCTTCTGTTGTTGGAAGAGGGTGTTTGTTATGACCAGTGTATTTTCTTGGCAAAACTCTATTAGTCTTTGCCCTGCTACATTCCGTATTCCAAGGCCAAATTTGCGTGTTACTCCAGGTGTTTCTTGACTTCCTACTTTTGCATTCCATTCCCCTATAATGAAAAGGACATCTTTTTTGGGTGTTAATTCTAAAAGGTCTTGTAGGTCTTCATAGAACCATTCAACTTCAGCTTCTTCAGCATTACTGGTTGGAGCATAGACTTGGATTACTGTGATATTGAATGGTTTGCCTTGGAAACGAATGGAGATCATTCTGTCATTTTTGAGATTGCATCCAAGTACTGCAGTATGGACTCTTTTCTTGACCATGATGGCCACTCCATTTCTTCTGAGGGATTCCTGCCCGCAGTAGTAGATATAATGGTCATCTGAGTTAAATTCACCCATTCCAGTCCATTTCAGTTCGCTGATTCCTAGAATGTCGACATTCACTCTTGCCATCTGTTGTTTGAACACTTCCAATTTACCTTGATTCATGGACCTGACATTCCAGGTTCCTATGCAATATTGCTCTTTACAGCATCGGACCTTGCTTCTATCACCAGTCACATCCACAGCTGGGTATCCTTTTTGCTTTGGCTCCATCCCTTCATTCTTTCTGGAGTTATTTCTCCACTGATCTCCTGTAGCATATTGGGCACCTACTGACCTAGGAGTTCCTCTTTCAGTATCTAATCATTTTGCCTTTTCATACTGTTCATGGTGTTCTCAAGGCAAGAATACTGAAGTGGTTTGCCATTCCCTTCTCCAGTGGACCACATTCTGTCAGATCTCTCCACCATGACCCGCCCATCTTGGGTTGCCCCATGTGCATGGCTTAGTTTCACTGAGTTAGCCAAGGCTGTGTCCTAGTGTGATTAGAGTGACTAGTTTTCTGTGAGTATGGTTTCAGTGTGTTTGCCCTCTGATGCCCTCTTGCAACACCTACCGTCTTACTTGGCTTTCTCTTACCTTGGGCGTGGGGTATCTCTTCACAGCTGCTCCAGCAAAGTGCAGCCATTGCTCCTTACCTTGGACGAGGGGTGGATTTCAGGTATATTTCAGTAAAGGACACTTATTTTTCTAGAACCATCTGACTGTAGAGTAAGTCAAGTTCTTATTAAACAATTCTACTTTGTTTTTATTGAATTAAATTGTTCGTTGTATCAAGTTTCTAGAGATTGCTTACCTCCTGGTCACACTGATCTATGCTGCTGCTGCTGCCGCTGCTAAGTCACCTCAGTCGTGTCCAACTCTGTGCAACCCCATAGACGGCAGCCCACCAGGCTGCCCCGTCCCTGGGATTCTCCAGGCAAGAATACTGGAGTGGGTTACCGTTTCCTTCTCCACTGATCTATGCTAGTGATTTTCTAATCTGAACATCATCCGTTTCCTTGACTGATCAGTATTGTGATTTTAACAGTAGCAGAAAATTTCCAAAGACCCTGGCTAAGGTCATGAGAAAATATGCTCTTTGAGCCCATAATATTCATGTTGGTAACCACTTCTGACACTTCTGAGGATGACAGTAACAACTTCATATTGCTTGCTTCAATATGTGGATATGTTTGGAATTATTAGGGCCTCCCTTGTGGCTCAGCAGTAAAAAATCCACCTGCCAGTGCAGGAGACATGGATTCTATTCCGGGATCAGAAAGATCCCCTAGAGAAGGAAATGGCAACCCACTCCAGTATTCTTGCCTGGAGAATCCCACTGACAGAGGAGCCTGGTGGGCTACAGTTCATGGAGTCACAAAAGAGTTGTGCACGACTTAGTAACTAAACAACAACAACAAATTAGCTTTCTATGGAATAATTCATAATGATTATAGAGATGGCTTCCTGGTGGCTCAAACTGTAAAGAGACCCGAGTTCTATCCCTGGGTCTGGAAGATACCCTGGAGTAGGGAATGGCAACCCACTCCAATATTCTTGCCTGGAAAATTCCATGTACAGAGGAGCCTGGCAGGCTACAGTCCATGGGGTCACAAAGAGTAGACACGACTAAGCAACTAACAGATATAGACTAGTTAGTTTATGAGTGTCAGCATAAACCATTTTGTGGAAGCAGATGACTTCCACAAAAAGATATTTTGCTCATAATGATTTTAAATGGGAAGAAATGGAATCTTATTATTAACACATCCTAAGTCTCGTTCCATGGTATGTACTGTGCATACACTTACATGGATATTCCTTAAGTAAGTACTATGTATCTAATAGCTGTCATGAGCTTGATTTTTCAAATGAGGCAAGTGACTGCATTTTAAAGATATTCAATAATTTTCTGAAGTGCATAGCTTATAAATGGTAGTCCTTAGGTGTGAAAAAGACCCGAGTCCAGAGCCTCAGCTCTTCTCAGTAAATGTCAGTATAAAGAGATTACAGTGCAGCACCCACTTTTTGATATCAGAAGAATCAGAATCACTCTATTGACTCTTATAGTTTTTTTTTTTTTTTTTTCAGGCAAAAATCTATGCAGCAAGCAAAAACCTCTTCCCTGGGGATGATTTCTGGTCTGTAGCTATTGTATACTTTCTAAGGGTCTAAACATGAGAAGACATTTTATTTGTATTAAGTGGTTTAGTTTTGGAGACATGGATAATGAGCACAGGCAAGACTAGGGAAAGACTGTCATTGTTGATTTTTCAGAAGGAACACTGATTGTGCCTTGCCAGCAGTTTGCCCATAGCTCACAGCAGAAAGCAGACAGTCTCATAAGTTCAAATCCCAAAAACAGTCTGACAGCATAAATGGGAAATGTCTTATGGCCAATGTTAAGCATCTCCCTTTTGCATCCTGTGTGTGATTTTGTGATATATTTATTTTTCAGTTTGCCTTCATTTCACAGCATCCTCATAAATAAAATTCATCTTTACATTTGCTTTTCTAAAGTTCATAAAGCCACTTTAGAATATTATGAGGAAGTTCTCTAATTCCCTCCCAGTGAAATATGAATTTCAGTGGAATTAACCTGTGACTGTTCGGCAATACTAAGCATTGCTAAAAAGACCTCTCTTCTTTTCCCCATTTCTATTTAGTACATCATGATATTTAAATTCAATCAATGATATTTTCAAGGACATTTCATTTTCCCCAATATTATGGGGTATCACTTTTATCCCAAATTAGTTTTGTTCTTTATATATTGACCATTCGACTTAACATCTTGGAATCAAGATAAAACTTTTGAATGAAAAAAAAAAGGTTCAATTTCTCTCTACTGATCATTTTGAAAGTAAATGATTACAAATAATATTTTGATATGTTTGTTTTTCTGTATATGTGGGCTAAATGTGGAATTCTGCAGTTTTGGTCTTCAGTTTTGTACTTTTTGGTATGGCTAGTGTGATACATTTTTTATTTTTGTAAAGTTGATATTGGAATGACATGGCATTCAGGACTATGTTTTAATTATGTTATCTCTATAAATCAAGTGAAATATAATGTTTAGTAGCTAGTCTGTGATTTCCCCAAATGGTCTAATGCTTTCTTATAGAACACTTTTCTTCTGGAAGAATTAAAATATAGTAGTTGTCCCCAAAGTTAATGCCTGTGGAAATGCTAAATAAAACAAATTCCTTTAGTGAGGTATTATCAAACATTTTTAATGTGCTGTGTGTATATTTCTTTTAGAACAGCTTTTGCTATGATCTTTCATACAATTTGATAAGCACTTTTATTTTATTGACCTATATGAAGCAATTCAAATAATAGATTTTATAAAATTAATTAGTTGGCTTCAATGTTTGAGTGCAATTTAAATAAATTGTTTTACTTAATTTTATTTATTAATGTGCTCATCTATTAACTTTTCTCTACGTACTTCGTGTACCTACAAACAATCTGTAATTTTAGATAGTGGGACATAACAAAGATGAATTAGACACAGTTTCTGCCAAAAGACATGTATAACCATGATGAAACGTTGTATATAAGCCTGCAGAAAGTAGACATCGGAGTACATTTGAACGAGAAAAGTCTCTCATACCTCTAAGCTTTTTAAATAAGTTAATACCAGATTATTAGCTTTAAAGCACGCTGAGTAAAATTATCTAGGAATGGAAAATGTCATGAGGGAAGAGAAAGTGGAGAAAAGTCTGTAATAATTGTCTACTTCAGAGAAATTGTGGAAGAATGGCTGGCTTTCTCTAAGATGTTTTGACATCGTAAGACAATGTATATTAATAGGCTAAAAGCTGTGAGACGTCTGTATTGTTTTCTAAATAAACTGAAAAACAGTACAAGGCATTTTATCTTTATTACATGGATTCAGCAAGAAATGCTTACAAATTAAGCATCCTACTAGTTTCTGTTCCTGAGAATCAGGAAACGTGAGATATTCAAGCTTCATGTTTCTGGATTGTTTGTTTGTTTTTCCTTCTATATGGCACTTCCAGGAAGCTGTTCTGGTATGATGAATTTCCTTAAGGAAAAACTTTTTATAAATGAAAGTAGAAAGTCAGGAATGAAAACAAGAAGAGAAATAGAACTGCTTCACTAGAAATTTGCTGGGACAGGAAAATGTCAAAAAACTAGAGGGAAAGATGGGAGAGATTATAAAGTTTGTCTGATAATTTTCTGATTATTCATTTACTTCTTTAAGACTTTAGAGACCTTCTATTGAGAAAAAAACAATCACATTCAATGAAGATAAAATGAACTCATTTTCAGAGTGCTTCTCAATCTTCTAAAATCCATTCATGTTTCAGAGGACCATGTTAAAAACTTCAAGTTAAAAAACCCCATGGGTAAAAGAAAGAAAAAAAGAAGAAAAACAGAGCAAAAAAGAAAATTATATAAAATGTAAGGAGGGGGGCAAAGCAGTAAAATATATTATGGATGAATACAAACAGAATTGGCTGAGAAGAAATATATAGTTCGTGGGGGGATGCAAAAAGAGTATGATGAGACAGAGAGAAAAAGGTAAATATATTGAAAGTATTACAAAGGTTTAAAAAATAAAAATTCATAGAGACAGCAGGAAAAGCTTTTGGAAATGGACTAATTTGTAGTATTACTTGTAGTAAGACTATATATATTCCAGGGCTTCCCTGGTGGCTCAGTGGTAAAAAAAAATCCACCTACCAATGCAGGAGATGCAGGTTTGATCCTAGGTTGGGAAGATCCCCTGGAGGAGGTCATGGCAACCCACTCCAGTATTCTTGCCTGGAAAATTCCAAGTACAGATGAGTCTGTCAGGCTACAGTCCACGGGGTCACAAAAGAGCTGGACATGACTTAGTCACTAAACAACAATAAATATATATTCCACTACTACAGGGGGCAGCATAGATTATAAAAATATCATTTGACAATATTCAAGAGAAGGATAATCAGAACAAAGGTAAAAATGATAATTCCTGAATCCCTTCAGACTTATCAAAACTTCACAATTCCAAATGGGAGAGAAATGTGTATTATGAAGGAAATATAGGTATAGAAAGTTATCTTAGACTTCAAATCAAGTTTTTAAGTCATCCAAACAAATCTCTTCTAAGGGGTGGTAGATCTAAGATTACTTTTAAATTACTTTTGATCAAAATATACCATGAAGGCAATTGTTTTTAAGAATCAAATAATATTAAAGTAATTTTAGTGGCTACCATAATAGAAACATTATTACTGAAAGATGAGGAAAATTAGGGAGAGACTCTGTAGCAATCTTTTTAATATTATTTGGATAATATCTGCATAATATCTAAAATTACCAGTTTTAAACATGGAGCATTAATATATGTCACTGCCCATTTGCTTCTTTTATGAAATTTACTGAGTCCTAAATCCTATGACTTCTTGTTTAAGTAGAAAGACTAAATTTTATACGTTTGTAAAAGCTAATTCCTTATTCCATGGAATATAACTTCCAGGTTTTTGTTGTTCTTGTTCTTGAAAAGGCTGGCAAACACATAGAAGTGATTATGCTGTCCATCAGCCCTCAGAATATCTGTATCTTGTCACACAGATACAATCTAGAGAGGTTAACTTCTATGTCTGGCACATATGTTTCATACTGGGATCTCTTTCTACTTTCATACTGGTGGTTCAGTCTAATTCTTCCCTATATTCTATTTATTTTCTATATTTCATATCTTTCTCTGTCCTGATATACTCCTTCATTTGTTGGTGGGTATTATCCACAGTCCACTCTTTTTCATGGATATTATTCATGAATATTATCCATTTCATGGATATTATCCACTCTTTTTCATGGATAACAGTATACAAATATTTATAGACTTTACATGTCTGAAAATATGTTTATTCTACTCTAAATTTGATTAATAATGTAGATGGATTTAAAATTCTAGATTAAATTTTTTCCTGCAGAAATATAGTGCCATTATTCCATTGTCTTTTTGTTATGTTTTACTTTCACTACTCAATTGTTTAACTTCAACATTCTATTCAGAAAGCCCAAAGTCGTTCTGATTTTTGAAACATTGCATTTTCTCTAGAATTTCTGCTTAAAGAAAATAATCTGTTGTTTTAGCTTCTGTTTTAAGGAAGATCTAATTTTATCCATAGCTATATGCAACCAATGTGTACATTCAATATGGAAATCATGTCCTGCAATTATAAGATTCTTTTCACTTTTTTACATCTTTTAAAATCCTCACATGACTCTGCACATTTATTCAACTTATGTGTTAATGTTTACTGTTGCATTTTAATGTTGCAAACAGTAGTACACTACTGAGCAACTGAACTGAACTGTTGCATTTTACATATTAAATGAAGCTTGCATTGCTGTGATTATCCCTACTTGTTCATGATGTATTATTTTTTCATGTTATGGTGGAGTTAATTTGTTAATATTTTGTTAAAGAGTTTTACATCCATAGTCATGAAAAAGATTGACCCATGCTTTTTCTGTTTCATAATATCCTTATTAATTCTCGATATTAGGGTTATGCTTGCCTAATAGAATGAGTTGTAAGGGTGATTTTTCCTCCTCCGTTTTCTAAAACAGTTTTTGTAAGACTGTTATCTATTCTTTAGTAACATTTACCAGTAGTAAAATGTTTATGTAGAGACTAATTTGGGGAAATATTATTAACATATTCAATTTCTATAATGGAAAATAGAAGTTTTCAGAATTTCCATTTCTTTTTGTGTCAGTTTTCTTCTTAAGTTATAGTTCTCAAGAAACATTCATTTCACCTAATTTATTAAATTTGTTGGCAGAAAATTATGAATTGTGTTCTTTTATTACTCTTTTAAAATTTGGAAAATTTGTAGTGACAGCTATTTTATTGCTGATAATGTTGATTTGTGTTCTCGCTCTTTTTGCTAATTGATCAATTTAGTTTGTGATTTCAAAGAACCAATATTTATATACATATAAACTTGGTTTTGTTTATATCATCTATTGTCTTTCTGTTTCTGATTTATATAGTTTCAAAACTTTATTTCTATTTTTAAACGTGTTTGTGTTTACTTGGCTAAACTTTTAATATTTTTGTAAGGTAGAATTTAGGTCATCAATTTTATATATCCTTTCCTCATTTAATATGCTTAGCTTTTAAAGCTAAACATTTCCATTTAAGCCTTGTTTTAGCTTCACCGCAAGAAGCTTTGATATGATGTATTTTCATGCTCATTAGTTCAATTGTATCAATCTCTACATTTTGTTTAAACTGTTTACAGCATTAATATTTCATAAAATTATCAATATGTCTGTATGTAACTCTACTATTTTATTTTTTTGTATAATCATTTATTTGTCTTTGCAGTGCTGAATCATTTTCCTTTCTTTTCCTTGCATTTTAAAATCATTTTTAATATATAGATCTCTCTTTTCAAGTCTATATAATGTTAATATTGTGTCACTATGTAAAATCTTGAAAATACCATCTTTTTAAGCTCATTTATCCCTTTCAATTTATAATTTGTCTCAGTATTGTTGGTGGTGTTCAGTTGCTCAGCCATGTCTGACTCTGTTATCCCATGAACTGAAACACAATACACTTCCCTGTCCATCACTCACTCCCTGAGTTTGCTCAAACTCATGTTATCGAGTCAGTGATGCCATCCAACCATCTCATCCTCTCTAGCCCTCTTCTCCTCTTGCCCTCAATCTTTCCCAGCATCATAGTCTTTTCCAGTAGGTTGGCTCTTTACATCAAGTGGCCAAAGTATTGGAGCTTCAGGTTCAATATCAGTCTTTACAATAAATATTCAGGGTTGATTTCCTTTAGGATTGACTAGTTTGATCTCCTTGCTGCCCAAGGGACCTTCAAGATTCTTCTCCAGCACTACAATTAGAAAACATCACTTCTTTGGCACTGAGCCTATTTATGGTCCAACTCTTACATCCATACATGACTACTGGAAAAACCATAGCTTTGACTATATGGACATTTGTTGACAAAGTAATGTCTCTGCTTTTTAATACACTGTCTAGGTTTGTCACAGCTTTTCTTCCAAGGAGCAATTGTCTTTTAACTTCATGGCTGTAGTCACCATCCACAGTGATTTTGGAGCCCAAGAAAGGAAAATCTGTCACTCTTTCCACTTTTCCTTCATCTATATGCCATGAAGTGATGTGACAGGATGCCATGATCTTCGTTTTTTGAATGTTGAGTTTTAAGCCAGCTTTTTCACTCTCTTCTTTCACCTTCACCAAGAGTCCCTTTAGTTCTTCATTACTTTCTGCCATTAGGATGGTACCATCTGCATATCTGAGGTTTTATATCTCTCCTGGCAATTTTGATTCTAGCTCGTGAGTCATCCAGCCTGGCGTTTTGCATGATGTGGTCTTCATATAAGTTAAATAAGCAGAGTGACAGTATATAGCTTGGACATACTCCTTTCCCAAATTGGAACTGTTCATTGTTGCATGTCTGGTTCTAATTGTTGCTTCTTTTTCTGCATACAGATTTCACAGGAGACAGGTATGATAGTCTGGTATTCCCATCTCTTTAAGAATTTTCCACAGTGTGTTGTGATCCACACAGTCAAAGGCTTTAGTGTAGTGAGTGAAGCAGACTTAGATTTTTTTTGAATCCCCTTGCTTTTTCTGTGATCCAGCAGATGTTGGCAATTTGATCTCTGGTTCCTCTGCCTTTTCTAAATCTATCTTGTACCACTTTATAGTCTTTTTTTACTTTCGAAAATTCAAAGTTATTTTTTACATTGTTTGTTTCTTATAATGTTCCTTTCAGAAGGCTCTTATATATTCTAATCTGTTAATTGATTTATCTTAGCAAAAGGTTAATTTAAGAAACTTTTAGGTGATACTATACTCAAAGGTTATTGATTATCTGAAAACTATATGTTCATAAATTACTCATCCACAGCAGGAAATTTCCAGAGCTTCTATTTTCTTCAGCCTCCATATCTAGCTTCTACACATACCTTCCTACCTCTCAAAGAAGCTCACAGAACCACTGTTTTGCACCACTCCACTTTGGTTAGTTGGTTGGTGTTTTGGATTTTGGTTTTATTACCTGCCTTCCTTCTAGGATTTAAAACCATAATGGACTGAGCTTGAAAACAAAAAGTAAACTAGGACAAAGTACAACTATTTTCCTCATATTAGAAGTTAAAATTGCCCTTATGGTTAAATGTGTAATATGGTTATTACTTATAAATTGCATGAATAGAGAGTTCCATTCCAAATTCATTTCAGTGATTTCCCTTGTTGCAGAGCACAGGCTCTAGGCACATGGGTTTCAATTAATGTGGCAAGTGGGCTGTAGACCAAGGCTCAGTAGTTGTGGCACACAGGCTTAGTTCCTCCACAACACGTGGATTTTCCCAGATAAGGGATGGAACCCACATTCCCTGCATTGGCAGATGAATTTTCAACCCCTGGACCACCAGAGAAGCCCATACATTTTTTTTTTTAATATGCTACTACTCTGTAATTCCTGGTCTTTTCAGGGGCTAATTTCCCTGTGTATGATTGCTTATTCTTGAGTTTCAACCTGTCCAAACACAGTTTACTAAGGCATACTAAGAACAAATCAAGAATTGGGAAATATGTCTAGTTCAGTATCAAAGTAGAGAAAAGTATATCAGGTAATCATCTTTCAAACTGTTAGTTCAAAACCAGTGTTGGGAAGGTATCGTACTGTAACTATTTTAACCAGATTTAGTGTTGAATTAGAAAAGTGTTTGAACTCAAGACCCTTTCCTTTCCAAATTACATAGTTTTAATGGTGATTCATCTTTTAATTAAAGGTTTAAGCAATTTATCCTCAATAATATTGTAACTATTAAGATTAATCATAACTTATAATAGCTTTTAAATTAACAGAACTTTTCATTTTAACAAATCTTTATGCAGTAGGGCAAGAAATAATTACATTTTATTTCTCTTAAATGTGTTAGTAATTAACATTTCTAATTTTGTATGTGAAATAAATGCTTTGATTTAAATATAAAGGTACATTAACAAAGATTGCACATGCTATAATTTAAACTGAAGTTATAGGTTATACTTACTCATTTGTTAACATTAAACTTTTTTCTTAAACCCATGACTTTCTTGTGATGATGATCATCTTTTCTGAAGATGATAGAATTTTCCTGATAAAGATACTCTTCAGAGTATGTTCTAGAAACTGATGTTAAAGGAAGGCCTTCTACATTTAGAAAGTATACATACTGAAATTGTGCCTCTGTTCTAAATCTTACTTCCCTGGTATGAACATAAGACTTGCTGTATTTAGACAGCAAATGTAAAAATTTTAATTGTTTAAATTTAAAAATTTTCACAATTTAAAAACTGTGAAATTAAAAAAAAATTCTGATATAAACTAAGATAGAAAAGTGCAAATGGTGCAAATGTGCAAAAAAAGTACAAAAGTGCAAATGATGACCAAAAAACATAGATGTGGACAGGTTCAGAGCATGTTTCAGTGCAGAGAACTAGAAACATCTTATGTACATTTTAGAAGATAGTTTCTTGATCAAAGTTCCTAGACACATTTTAGATAACACTACAGCATGAATTATAGGCCACACCATATCCCATCACTGGAAAAGCTATTATATACTATTGAATGTCATCTTAGGGTTTTTAAGTATAGTTTTCTATGATTACTAATCAGAAGTGCAGTATGTCAAACCAATACAAACTAAATTTTACTCATGTGACAAGTTATGACGAACATGATGTGTTCAGCCATGTCCAACTCTTTGCAACCCCATGGGACTGTAGCTTTCCTAAGCAACCAAAAACAAGGTTTACAGTTTTCAGTGTATTCACTACCAAAAATGCCCAAATTAAAGCACAAATATCTCTAAGTTTGAAAAATAAATTATATTTTTACCTGACAGCTTTAAATGACATTTCTGATTAAAATATTCAAAATAATTAAATTATCTGGATTCTTTTTTTATTCTTCAGTTCAGTTCAGTTTAGTCGCTCAGTCATATCCAACTCTTTGCAAGTTAACTTGCAGCACGCCAGGCCTCCCTGTCCATCACCAACTCCCGGAGTTCATTCAAAGTCATGTCCATTGAGTCGGTGATGCCATCCAGTCATCTCATCCTCTGTTGCCCCTTCTCCTCCTGCCCCCAATCCCTCCCAGCATCAGAGTCTTTTCCAATGAGTCAACTCTTTGCATGAGGTGGCCAAAGTACTGGAGTTTCAGCTTTAGCATCAGTCCTTCCAAAGAACACCCAGGGCTGATCTCCTTTAGAATGGACTGGTTGGATCTCCTTGCAGTCTGAGGGACTCTCAAGAGTCTTCTCCAACACGACAGTTCAAAAGCATCAATTCTTCAGTGCTCAGCTTTCTTCACACTCCAACTCTCACATCCATGCATGAGCACTGGAAAAACCATAGCCTTGACTAGACACACCTTTGTTGGCAAAGTAATGTCTCTGCTTTTGAATTCTTAGTCAAATTAGAATACATTTTCAACAACAAACAGAATATTCTATACATCATAATTTTAAAAATTACTCAAAATTTTTTTCAGTTCTAAATCTACACAAAATGGCAAGGTTATTTCATCTTTATAGATTCAGAATCAGTCATAAATATGAATCACAATGCTTTTTCATGACTTTTGGGAGAAACCATTTAAGTTATAAAAATAGAATCTGAGTAAAAATGTCATTCATGTCAACATTTGGCTTATAGGCTCACACTCTGTCTTCTCAACATTTCTGTTTTTATTGGCAATAAAAGAAGAGAGTTTAAATATAAACGCATAAAGTTCCATAGATAGGCTTATCTGAAAGATTCTAATATAACTGCTCCAACTGTTTAAAACTTAAATGTTTCTCTTAACATTTCATCCCAACAAGGCCAACCAACATAATCAATCTGCTCAAATAATTCATTAAATCTAGGGGGAATAAAATCAGTTAGATGAGGTTTTGCCACACACAAAAAAATGAAATGATTTGTTTGAATTTGCTTTCATTTCATCTTTTGTTGTAGCATAATGGAGATAATAATAAGGTTAAATGTGAAAAGCCTTGTATAATATTAAAAAAACCTAAAATATATGTTTTTAAGATTAATAACCTTGTATTATCAGAAAAGGCAATGGCACCCCACTCCAGTACTCTTGCCTGGAAAATCCTATGGACAGAGGAGACTGGTAGGCTGTAGTCCATGTGGTCGCTGTGGGGTCGGACACGACTGAGCGACTTCACTTTCACTTTTCACTTTCCTGCATTGGAGAAGGAAATGGCAACCCTGGAGAATCCCAGGAACAGGGGAGCCTGGTGGGTTGCCGTCTATGGGGTCACACAGAGTCGGACACGACTGAAGTGCCTTAGCAGCAGCAGCAGCAACCTTGTATTCCAAAATATTCTAAGACTTCCCTGGTGGCTCAGATGGTAAAGCGTCTGTCTACAATGCGGGAGACCCAGGTTCAATCCCTGGGTTGGGAAGATCCCCTGGAGAAGGAAATGGCAATTCACTCCAGAACTATTGTCTGGAAAATCCCATGGACACCTGGTAGGCTACAGTCCGTGGGGTCGCAAAGAGTTGGACATGACTGAGTGACTTCACTATGTTCTAAAATAATAAATTATTCAAATAATTGTAATGTATTCAAATAATTGTAATGTAAAGTAAATAACTTGGGGTTAAATATTAGAAAAGAAGTCAAAAATTTTAGTTAGATGGTAAGTAAAACAGGTACTTGGCCTGGTATACTATCTTCCATTAGAGTATATATTAGAAATAAAGAAGAACAATAGAAATGTTATTTCCTTTGACTTGCTTTTTCTATTTGTTTATAAAATTTACAGTCATTTCATCTCAAAAGCTACTTATATTTGGATATTTTAAATTGATAATGCCCATGATTAGTTTTAGCAATGAATGTGGATTAAGAGAATGGGGGATGTTTAATGAGAAATTAAAGCAATAAAATAAATATTCTTGCTACTCTTCCCATTGAGGTAGCAATTAAGAGTTCATTTTCCATCTTCTAGAACCTGGAGTGAATTTGGTGACTTGTTAGATTCTCGTTAGGTAAATAGGAGACTAATAGAAGACTAGGTACTGATCCTACAGTTAAGTCTTGGATTCATAAGGCACTCTCCCTTTGAACCACCATGAAAGAAGTGCAGTGATCCTGAGACCCTAATGCAGAATTCCAGAGGCCATTTCAAGTCTACTACTGATCCAGTCACAAGACTCTCATTTTCTAATATTGGAATCTCACTACCCTCCCATGCCGTTTTATTTGATTCTTATTCTTTGTTTTTCTCTATTAATAGTAAGCATCTATTCATTCATGTCCGCATCTTTTCCTAATTAGGTCACTTAACATAATAAATATAGCTCTTCAAAGAAAAATTGAAGTATAATTGCTTTACAGTTTTTGATTAGTTTCAGCTAAGAAAAAAAAAAAAAAAGTGAATCACCTACATGTATACATACACCCCTCCAATCCCTCCTCCAATCCTACCCTCTAGGTCATCATGATTTACTGAACTCAGCTCCCTGTGCTATACGGCAGCTTCTCAGCAATTATGTATTTTACACATGATAGTGTTTTAACATTGTTATCTGATAGTGTGTTATGGTTCAACTCTGAATCAGGTTCTTTTGATTCCTTTGTTTCTTCACAATTTGTTGGATAATTTTCCCCTGATTTTGTTGTTGATCTCACAAAAATTATGCTAATTTAATTACATGCTGAACATTATGTGTAAAACTAAATTCTGAGGTAAATAGTATCTGCATCTTGAAATAAGCATGCCTTTTCTCTTGGAACATTAACGTGGAATTTACACATTTACAATGAATGAAGTCTATTTAGGTTTTCTTTTTACTATGACTATGGTTAATATCAGTAATCCCAATCATCAGATTCCTCCAGTGGCAAGCTTCCATCTCCTTACATGTGTATGGTAAGGATTTTCGTGTTTGAGAACTCCTCTCAGTTTTAGTTCCTCTAACATTAACATTTAGCCAACGTTGTCTATGGCACTTCAGAGATGAGCTTTCTCCATGCTCCTTCTCATCCTCATCCTCCTTGTTGTTTTTCAGTTTCCAAGTCATATCTGACACTCCCAGTCCTCATGGACTGCAGCACTCCAGGCTTCCCTGTCCCTCACCATCTTCTGGAGTTTACCCAAGTTCATCTCCTTTGAATCAGTGATGCCATCCAATCATCTCATCCTCTGTCACCCTCTTCTCCTTCTGCCTTCAATCTTTCCCAGCATTAGGGTCGTTTCTAATAAGTCAGCTGTTCCCATCAGGTGGTCAAAGTATTGGAGCTTCAGCTTCAGCAACAGTCCTTCCAAAGAGTATTCAGGGTAAATTTCCTTTGAGATTGACTGGTTTGATCTCCTTGCTGTCTAAGGGCATTTTCAAGATTCTTCTCCAGCATCACAGTTTGAAAGCATCAGTTCTTTGATGCTCTGCCTTCTTTATAGTCCAGCTTTCACATACATACATGACTAGTGAAAAGACCACAGCCTTGACTATATGGACCTTTGTCGGCAAAGTGATGCCTTTGCTTTTTAACACACTGTCAAGGTTTGTCATAGCTTTCCTGCCAAGAAGCAACTGTCTTCTAATTCCATGGTTGCAATCACCATCCACAGTGATTTTAGAGTACAGGAAGAGGAAATCTGTCACTGCTTCCACCTGTTCTCTTTCTAATGCCGTGAAGCATGCCATGAACTTGAGTGAGTGAGTAAAAGTCACTCAGTTTTATCTGACTCTTTGCAACTCCATGGACTATAGCCCTCCAGGCCCCTCTGTCCATGGAATTCTCTAGGTAAGAATACTGGAGTGGGTTGCCAGTTCCTTCTCCAGGGGATCTTCCTGATCCAGGGATTGAACCCAGGTCTCCTGCATTGCAGGCAGACTTTTTATCATCTGAGCCACCAGGGAAGCCCATAATCTGTTTTTGTGTGTGTGTGTGTTTTTAATATTGAGTTTTAAGCTCACTTTTTCACTCTCCTTCTTAACCCTCCTCAAGAGGCTCTTTAGTTTCTCTTCTATTTCTAACATTAGAATTGTAGACTTCTTTATTAGAGCCATGTTAGGGGTGAGAGGTGTCCATGTTAGGAGCAAGAGGTGTGGTTCTGGCTCAGCTTTCTGAAGGTGATCCTTTGCACCTGAGCCAAAAGTATGGGCAGATTCTCAGCATTTTTGATCCTTTGAATGATAACCAAACTTTGCTTTATATTTCTAGTTGGTCTTGGATATGAATTCTCTTAAACTCTCTCAGTAGAAAAAGATCCATGATTGGTAGCCATAGAGTATCTTGAGTCTAAGATGCCTTTCTACTTTTCCTTCAGGAAGAGGAGGCCTTATTTTTCCTACCTTTCCCCTAACCCAAAATTGTCTTTGCCTTTAGACAGGTAACAGCTATGCTATCTCTCTTTGTGTCACTTAAGGCTCCAACAAGGGTATGAGGAAACGAGTCTTGATATGTGCTGTGTCCCCACAACCACAGATCATACCCTGTATAGTTGCCATTATCAATAGATAGGGGCTATTTTCAGTCTTTTCTCCTGCCTCCAGTATTTTCTGTAAGTATTCAAGTACAGATACGTATGAAAAGGCTTTAGGAAGAGAACCAATTCCACTTGGGTCTATAGCCCCCAGCTATTCCAAAATGCCATGCTATCCATATATTAGGCCTCTTAGTGAAATTTTGCTGACTTCTCATCTAGTAATATTGAATTGTACCTCTTCTGCCAGTGCTTTACAATAGTTGATAAAGTTTATGCACCCTTACTGTTATGGACTTTTTCCTCTTTGAAATTCATATTACTTGATTGCTTTGTACTCTCAACTTCACAATGGGTTCGATGAAATTATGATTTTTAATGTATCTGGATTTTTTCATTGTTATTGGGAAAGCAACGTTCTTTAAAGCTTTGTTATCCTCGGTGGAAATGAAAGTCCAGTAGCTTTGGTTTTGTATTTGTATGTGCAGAGTAATTCTGAAACTACTTATGAGTCTTATAAGATTGAACAAATGAGTATATGTGTGATGTTGTTAAAGCCAGAATTCTCACTGCGGAACAAGGGGGAAGGCAAGTAATGACCTTCTAGGAATGGAATCATGACTCATTACTGAACGTTTTTTTCAGAAAGATGTAAATTAGCAGAGGAGCAGCAGTGTGGCAGTCTTTTTAATACCTAGAATTATGTACTTTATGATGCTTTAGGATTTCATAATATTTAATAATGAGACTCATTGAAAGTAATACTTAACATTAACATAATGTTGGAGAAAATAAGCCATTCCTTACTCACCAGTCCTCAATATTTCCTTGAATACCAGCAATAAATGATACAATTTATCAAAGCAAATAATTATAAGATGAAAATATCTTACTGAATAAAATGTAAGTCATTTTTCCTGGTGTGACTGGGCTGTTAAAGTCTCCTACTATTATTGTGTTACTCTCAGTTTCTCCTTTTATGTCTGTTAGTTTTTGTCTTCTGTATTGAGGTGTTCCTATGTTGAGTGTGTAGATATTTACAATTATTATGTCTTCCTCTTGGATTGATCCCTTGATCATTATGTAGTGTCCTTCTTTATCTCATAATATTTTTTATTTTAAAGTCTGTTTTGTCTGATATGAGGATTGCTACTCCAGCTTTCTTTTGCTTCCCATTTACATGGAATATATTTTTCCATCCTCTCACTTTCTGTTTATATGTGTCTTTGAATCTGAAGTGGGTTTCTTGTAGACAACATATAGATAAGTCTTGTTTTTGTATTAATTCAGCTAGTCTGTGTCTTTTGGTTGGAGCATTTAATCCATTTACATTTAAAGTAATTATTGATATGTATGTTCCTACTGCATTTTCTTAATTGTTTGGGGTTGATCTTGTTGATCTTTTTTATTCACTCATATTTCCTGAATATATAAGTCCCTTTAACATTTGTCATAGAGCTGGTTTGGTGGTACTGGATTCTCTTAACTTTTGCTTGTCTGAAAAACTTTTTATTTCTCCATCAATTTTGAATGAGATCCTTGCTGGGTACAGTAATCTTGATTATAGATTTTTCCCTTTCAATACTTTAAGTATATCCTGTCTTTCCCTTCTGGCCTGCAGAATTTCTGCTGAAAGATCAACTGTTAAATGTATGGGGTTTCACTTGTATGTTACTTGTTGCCTCTCTTTTGCTGCTTTTAATATTCTTTCTTTGTGTTTAGTCTTTGTTAATTTGATTAGTATGTGTCTTGGTGTGTTTCTCCTTGGGTTTATCCTATATGGGACTCTCTGTGCCTCTTGGACTTGATCGACTATTTCTTTTTCCATGTTGGGAAAGTTTTCAACTATAATCTCTTCAAACATTTTCTCACACCCTTTTTTGTTCTCTTCTTTTTCTGGGACCCCTATAATTCAAATGTCAGTGCATTTGACAGTATCCCAGAGGTCTCTGAGATTATCTTCAGTTCTTTTCATTATTTTTACTTTATTCTGCTCTTCAGAAGTAATTTCCACCATTTTATCTTCCAGCTCACTGATTCCTTCTTCTACTTCAGATATTCTGCTATTGATTCCTTCTAGAGCTGAAACTTCAATACTTTGGCCACCTCATGTGAAGAGTTGACTCATTGGAAAAGACCCTGATGCTGGGAGGGATTGCGGGCAGGAGGAGAAGGGGATGACAGAGGATGAAATGGTTGGATGTCATCACCTACTCGATGGACATGAGTTCGCATGGACTCTGGGAGTTGGTGATAGACAGGGAGGCCTGGTGTGCTGTGATTCATGGGGTCGTAAAGAATCAGACACGACTGAGCAACTGAACTGAACTGAGAGTATTTTTTATTTCAGTAACTGTGTCATTTATCTCTGTATATTTATTCTTTAATTCTTCTAGGTCTTTGTTAATTGATTCTTGCATTTTCTCCATTTTATCATCTTTACTATCATTATTCTGATTTTTTCAAGTAGTTTGCCTATTTCCTCTCATTTATTTGGAACTTCTGTGTTTCTACTTTGTTACTTCCTTTGTGTAATTTTTCTCTGCCTTTTCATTTTATTTTAACTTATTGTGTTTGAGGTCTCCTTTTCCCAGGCTTCAAGGTTCAATTCTTTCTGATGTTTGGTTTCTGCCCTCCTAGGGTTGGTCCAATGGTTTGTATAAGCTTCATATAGGGTGAGATTTGTGCAGAGTTTTTGTTTGTTTTTCCTCTAATGGGCAAGGCTGAGTGAGGTGGTAATCCTATCTGCTGATGATTGGGTTTGTATTTTGGTTTTGTTTATTGTTTAGATAAGACGTCCTGCCCAGTTCTGTGCTACTGGTGGTTGGGTGATCCCAGGGCTTGTATTCAAGTGGTTTCCTTTGTGTGAGTTCTCACTATTTGATACTCCCTGAGTTAGTTCTCTGGTAGTCTAGGATATTGGAGTCAGTGCTCCCACTCCAAAGGCTCAGGACCTGATCTCTGGTCAGGAACAAAGGCTCCACAATTGGTTTGTTATGGCATTAGGTGAGATTGAAACAAATATCGAAAAATGAGTGACCAAAGATGAATCCCAGACAAATGGCAGTTACAAAATCAGGCAAATAATAATTAAAAAATTAAAATAATGGAATATACACATACATATACAGCCATGAGCAAAGTCAAAACAGTCCAACAAAAATAAAGTATGGTAGATTGACCCAACAAACAAGGGAAATAAAAAAAAATGTTGATGTATGGCAAAACCAATACAATATTGTAAAGTAATTAGCCTCTAATTAAAATAAATAAATTTAATTTAAAAAATTGTATCTACCAGTTAAGAACAAAACTGACTAAAGCACAAATTGGAAAACAAAACTAAAGCAAAGTGCCAAGTGGGGAATAAAGCAATGAAAACAAATCTAACAAATATGTTGAGAGGAAAGGAAAGAAAGCAAAGAATAAAAGAATAGATATGCAAAGTTATATAGAAGTAAATAAAGGTGATTTTATACATTAAAGATTAACTGCAAGGAGAAAAGAAGAGTAGGAAAGTAAACAAAGGAATAAGTGGAAAATAGAATAAGTTAAAAAATTAAAAATTAAGATTATAAAAAAAAGAAAAGGCAAGAAAAAAATGGAAGAGGAAAGAAGAGAGAGAGAGAGAGAGAGAGAAGGAAAACTCCACAGAACGGTAAAAGCCCAAGCTAGAGGCAGAGGTATATAACAATAGTAAAAAGTGTGACTGAATACACACACACACACATGTATATACACCTATAAGTAAAAGAAAAACAGTAAAACAAAAATAAAGTAGAATAGATTGACCTGGCAAACAAAGGAAGCCGAAAATTGTATCTGCCAGAACAAAACTAACTAAAGCACAAACTGGAAAACAAAACTAAAGCAAGGTGCCAATTATGGAATAAAGCAATGAAAGTAAAACTAACAAATATGTTGGGAGGAAAGGAAAAAAGAAAAGAAAGAAAGAATAGATATGCAGAGTAAAATAGAGGTAGATAAAGAAGATTTATATACATTAAAGATTAGCTGCAGGTGGGAAATAACAGCAGGAAAAACAAAGAGAGGAATAAAGGTAGAAAAATAATAACAGATTTTAAAAAAAGAGAAAAGAAAAACAAAGGAAAAAATGAAAAGGAAACCTCCACAGAATTGCAAAAGCCCAGTGTAGAGGTAAAGTAATGTCTCTGCTTTTCAATATGCTATCTAGGTTGGTCATAACTTTTCTTCCAAGGAGTAAGCATCTTTTAATTTCATGGCTGCAGTCACCATCTGCAGTGATTTTGGAGCCAAAATAAACAAATAAATAAATAAAGTCTGACACTGTTTCCACTGTTTCCCCATCTATTTCCCATGAAGTGATGGGACCAGATGCCATGATCTTTGTTTTCTGAATGTTGAGCTTTAAGCCAACTTTTTCACTCTCCTCTTTCACTTTCATCAAGAGGCTCTTTAGTTCCTCTTCACTTTCTGCCATAAGGGTGGTGTCATCTGCATATCTGAGGTTATTGATATTTCTCCTGGCAATCTTGATTCCAGCTTGTGCTTCTTCCAGCCCAGCGTTTCTCATGATGTACTCTGCATAGAAGTTCAATAAGCAGGGTGACAATATACAGACTTGATGTACTCTTTTTCCTATTTGGAACCAGTCTGTTGTTCCATGTCCAGTTCTAACTGTTGCTTCCTGACCTGCATATAGGTTTCTCAAGAGGCAGGTCAGGTGGTCTGGTATTCCCATCTCATGAAGAATTTTCCACAGTTTATTGTGATCCACACAGTCAAAGGCTTTGGCATAGTCAATAAAGCAGAAATAGATGTTTTTCTGGAACTCTCTTGCTTTTTCCATGATTCAGAGGATGTTGGCAATTTATTTTCTGGTTCCTCTGCCTTTTCTAAAACCAGCTTGAACATCTGGAAGTTCACAGTTCACATATTGCTGAAACCTTGCTTGGAGAATTTTGAGCATGACTTTACTAGCATGTGAGATGAGTGCAATTGTGCAGTAGTTTGAGCATTCTTTGGCATTGCCTTTCTTTGGGATTGGAATGAAAACTGACCTTTCCAGTCCTGTGGCCACTGCTGAGTTTTCCAAATTTGCTGGCATATTGAATGCAGCACTTTCACAGCATCATCATTCAGGATTTGAAATAGGTCAACTGGAATTCCATCATCTCCACTAGCTTTTTCATAGTGGTGCTTTCTAAGGTCCACTTGACTTCACATTCCAGGATGTCTGGCTCTAGGTCAGTGATCACACCATTGTGATTATCTGGGTCATGAAGATCTTTTTTGTACAGTTCTTCTGTGTATTCCTGCCACCTCTTCTTAATATCTTCTGCTTCTGTTAGGTCCATACCATTTCTGTCCTTTATCGAGCCCATCTTTGCATGAAATGTTCCTTTGGTTTCTCTAATTTTCTTGAAGAGATCTCTAGTTTTTCCCATTCGGTTGTTTTCCTCTATTTCTTAGCAGTGATTGCTGAGGAAGGCTTTCTTATCTCTCCTTGCTATTCTTTTGAACTCTGCATTCAGATGCTTATATCTTTCCTTTTCTCCATTGCTTTTCACTTCTCTTCTTTTCACAGCTATTTGTAAGGCCTCCCCAGACAGCCATTTTGCTTTTTTTCATTTCTTTTTCTTGGGGATGGTCTTGATCCCTGTCTTCCATCCAATGTCACGAACCTCCGTCCATAGTTCATCAGGCACTCTGTCTATCATATCTAGTCCCTTAAATCTATTTCTCACTTCCACTTATGTATAATCATAAGGTGTTGTTTTACCTCATACCTGAATGGTCTAGTGGTCCCTACTTTCTTCAATTTAAGTCTGAATTTGGCAATAAGGGGCTCATGATCTGAGCCACAGTCAGCTCCTGGTCTTGTTTTTGCTGACTGTATAGAGCTTCTCCATCTTTGGATTCAAAGTATATAACCAGTCTGATTTCAGTGTTGACCATCTGGCGATATCCATGTGTAGAGTCTTCTCTTGTGTTGTTGGAAGAGGGTGTTCGCTACAACCAGTGCATTCTCTTGGTAAAACTCTATTAACCTTTGCCCTGCTTCCTTCTGTACTCAAAGGCCAAATTTGCCTGTTACTCCAGGTATTTCTTGACTTTCTACTTTTGCATTCCAGTCCCCTATAATGAAATGGACATCTTTTTTGGGTGTTAGTTCTAAAACATCTTATAGATCTTCATAGAACCATTCAACTTCAGCTTCTTCAGTGTTACTGGTTGGGACATAGGCTTGGATCACTGTGATATTGAATGGTTGCCTTGGAAACGAATAGACATCATTCTGATGTTTTTGAGATTGCATCCCAGTATTGCCTTTTGGACTCTTTTGTTGACCATGATGGTTACTCCATTTCTTCTAAGGGATTCCTGCCCGCAGTAGTAGATATAATGGTCATCTTAATTAAATTCACCCATTCCAGTCCACTTTAGTTTGCTGATTCCTAGAATGTAGACATTCACTCTTGCCATTTCCTGTTTGACCACTTCTAATTTGCCTTGATTAATGGACCTAACATTTCAGTTCCTATGCAATAATGCTCTTTCAGCATGTGGGCAAGCTCAAAGTTGGAGCCTGCAAGAGAGCAGTTTGAGGAGAGTCTTAAAAGCCTTTTGAGTAAATGGAGATCAAACCACCTTGTCAGTTTGGGCCTACTAAGTCTCAGTTATAAGTTTATATAAGTCCTGGCAAGTTCCCCATAAACTGGAATCCAAATGTGGCAGTAGCCTGTAACTCCTAAATATCCTCTCAGTTGTCTTAAAGTCATAGGTAGGGGATGATTTAATATAGGTTGAACTCTAGAAAGTATTCTTCAAATCAGTGACTGAAAAATATTTGGCTCATTTAGGAATTTCAGACAATAGATTATAAGGATTAGACACATTATTCATATATCTCAAACAAGTCTCCATTTATCATTTGACTTTTTCACACCCAAAATGTGAGTGTTGCATGGACTGTTACAGGGAATTAATAGCCCCTGCTCCTTTAAATTCTCAATGATGTGTTTTAACCCTTCCTTAACCTTGAGCTTTAGTGGATACTGCTTTTGATATGAAAATAGGTGAGTGTCATTGAGCTTGATAACAACAGAAACAACATTTTGTGCTCAACCAATATCTTTTTCATCTGCCCACACTTTATAATTTACATTTTGGTCAATTAATTAGATATAAGAGCAGGCTCCATGTTTATGAAAACAGAGGCCTGGACCTTGCTCAGTATCTCCCTCCCCAGAAGGGGTGAGGGAGATTCTGGCACAATCCGAAACTCATGAGAAATCAGCCAGAGCCCCACTTGCAGCTTAAAGGGTGACTGAAATAATAGCATTTGGCTCATCCAGAAGCCCCATTACAAGGGCTGTGGATTGGGAGGAAAGTAGACCAGGGGCTCTAGTGAGCACAGAGAAAGTTGCCCTAATGTCCAAAAGAAAATTTAGTGATTGGTCCCCCACAGTTATTAATACCTGGAGTTCCTCAGGTGTCATTAGGATAGGGGTTTGTGTGGGGACACCTTCAGTCCCAGTTGTCTTGAGAGTCCAACTCCTGGGGCCTACACCTCAGAGGGCAGTCTCTTCTCCAGTATGGTCCTTTGCAGACTGGACTCGGAGTCAGGGACAGTTTAGAGGCTTGAGGACAATCCTGCTTTAGATGCCCCTCCTTCCACAAGTCCATCCCTTTTCACCTGGTTACTCTGGGCATTTTTCCTCAGGCTGTTCCAGAACAAACCTAACAGCCATTGTTGGGGCTTCAGTTCATTGCCTGGTTCTTTTTTTGCTCTTTTCCTCCTCATATTCTCTACCATAATATACCATCTAAGCCAGCTGCCACAGTTTTTTTAAAGACTGATTTGGTCCAAACTCCTGTTTCTGTAACGTACACCAAATATCTGGAGCCAATTGAGTGACAAGTGTATCTTTTAAGATCATTTCTCCTTCTGCATTTTCAGGATCAACATCAGGAAACTTGTGGTGAGCCTCCCATAGTCTATCTAGGAATTTACCAGGATTTTCCTCCTCTTCCTGTTCTAAGTCAGCCAACTTAGTATAGTTTAAAGTCTTAGTGTGTGCTTGCTTGAGTACTTCAAGAATATATCCAGCAAAGTGAATGTTATGGGAACCGCTTGGCTCCCAGTAGGCAGGAGGGCTATTTTGTATTCCCTCTCTCTCCTTATCTCAAGTCATTCATCTCCAAAAGTAGTAGCTTCCCCCAAAACTCAAGCTCCCAAGTCAGGTCAGTGTCTGTCACAAGACATACAGTATATCTTTTCAAGTAAGCTCATAAAGTTAAGTTAGTCCCATAAAGGCTTCTATGTACTTTTTGAATCCTCTAATAGTCTTGACCGCAATTGGTACTGTTTGAATTTCTACCAAGACTGAGGCAACCCCTCCTGGAAGGGTGCCCTGACTCTCAGCTTGTTCAATTGGGAGCCCCAGATGCAGGGTCAAAGCAAAAGGACAGGAGGGAGCTGAAGGTTTCACACCCAAATCTGTACCCTTAGGACATGTCTGGCATGTCACACAAAGAGATAAAAAGCAACACATATGTCACTTCTACCCATTTCTCTTGTTTTCTATAGAACCGGTCTAACTGTAAAACAGTATTATAATTAAGACCATTTGAGCAGCCAGAGTTCCCTATCTTCCAAAGGGTACCGTGGTCATTCAGTATCACAGAAGAAGATCAGACATGTCTTTTTAAACTCTGGGGGATCAAACTTGTCCCAATTTTTTTTTTTCTTTTTTTAATATATTTTAAAGGAGTGGTTCTGGAACTGCTAGCTCCCACCTGTAAGAGAGAAAAAAGTGGCATTCATGTCCTTGGGTTTTTTCCATGGGAAGCATCATTCCCTGCTCTAGATGGGGGTGTAGACAGATTCTCCACCAAAGCTTTCCTTCCCTGGTCGGACTTAGTCTGTCCCTTACTGAAGTAGGCATCTTACTCGTCCATCCCAGTTCTACCACTGAGGAGGGATGGAGATGCACCAAGGGTAGACCTGATGGCATTCCACATTGATTTAGTTCCATACCACCAAGACCTTTGTTTGATTTGCCTGTTTATCTGATGCTCCGTATTCTCAGAAACCTCATGGTCACTAGCAGTGCTTCTATCCACAAAGATGAGAGGCACAGCCATGACAAAGATTCACTTTCAGGTCCCTGGCTCTGTGACAGGCAGCCAAGAGAGTGACCTCTAGCCTAAGAGACAGTTTTGGAGCTAAGCTCTGCCTCGCTCCCAAATGTGCTCTTGTAAGTTTTCATCCTTGCAAGGCTAGGTGCTTCCATACTTGGTGTCTAAGTAAGAGTACATAGCAACAGCATGGATCACAAGTCCCTTGAAAGTCTATGATCCTACTGATTAGATTAACAGTTCTAATTCCCAATGCAATTACAAATGGTCAAAGAGATCAGGAAAAGATGACCAAGAAAGGAAAGTTCAGTCCACATGCTTTGCCCATTTCTGGCCACTTCCCTAGCAGGGACCTTGGGTGTCTTATGACATTGGCAGGTCGATATAAATTCCCAACATGGTTCCCCTTTTGGGGGCTGCCTTCAGTCATTATGAGGCACCTTGAAACCATAGAGCAGAGCTCATCACTTGCTTCATGCAGGGTGTGTCATTCATTCACAGAAGCATACTGTAGAGTTAGTAAAGTAAAGCAGAAAACGTGTATACTGAGAAAGCAGAGAGGCTAGAACTCTTGAATGTTCTTACATTGTCCTGAAGATCCCTGATGAGCCTTCAAGATGATAGCTTACAGTGAATGGAGTCGGATTTGTGATCTCCAAAGAAGAAGATTTAGCTTCGGGACCAGGGACCAGGCTTGATCACTCAAGGGCTTTTGTGTAGCAAAGTTTTATTAAAGTAAGAAAAGGGACAAAGAAAGCTTCTGACATAGACATCAGAAGTGGGACGGAGAGTGCCCCCTTCAGTAGTCTTAGGGAATTATATGCTTTTTAAATTAACTATTACAATAAATTAAAAGAATGTCTCAAGTTTTTAAAGATCTTACTAGACCCACTCCCACAATATACATTTTAAGATAATAGGATTAGCCAGAAGGTTTTCAGGAAGGAGAAACATGTCCTCAAACAGGATACATTATTGTTGTATAATCCTTACTAAGGAATGCAGGAAAAAAAAAAAAAAAAATTGTCCTTTCCTCCTCCTTGAGAATTCCAGACCCCTATCTCCTCCTTGAGAGCCCCAGATCCCTTTTTCCTCCTCAGGGACCCCAGACTTCTTATCAACCTGCCTAGTAATTGACTCTCTCACTTGCCTGCAATGTCCACAGCTATCAGAACTAATGTGTTTTCTTTTGTGGGAGCTCTCAATGACCTTTTATATATCCCATAGACACAGAGTCTGCCTAGTTGATTGTGTGGATTTAATCTGCAGCTTGTACATGGCCTTCTTCTTTAGCCACACTGCCCCTGGGTTTCAACTGTGATATTATTTCCACCTCTACATGTGGGTCGTCCACTGGGGTTTGCTCCTGAGGCTGCCCTGGAAGATTTGGGTTTGCCCCTGTGAGGGCCAGGTGTGGAGATGGTGAGACTGCTTGGGTCATAGGGGTTTTGACAGCATCAGGTACTCAGGGGAGTTGGCGGCTAGGGCAGCAGGAAACATAGTGTTCTAGAAGGATATGGCAACCAGTAGTGGCCAATACGCTCCAATATTCTTGTGTGGAGAATGCCCCTTCCTGACAGAGAAGCCTGGCAGGCCACGGTCTACAGGGCCACAGAGTTGGACATAACCTATGTGACCCTACGTGCATAGACACAGGACTCTTTTTGCCTGTGGCAGCTCTGCCCCAGTGGGAATTAAGCATGAAGGTGGTGTAGCCGCTCGGCTTGCAGGGACCCTGGTGGCGCCAAGTATGCAGGGACATGAACTGCCTGTGCCTCTGCCACAGAAGTTATGGCCCTATCAAAGTCTTTTTCCCAGCCTCTTGTAGCTGGCAATCAGAATGTATCTTTGGCCAGTCTTTCCCCATAGCTCCACCCCTTCAGGCACTTAGAAGGCTCCCTTGCCTAGGGTTCTTCTCTGTTGTTCAGTGTATCAGGCACGTAGAGGGGCCCCCTCACTAGGGTCCTACTCTGTAGATCGGCACATCAGGCACTGAAAGTGGCACCCTGGGTGGGGTCTTACTCTGTAGTTTGGCACATCAGTCACTTAAAGAAGCACCCTGGGTAGGGTCCTACTCTGTAGTTCAGTGCGTCAGGCATTTGATGAGCCAGCCTCTCTATTGTTCAGCTGCCAATGATGGCATGTGGAGTGAGAGAGGTTATGGTGATGGCTCCACCCCCTATTCATGACTCAGCAGTATCGCTTTGCTTCCATGGCTGCCTGGCTTTCCTCCACAGGAATTTCCCACTACGATCTCCTCCCTCACATCCCCTCAATCTGTCTCTCCACAGTCAACAGCAGCCCTCACCCTGGGATTGCTCCACAACCCCTAAGCTCCAGCTCCCAGCCACTGTGCCTTCCAGGGGACCCTCTTCCCTGTCCGGAGTATGTATGGCTGTGGCAAGGAATGTCTGATTCTCATTCCATTTAGGCTGCCACAGATCAGCTGTTTGACTCTCAGCCTTAAATGTTTCTCCTTTGTCAAGCCTGGCTCGACAAGCTGGGTTTCTGAAAGTACAATGTGGCGGGAGAATGAGAAACAAGACACAAGAGTTCAGTCAAAGGTGAGGATCAGGGGATCAACACCGCTCCAAGGTGAAGATGTGGAAACTGAACCACGCCACCTTTATTATATTCTCAGCCGTGAAGGAAGGAATGTGCAGTGGGTTAAGCTATAACTCATGTGGACTTTCAGGGCCAAAGAACAAAGTGGTCATTAACCACTGAGTAACCAAGAAATAGTAATCAATAACAAATCAGTAGCTAAGATTAATATTCTTATCTATAGATTTACTCCGGATACATAAAACACATGACTCTGAGATGCCAGTTGGAAAACAGTCTGAGGTCGGTTTTCTGACCTCAGGATCATATCTTGTTTTCAAGATTACGAACTGTTCCCTCTGGACCTGTTTCAAGAGTCTCATGCCTTAAAGCATCCAGTTTATTATTAATTGTAAATTCCTTCTGTGGCCCTTGTGGGGGCCTGTTTTCTTCTATTCTCCCTATGTCCTACAATCCTTTGACTCAGATAACTCCCCCGATGTGGGGATCGGATCCCTGCTTCAGTTCCCCCACCTGCTGAGAGCAGGTCCAGTCATACTAACACTCCTGTTTTTCCCCCTAGTTTCTTCATCCTACCAATTTTGTGTGGTTCTATATATTCTTTTCCACTGGTCAGATACTCTTGCCCTCTCTCAGCTAGTGTTTTGCATGCACTTCTGTGTCTGAAGGCTTATTCCTGAGGTATCCATGGAGAGAGACGATCTACACATCCACCTACTGCTCCACCATCTTGTTCTCCTCCAAGTGGTTGTTTTTGCATATGTTGTATATATATTAATCATTATACATATACACTTTATATGTATTACTTTTGACAAAATATTATTCTAGCAAATAGATGGGGGAAAAGTGGAAATTGACAGCTTTTATTTTCTTGGGCTCCAAAATGACTGCAGACAGTGACTGAAGCCACATAATTAAAAGATGCTTGCTCCTTAGAATAAAAGCTATGACAAATCTAAAAAGCATATTAAAAAGTAGAGACATCACTTTGCCAATAAAGGTTTGTATAATCAGAGCTATTGTTTTTCCAGTAGTCATATGTGGATGTGAGAATTGGACCATAAAGAAGGCTGAGCACCAAAGAATTGATGCCTTTGAATTGTAGTGCAGGATTCCTAAGAATCCCTTGAACAGAAAGGAGATCATACTAGTCAATCCTAAAGGAAATCAACCTTGAATACTTATTGTAAGGATTGATACTGAACCTGAAGCTGAAACTCCAATAATTCAGCCACCTAATGCAAAGACTGACTCACTGGAAAATACCCTGATGCTGGGAAAGGTTGAGGGCAGGAGGAGAAGGGGGCAATAGAGGATGAGATGTTTGGATGATATCATTAATGTAATGGGCATGAGTTTGAGCAAATTCTTGGAGATTATGAAGTACAGGGAAGCCTGGTATGCTGCAATCCATGGGGTTGAAAAAGGTATGACATGACTTAGTGACTGAATAACAATTGTTTCTTAAGTTTTCTAACAAGAAAATCATCATTCTATTATCAGAACACATTGAATTCATTGAGATAGAATGAGACTGGAAAAGGGAAAGCTAGATGTACCTGAATTATATATATATATATATATATATATATATATTTTTTTTTTTTTAGTTACTAAGTTGTGTCCAACTCTTTTGTGACCCGATGGACTGTAGCCCACCAGGGTCCTCTGTCCATGCAATTTCCCAGGCAAGGATACTGGAATGGTTTTCCATTTCCTTCTCCAGGAGATCTTCCTAACCCAGAGATTGAACCCATGTCTCTTGCATTGGTAGACAGATTCTTTACTAGTGAACAACCAGGAAAGCAAATGAAACTTTTAGATATAGATAATTTTTTGTCCTCCTGTGAATTATTTTTCAGCAGTACATATTTTGAGGTTTGAATTTTAGACTTGAAGTGATAGTGAAAGAATCTGTTCTTTTAAGAGTTTCTGACTGTTCTGATTCAAGTGGTGTAGACAGCTGATATGAGTACCTGAACCATTTCACTCTTTTCTACAATCTTTCCCTATCTCCACTAAAATCTCCACCACTTTGCTGGTTGTCTAACTTATTAAGTACTCAGTTTCCAACTCTATTCATTCTTGACCTCTCACACTCATTGTAAACTTTTGCATCTACCTTCACCAAAGTATGAGGTTTTACTCATTTCTAAATTACTTCAAAAATCAAAACGGGAAGCATTTATGATTAATGTGATTTCTTTTCTGGGTTCCCAATATTTGAACTTCTTCATATCTAACCTCTCCAGCTATATAGTATCTTCTTTTCTAGTTGATCTGATACAGTGGAGACTTCTTTTTCTTCTTCTTCTTTTTTAATCATCATACCACTTCTTATAATCTCCTTTGCCCATTTTGACTTTCAATGTATTCTTCCACCTATCTAGAAGAGTGCTTTTTGAGGACATTAGTTTGTTGAATTTTAAAAGTAGATTATGTACTTGGGAGAATGTGCTTCATTGGCTCATTTGGGGAGCAGATCAAAGATTCAGAGTGTTACATGTGTGTCCTTGAACACTTGAAAAGGAATGAATGTTCAGCTTGTGTTTAGTCAAGTGCTCTAAAAATGTGAATTATTTAAAGTTAGTTAGCAGTGTTAGGTCATCTACATCTTCACTGGTTTTGTGCTCATTTATTATATCAGTTACTGAGAAGGAAGTTTGCAATTTCTAATTATAATAGCAGAATTTTTTCCTTTTGTATCTATCAATTTTTCTCTCATGCTCTATTGTTGGATATATGCACAATTAAGATTTTTATGTCTTTTGAAAAACTGACCCTTTGATCAGTATGTAATGTCTCACTTCATTTCAGATATTTTTTTCTTCCCTGAGGATTACTTCTGAAATTAATATAACCAATTCTGCTCCTTTTGATTAGTGTTTATATGATATAACTTTTTACATCCTTTAAAGCTGTCCATGTTTTTAATTTGAAGTGCATGTTGTTAAAACAAAATCCTAGCCTAATAATGTTATCAGTTAATATGGCATTCATCAGTATCTCTCCTAAGTAAATAAATAATTCTGTTTCTAACTACATATCTATTTTGCTGTCAGTGTGAGATTAGTTGTTTTCCCTCTGACACCAGTTCTTTAATGGGTTAAAGAGAGAGGATTAATTTGTAATCTGTCCTTCTTTGTTGGGCAAGGAGTATGTCAAGGATATATATTGTCACCCTGCTTATTTAACTTATATGCAGAGTACATCATATGAAATGCCAGGCTGGATGAAGCACAGGCTGGAACCAAGATTGCTGGGAGAAATAGCAATAACCTCAGATATGCAGATGACACCACCCTTATGGCAGAAAGTGAAGAGGAACTAAAGAGCCTCTTGATGAAAGTGAAAGAGGAGAGAGAAAAAGATGGCTTAAAACTCAACATTCAAAAAATGAAGATCATGCCGTCTGGTCCCATCACTTCATGGCAAACAGATGGGGGAACAATGGAAACAGTGACAGACTTTATTTTCTTGGGTCAAAAATTACTGCAGATGGTGACTGCAGCCATAAAATTAAAGACACTTGCACCTTGGAAAAAAAGCTATGATCACCCTAGACAGCATATTAAAAAGCAGAGATACTACTTTGCCAACAAATTCTGTCAAAAAGTCAAAGCTATGATTTTTCCAGTAGTCATGTATGGATGTAAGAGTTGAACTATAAAGAAAGCTTAGCACTGAAGAATCACTGCTTTTGACCTGTAGTGTTGGAGAAAACTCTTGAGAGTGCTTTGGACTGCAAGGAGGTACAACCAGTCCATCCTAAAGGAAATCAGTCCTGAATATTCATTGGAAGGACTGATGCTATAGCTGAAGTTCTAATATTTTGGCCACCTGATGCACAGAGCTGACTCATTGGAAAAGACCCTGATGCTGGGAAAGATTGAAGGCAGGAGGAGAAGGGGATGACAGAGAATGAGATGGTTAGATGGCATCACCGACTCGATGGACATGAGTTTGAGCAAGTTCTGGGAGTTGGTGATGGTCAGGGAAAACTGGTGTGCTGCAGTCCATGGGGTCACAAAGAGTCAGACACGACTGAGTGACTGAACTGAACTGAACAGTAAATGGCAAGTGATGAGGCTTTTCTAGCTTTCTAATAGCTCTGAGTTATAAAACCTTTAAATGTGTGTGTGTGTGTGTGTATGTGTGTGTGTGTGTAATTTGTGTTGCATTGTCTCTCTAGCTGGGTATTTCAGTGCAATGTTAATTACATATGGTAATAGAGAACACTTTATCTTTGTTTCAGAGAGTAAAATTTAATTTTTTCATGATTGAGTATTTTGTTAGCTTTTTGTAGGTTTCCTTCATTAGATTTCAGAAATTCTATGTAATCATAGTTTGCTGTTAGTATCTTTAATAAATATATAGTATCAATAATAAATCATTGGCCTACTTCTATTGAGATAATCATATGACATTTTTATTTTATTTTTTATATACTTCTTAAAGGCTACACTCCATTTACAATTATTGCAAAGTATTGGCTATGTTCCTTGTGTTGTACAGTATATCTTTGTAGCCTATCTTATAACCAATAATTTGTATATTTGAACTACACATCTCTATGTTGTCCCTTCATAAAACTAGTGATAAGCACTAGTTTTTTTCCTCTATCTGTGAGTCTGCTTTGTTTTTGTTATATTCACGAGTTTTTTCTTTTTTAGATATTTCACTTATAAATGATATAATATAGTATTTATCTTTCTCTGTCTGACATTCACTTAGTATAATGTCTTCCAAGTCCATCTATGTTCCTGCAAATGGCAACGTACTGCTGTTTTTTTGGCTGAGCAGTATTCAATTGTGTAGATATACCACATCTTCTTTATCTATTCATCTGTTGATGGACAGTTATTTTTTTTTCTCCATATCATGGCAGTTGTAATCAAGGTTACTGTGAACACTGGGGTGTGTGGGTCTTTTCAAAGTACAGCTTTTGTTTTGTTTTTCAAGTGTATACTGAGGAGTGGAATTGCTGTATCATATGGTAGTTCTATTTTTAGTTTTTTGAGAAACTCCATACTGTTCTCAAACTTTCAAACATCACAGTGAATTAGTTATATATATATACATATTTCTATTCTTTTTAAGATTTTTTTCCCATATAAGTCATTACAGAGTTTTGAGTAGAGTTCCCTGTGCAACATAGAAGGTTCTTTGTAGTTATCTTTCCCAATTTATCTTTCTTCCTTCTTCCATTGGTAAGCATACATTTTTTTCAACATATGTGACTATTTGCTTATAAATAAGCTCATCTGTACCTTTTCTTAACAAATTTCACATATAAGCAATATTATATGATATTTACCTTTCTCTGACTTGCTTCACTCAGTATGATGATTATTTCATTCTTTTTTATGGTTGAGTCAAGGCTATGGTTTTTCCTGTGGTCATGTATGGATGTGAGAATTGGACTGTGAAGAAGGCTGAGCCCCGAAGAATTGATGCTTTTGAACTGTGGTGTTGGAGAAGACTCTTGAGAGTCCCTTGGACTGCAAGGAGATCCAACCAGTCCATTCTGAAGGAGATCAGCCCTGGGATTTCTTTGGAGGGAATGATGCTGAAGCTGAAACTCCAGTACTTTGGCCACCTCATGCAAAGAGTTGACTCATTGGAAAATACTCTGATGCTGGGAGGGATTGGGGGCAGGAGGAGAAGGGGACGACAGAGGATGAGATGGCTGGATGGCATCACTGACTCCATGGGCGTGAGTCTGAGTGAACTCCGGGAGTTGGTGATGGACAGGGAGGCCTGGCGTGCTGCGATTCATGGGTTCGCAAAGAGTCGGACAAGCCTGAGTGACTGAACTGAGCTGAACTGAACTGAGTATTCTGTTATACATATTTACCATATCTTTATCCATTCATACACTGATAAATAGCTAGGTTGCTTCCATGTCTTGGCTATTGTAAATAGTGCTGCAGTGAACATTGGGGTGCATGTGTCTTTGCAAATTATGGTTTTCTCTGGATATATGCCCAGAAGTAGGATTGCTGAATCATATGGTAGCTCTAGTTTTAGTTTTTAAGGAACCTCTGTTGCTGTTCTTAATAGTGGTGTACCAATTTGCATTCTTTTTTAAATCAATTTTGATCACTTAATTTGCTAGAATAGTCAAATAACTTATATTCTTGGAATTAAAGAAGTTAACTGTGATGCATTATACATCTAAGAATATTTTGAAGCTATTAAATATTCTTTTAATAATTTATCTTAATAAAATTAATGTTATGGGTTTTTACAGAATTTTATTTACTAATGTATTTTCAAGTTTTGGAATCTAACTTATTCTAGCCTAATAAAATGAATGGCAAAGTTTTATCATTTTGTACTGTCTAGAAGGAGTTTGTGTAAATCAATTTTAGTTTTTTGTTTTTTCCCTTTAGATGTTTGGTAAACCTCAATGATGTAATATTTTTAATATGGGCTTTTTGTGGAAATGGTTTTTATTAAATTATGCAACTTAATAAAGATACATATAAAATCATTTATATCATATTTTTAATAGATTTTGTGTTCTTTTATCTAAAAAGTATGCTTATTTAATTTAATTTCCATTTCATTTGAAAATATTTATTCATAGTATTCTATAGTTTTCTGTTTATTGCTTGAATATTGAATAACTAGGGTATGTTTTCCCTGAATTTTTAAAATTTCTGCCTTTTTTTCTTGATTATACTTTCCAGGGTATATCAATTTTATTAATGTCTTCAAAGGAATAGCTTTTGGCCTGATTAATACTTGTATTATATGTTTATTCTATAGTTTATTATTTTCTGCTCATCATGTCATATATTCTAATTCTGTTGTTTTTTGAAATCAATATATAGGTCACTGGTCTTAAGGCTTTTTTTTTATAATTAATTCAAGGATGTATATTTCCCTCTATTTCATTTGGAGCATTACAGATATTTACTAAAACATGTTTTCACTATCATTCAGTTCAAAATATTTTCTAACTCTGATTATTATTGATTCCTCATATATGGCTCATTTATGTGTATATTACTTTATTATTATTGCTGTCCAGTTGCTAAGTCCTGTCTGACTCTTTGCAAGCTCATAGACTGCAGCACACCTGCCTCCCATGTCCTATACTATCTCCCTGAGTTTTCTCAGATTTAAGTCCAAAGAGCTGGTGATGTTATCTAACCATCTCATCCTGTGCCACCCCCTTCTCCTCTTGCCTTCAATCTTTCCCAGTATCAGAGTCTTTTCCAATGAATCTGCTCTTCGCATCAGGTGGCCAAAGTATTGGAGCTTCAGCTTCAGTATCAGTCCTTCCAATGAATATTTAGGGTTGACTGGTTTGATCTCCCTGCAGCCCAGTGGACTCTCAAGGGTCTTCTTCAGCACCACAGTTCAAAAGCATCAATTCTTCAATGCTCTTCCTTCTTTATGGTCCAACTCTCACATCCATACATGACTACTGGGAGAACCATAACTTTCTCTGTGTGGTCCTTTGTCGGCAAAGTGATGTTTCTGTTTTGCAGTACTCTGTCTAGGTCTGTCATAGCTTTCCTTCCAAGGAGCAAGCATCTTTTAATTTCATGGCCACAGTCACTGTCAGCAGTGATTTTGGAGCCCAAGAAAAAAAAATCTGTCACTGCTTCCATTTTCCCCCGTTCTATTTCCCATGAAGTGATGGGACCGGATGTCATGACCTTAGTTTTTTGAATTTTGATTTTTAAGTCAGCATTTTTACTCTCCTCTTTCACCTTGGAGAGGGTCTTTTGTTCCTCCTCACCTTTCTACCATTAGAGTGGTATAATCTGCATATCTGAAATGTTTGATATTTCTCCTGGCAGTCCTGATTCCAGCTTGTGATCCATCCAGCCATGCATTTTGCAAGATGTATTCTGGATAGAAGTTAAATAAGGAGGGTAATAGTATACAGCCTCAGAGAAGGCAATGGCACCCCACTCCAGTACTCTTGCCTGGAAAATCCCATGGACAGAGGAGCCTGGTAGGCTCCAGTCCATGGGGTCGCTAAGAGTCGGGCACCACTGAGCGACTTCACTTTCACTTTTCACTTTCATGCATTGGAGAAGGAAATGGCAACCCACTCCAGTATTCTTGCCTGGAGAATCCCAGGGACAGAGGAGCTTAGTGGGCTGCCATCTCTGGGGTCGCACAGAGTCGGACACGACTGAAGTGACTTAGCAGCCGCAGCAGCAGTATACAGCCTTGACGTACTCCTTTCCCAATTTGGAAACCAGTTGTTCCATGTCCAGTTCTCACTGTTGCTTCTTGACTTGCATAAAGGTTTCTCAGGAGACAGGTAAGGCGGTCTGATATTCTCATTTCTTTAAGAATGAATTTTCCACAGGTTGCTGTGATCCACACAAAAGCTTTAGTGAAATCAATGAAGCAGAAGCAGGTGTTTTACTAGAAACCCTTTGCTTTCTCCGTGATACAGTGAATATTGGCAGTTTGATCTCTGATTTCTCTGCCTTTTCTAAATTCATCTTATACACCTGGAAGTAATTGTTTTATTTCTTAATATTTAGGGATTTTTTGGTCTGTATTCTGTATTTCTAGAGTACAGAGATATAATTCTCTGTCTTTAATCCTTTGAAATTTGATGAGATTCAGTTCAGTTCAGTTCAGTTGCTCAGTCGTGTCTGACTCTTTGCGACCCCATGAATTGCAGCTCGCCAGGCCTCCCTGTCCATTACCAATGCCCGGACTTCACTCAGACTCACGTCCATCGAGTTGGTGATGCCATCCAGCCATCTCATCCTCTGGCGTCCCCTTCTCCTCCTGCCCCCAATCCCTCCCAGCATCTGAGTCTTTTCCAATGAGTCAACTCTTTGCATGAGGTGGCCAATGTACTAGAGTTTCAGCTTTAGCATCATTCCTTCCAAAGAAATCCCAGGGCTGATCTCCTTCAGAATGGACTGGTTGGATCTCCTTGCAGTCCAAGGGACTCTCAAGAGTCTTCTCCAACACCACAGTTCAAAAGCATCAATTCTTCGGTGCTCAGCTTTCTTCACAGTCCAACTCTCACATCCATACATGACCACTGGAAAAACCATAGCCTTGACTAGACAGACCTTTGTTGGCAAAATAATGTCTCTGCTTTTCATTGTGCTATCTAGGTTGGTCATAACTTTTCTTCCAAGGAGTAAGCGTCTTTTAATTTCATGGCTGCAGTCACCATCTGCAGTGATTTTGAAGCCCCCCAAAATAAAGTCTGACACTGTTTCCACTGTTTCCCCATCTATTTCCCATGAAGTGATGATGAGATTAGATTTACATAATTCATTTGGATTTAGAATCCCTGTGAATAAGAGTTTCTTTTTGTAGTTTGTTCTGCAATTACTTTATGTAGTATTTTCCAAATGGCAGTTCAGTAAAAACTTGGTTAAATTTTCCAAATATCCCATCTCTTTACAGAATATTTTGGAAACTTTTCCATAAATTACCAAAATGTGGTAAAATCTAATATATCACTGTTGATTTTCTATTTTTTCTGATCCTATAAAACCTTGCTTTGTATAGTTTATATGTTTACAGAAGTATACAAATTTAAATTGCCATTTATATTTGCCATTAAATTTTTTGCCAAAAAAATTCATCATATTTTTATCTTTATAAAGTATACTTCATAATGTCTTCTAATGATTTTGTCTTAGCATTCCATTTGTCTATTATTAATATATTGCCGGGGTCCAGCCCCGGCTGATCCAGGGTATTCGAAGGGGGGACGGCGTCGGCGACCTATTTATTTAAATATTTTATCGAAGATATAAAGAGTAATAGGATGAGGATAGCTCAGTAGGAAAATTCAGTGAAGAAAAGAGGCTGAGTAGCTTGGTTTACGTGGGAGACCAATAAAACTTCAAGACAAGAAGTTTGCACCACTTACATAGGCTGCAGGCGTCCTTCCATTCTCCCGAAGGAGAGGAGACACTGAGGCCTCCCTGGTCGGATCTTAGAAGCCCAGGCATAATTAGTAAGCATGGCGAGTTCTGCGCTCCAGATGGAGACTCAACCAGAGTGAGAGAGAGAGCGACATGGGGAGACCAGTATTTTGAGAAACTGATCCCAATTCTTTATTTTCCATGGTCTACTTTTATACACTGAGATGTTATGCAAAAGTCACGTGGGGTCAGCAGTCCTGACTTTTATCAAAGTCAGGTGCTTCATACAAATGTATACAGGGGTCTTAGGGGTGTTACATCATCTTCTGGTCAGGGGGGCCTGCTGACAATTTATGACCCTCTCCTTGTGACAACAGTCAGTCAACAAGGACACTTATTTCTCCAGGGGTGATTATTCTTAAAAGAGACACCACCCAAATAAAGTTACATTCCTATAGGGTGATGTTGTAGTGGGTTTTAGTTAAGGAAAGAATTTACTTAGCCTAAGGTCTAACGTGATTAATATAAAAGGTTAATACTTATTTCTTCTATATATTCATTAATGTGTGTAAGGGCAGGGGATGTGGAGACTTAGCAACAAACATTGGCTCAACAAATGAAAAACCCTTCACCAATACAATTTCTAATCAGCCCACTATACTTATAGTTTTCTAAGTTTTCTAAGGAACCTGTTTTTAGAAGGTTTAAAGCATCTTGTGCCTCTCATGGTTGGGAGGCTGTGAGCAATCACATGTGGCCGGACAAGCCTGTCAGGCAGGCTAGAGAACCTTCAGAGGAGTTTGTAGGTTAAAACACTCTTATCACGCCCAGGAATTATTATTAACTGGAGCTCTAGGTTAACTCCTTCTCCGAAAGAGGTGGTGGGGGACAGCCCCCCATAAAGTCAGAGGTGTAGGTGAGCACAAAGTAGTAAAGTAGGCAGGCTCTGGTTATGGGGGTAGAAGCTCGAGGAGTTCCAGGGGGACTCCTGAGGCTCGATCCCGCCTTTGCGTATGTCGAGCCTCCTTCCTCATGACCTTTGTCACGGGCGGAGTACCTCACTCTGGCCCCCAACAATATATTTTATAAGGTATTTCTGTATAACTTACTCCTCACTTTTACTTTCAAACATTTTCTGTTCTTATTTTTGTGTTTCCTTTTAAACATCACAATGTGCTTATGTTTAATATAAGCTGAATAAATATTCTTTGAATTGGAATTTTTAATATATATATACTGTAATTACTGATTTAGTTTATAATCTTTCTTTCACCTCTTCTCTAATCTTTTTATCCCACCTTACTTGACTGTTTTAGTCTAGACAAAGTTTTGCTTTTATAGTCATTTCTAGTTTTCTTTTTTATTGGTTATGTCTATTCTTTTAATTTTATCCTATTTTAATGGTGATATTAGATAATACAAGTTCTTTCTCTTCGTTATTTGATTTCTACATAAAGTATGAGTTTTACTATTTCAGATGGTATAAGGCACTTAGAACAGTATTTCTCTTATCTCTTCTTGTTGAACAATTTCCATTTATTTTTACTCAGATTTTAAAATCATCAGATATTATTGTTACTTCATATAGCAAATTATTGTTTATATTTGCTTATATATATTGTTTTTTTGCTTTTAAGTTGTTTAGGTACGCCCTTGCTTACATTTTTTGTTTGCCAGTAATACTATTAAAGATCTATTTCAGTTTATGTATGCTTAATATATCCTCTGTTATTTTTTTATTATATTTAATTTTGAAAGATAGTTTCATTTGATGTAGATGTCTGGCCTGGTAGTTATTTTCTCTCAGGACTTCAATAATATCATATTTTATCTTCAGGGTGTTCTTATTTTGGTATCAGAATTACTTTTGCTCCTTTGAAGGTCTTGTGTCAGTAGGTCCTCCCTTGATGCTTATATTTTCCTCTTTGTCTTTGGTTTCAGCAGTTTTACTCTGATGGATCTGACAGTGGTTTTCTTTAAGTTTATCCTACCTAAAATGTGTAGAACTCTTAATTTTCAGTGTTTTTGTCTTTTATCAGTTTAGAAAAAGTTTTTGGCCATCCTATCTTTTCATAGGGTATATTCCTTATAGCTCCATTTTTCCTTGGGGACTCCATGTACATTTATGTCAGAACTTTGCAGTAGGTTTGTCATATGTATTATGGTCTTGTCAGTATGTTTGAACTTTATTCTTTATATCTGATATTTTCCAGTTGGGTATTTTCTTTTCATTCAATGATCCTTCCTTCTTTTTTGCCTAATTTGCTGCAAAATCTTCTAGCATTTTTATTATTATTTATTTATTTATGTTTGCTGCACTGGGTCTTCCTTGCTTTGTTCAGGCTTTCTCCAATTGCAGAGAATAAGGGCTACCCTTGGTTTTGGTACAAGGGCATCTCATTGCGCAGGCTTCACCTGTTGAGGAGCACAGACTCTAGAGTGGAGACTCAGTAGTTGTGGCTCACATGGCATGTGTAATCGTCCCAGACCAAGGATCAAACCCATGCTTCTTGGACTGACAAATTCTCATCTGCTGCACCACCAGGGATGTCCTCTTCTAGCATTTTTTTTGAATGCCCATTGTTACAGTCTTCAGTTTCATACATTTTCATTTATTTGTTATGGTTTTCACATTTCTGAGTTAAAATATACCTCTTGTTGTCTATTTTTTCTCTAATAACTACAATTTTGAGATCACCTCTGTGTTAGATTTACCATTTATTCCCATTTTACTCATTTTATTGTCTTCTGGCATTCAAGTCTTTTAAAAAGAATATTATGGCCATTTTATATGACAACAAATTAGATAAATATATATTTATTGGTCCTACAAATGCTATTAAGTTCCTCTTAAAAACATTATACCACATTGTTAGAACAGGAGTAGATTAATGTTGAAATTGAGTCTGGTCAACACTGTTATTTAGCCTTTCATGAAACCCTGTCTATTTCCAATTTGGTCTTATATGGGCTTTGTATGTATGTGGTGTGTGTGTGTGTGTGTGTGTGGTGTGTGAAAGAGTTTATCAAGACCTCTAATACAAGACGACCTCTGAAACATTTTTTTCCTCACATTGGTATGAAAGTCTTGACAGCTCTCATCAACTTCCCAGCATTTTTAGCTATTCCTTTCTCTAGTGTTAAGTCTATCATAGTGGCACCTCTTAGAAATCAAGATGTGGCTTGATTTTAAAATTGCCTTGAACTAGTGGGCTTGCTTCAGAATGCTTTCTTCCACTCTAACATATTAGTCCTTCATGGTTTGGCTAACTTATAGCCCAGAAACTCAAATTTTGTCTTCCTGCTTCATGAGATTTTGAAAAGTTAACCAATATTTACCAGCTACAGCTATCACTTTCTACTTCATTACTCACTTCTCCTTTGCTTGCTACTTTCAAAAACAGTAAATGTTTGGTGGGGAAAAGCATTGAATTGTTTGCATCTGTTTCAATATTCTTCTCTTCTTTTTGTGATTCTCACCCCTTAAACTGTGGATGTTTTGGTGTACCTCTGATGTCTTCAAAAACATGCATTTTGCATTTTATAGTTATTAACAATTAGGAGCTGATGTGCAAAAAGCTAATCTGTCACTACTCCATCATAACAAATACTGCTATTTTCTTATTATTTTTCAATCAATTTTATGTATTGATTTCTATGTGTGCTGCTTGATATTTATAATTTTTAGTATTTACATCACAGTCTTTCACACATTTTACTTATTTTTTTATTTACATCCCTCAAAGTATAAATACAGGAATTGTACCTCAAAAAAATCAATTGCCTTGACTATTAAATCAAGTGAATAATGAAGTTGTTACAATAACAAGAGTTTTTTTGTGTAGAGCTAGTTACATCGATGCAAAATTTTTTGTTTCTTGTCATATATTTGGAAAAAATATTCATATGTTTTTCATACTAAAGAGTAAAACTTTTGTGCCATACATTGTTCAGCAGTATAGTCAATTTTGCCCATGCTGCTGTGATATCTCAGAAAAAGCAGAAATGAACAAATGGAGAGTTTTTTCTTCTGTTTTCTTTTAGTTAGAAGGTATGATTATTGGCAAACTTTGTCAAAGGATGGAGACGAAAGAAAGAATACACTTTCTGTTTTTGTTATTCTAGTGTCCATGTGACTAGAGGGTATGATGCTATAATAGCAGAAAGTGAAACTACCTTTCCAGTTGATAAAAGAAAAAGGGAGGAAAAATAATACTAACATTGCAATACCCTAAAGGGATTTTACCAAGCAGGGAAGAAATTTTATGTTTGTACTTTTATAATACCTTGCCTTCATGTTTTTTATTTCACTTCAGAGCTAATCTGTTTGGGCAGGTTTATTCCGTGAGGAGCAACTTAGAAGTATTCCACAGAAGCTGAAATGTAAACAAACAAACAAAACATAGAGAACCAGAAAAGTTCTGTGTGTTCCTATTACATCCTTTTTAATGATCATTATACTTTTGTTTAGTTGCTAAATCCTGTCTGACTCTTTTGTGATCCCATGGACTATAGACTGCCAGGCTCCTCTATCTGTGGGATTCCAGGCAAGAATACTGGAGTGGGTTGCATTTCCTTCTTATGGATCTTCTCGACCCAGGGATTGAACCCAGGTCTTCTGCTTGACAGCAGATTCTTTACCACTGAGTCACCTGGGAAGCCCTTATTACTGATTAAATTCTGGTTCATAGCATGTTATTGTGGCTAATTGACATAAAATTTTACTCTTTGGCAAGGGGAAAATGATGGAGAATGGATACAAAAATTCTACATGTAATTACGAATCTCTGAGCAATGCTTAGGTGGCACACTCTGAAGAATCCATAGCCCAGACAAAATGCAGTACCAGGTCCCATAAGGTGAAAGGGAACTTTGTGAAGACAAGTAGATTTGAAGCTTGGGGAGTGATTAGTGAAAGAAGGGAGGATGGGCAAAAAGATTAAATGAAAGTAATACTGATGTGGCTGTGCCAGATTGTTAATACTGCCTTTGAAACTGAAATCTGATTCTCACAAAAGTGACAGATGTTGCAGCTTTGGCCAATTAAGGGACCAAATGAAAAAAAAAATAGTAATTTTATGCTCTGCTACCTGTATAACAGGTACTTGAAAATTAATGACTAGTCCAAAATAATCAAATATGAAAATAGTTTATTTTTAAGTTAAAAAAAAAAAAGGAAGCAATAGCAAAAAAAAAAAAAAAATCACACACACATTCATAAGAATTTGTAGAATACAAATTACAGAAGACACTGCTCTATGGAAGTCAGAAAAAAGCCACCTTCATATAACTCATATTGCATACTATTTATTTTATTACCATTTCAAATAAGTTATCTATTTATTATTTTTATCTATTTATTATTTAAAGCTTGTTTAATACCATTTTTAGAAAGAACACTTTCATTTTATATGAATTTTCTAAAATTATTTGAGCTTTCAGAATAGAGATTTTAAATGATAAATACACCTTCCTACCCATTTTTTATTGTGATAAAATATATGTGACATAATATTTTCCATTTCAACTGAAGTGTACAGTTCAGTGGTATCAGATACACTCATACTGTTGTGCTACCATATCACCATCTACTTCCAGAACTCTTCATATTTTAAGACTATAGCTCTCTACTCTTTAAACAATTCCCCATTCCCTTCTTCCTCAGCCCCTGGAAACCACCATTCTGTTTTCAATCTCTATGATTTTGATTGCTTTTAGGTACATCATATAATGGAATAATATAATATTTGTCTTTTTATAACTGACTTCTTTCACTTACTATAGTTTCCTCATAGTTCATCTGTGTTGTAGGATACACTATTATCTCTTTTCTTTTTAAAGATGAATAATATTACATTTTATGTATATTCCATATTTTACTTATCCATCTGTCGATTAATACAAATTTGAGTTGCTTCCATGTATTGTGATAATGCTGCTATGAACATAAGTATACAAATATATCTTTGAGAACCAGCTTTTAGTTGTTTGTAATATATACCCAGAACTGGGATTACTGAATCACAAGTTAATTATAATTTTATTTTTTTTAACTCTGATATTGTTTTCATAGCTGCTGTAGCATTGTACCTTCCCACCAATGATGCACAAGGGTTCCAATCTCTCCACATTCTCATCAACACTTATTTTCTCTCTTTTTTTTAAAATAGTAGCCATCGTATATGTTCATGTATAACTGATTCACTTTGCTGTACAGAAGAAAGTAACACAACATTTTAAATCAACTATACTCCAACAAAAATTAAAAACAACAAAAAAACAGTGGCCATCCTAATGGGAATAGCTTTGATTTGCATTTTTCTAATGTTAAACATCTTTTCACATGCTTAGCCATTTTTATATCTTTTTTAGAGAAATGCCTATCTAATTCCTTTGACCATTTTTAAATTGCATTGTTTGTTTTGTTGTTGTTGTTGATGGCTTTAGGAATTATTTATTTTGGATGGTAATCCATTATTAGACATTTGTCTCTAGTTCTGAAGTGAGTACCTTGTACACAACATATGATTGGCTCCTGGGTTTTTTCTTTGCTTGCTTGTTTTATTTTTTTTAAAAAATTATGTCATTTGAAGAACTTAATCCATTTATATTTAAAGTAATTACCAATAGTGTAGTGAAAAGTGAAGTCGCTCAGTCGTGTCTGACTCTTTGTGACCCCATGGACAGTAGCCAACCAAGCTCCTCAGTCCATGGGATTTTCTAGTCAAGAATACTGGAGTGGGTTGCCATTTCCTTCTCCAGGGGATCTTCTGGACCCAGGGATCGAACCCAGGTCTCCCGCATTGTAGGCAGATGCTTTACTGTCTGAGCCACCAGGGAAGGCCAATTACCAGTAAGAAGGTACTTTTTTCTTTCTGCCATTTGTTTTACATGTATATATAACTTCTTGTCCCTAATGTTTTGTGTTACTCTTCTTTTTATTTAGTTGGTTTTGTGGCAGTGAAGTGTTGAGATTTCTTTCTTATTTCTATGTGTTTATATACTATAACTATTTTCTTTATTATTACTATGGAGACTACATTTAGCATTCTAAAATTATAACACTCTAATTTGAATTTATACCACTCTAATTCGAATTTATACTATCTTAACTTTTTTTTTTAATCTTAACTTTAATAACAGCAAAAACTCTGTTCTTTACAGCCCATCACCACCCCTTTCTTCCTCAGCGTCCCAGGTGGTATTAGTGGTAAAGAACTTGTATGCCAATACAGGAAACATAGAGACATGGGTTTGATCCCTGAGTCAGGAAGATCCCCTGAAGAAAAGAATGGCAGCTCAGTCTGGTATTCTTGCCTGGAGAATCCCATAGACAGAGGAGCCTGGCAGGCTACAGTCCATATGTTCACAAAGAGTCGAACATGACTGAAATGAATTAGCATGCACACACCACCCCTTTCAGTTGTTGATGCTGCAAAATTACATCTCCATAAATCTTTTGCCCAACAATATGAACTAATAATCCTTTTAATTACAACCGTCTTTTAAAATCTTAAAAACAAAATATGAATTGCAAACAAAAGTTACAAAACTCTTAGCTTTTAGAGATACTGCTTTTTAACGTAGTACTCTGTTACATCATATAGGAAACAAAAAGTGCAGTTGCGCACCCATTGTTACAATTATGTTAGGATTTATAATTTTTCATGTGTTTACCTTTACAAAGATCTGTATTTCTTTATTTGGCTTTTAGTTCCTGTCTGGTGTTACTTTATGTTGAACTATAGGACTCTAGTATTTCTTACAGAACAGATCTAATGGTAACAAACTCCCTCAGACATTGGTTATCTAGAAATGCATTAATTTCTCCCTAATGTATTTTTTCCCCTAGGTTTTACTTTTTATGCTTTGTAATGAATGCATTTGGAATTTGTTTACTGAAATTCATGTTATTTTATTGTAACATACTTTCATTTCATAAATAGCAGTTATATGATTATTCTCCCTGATTTTTTAAGGACAGTTTTACCAAATATATAGTTTTTGACTGATAGATTTTTTTTTCTTTTAGCACTTTGAATATATTGGCCCACTACTTTTGTGACCTCCATAGTTCTGATAAGAATTCTGCTTATAATCTTATTGAGGATCCTTTGTATGCAACAAATCATTTCTCTTTTGCTGCTTGTAAGATTTTCTCTTTGTCTTTCAAAAGTTTAATTATAATATATCCCAGTGTGCAATTTTGAGTCCATTTTACTTGAAGCTGTTTAGGCTCTTGGATGCTTATATTCATCTTTTTTCAAATTTAGATGCTTTGGCCATTATTTCTCCAAATATTCTCTCTGGTTCTTTATTTTTCTCTTCTCTTTCCAAAAGGCATATATTGGGCCACTTGATGGTGTCCCCAAATTTCCTTAGGCTCTCTTCCCTTTTATTCAATCTTTTTTTCCCTGTTATCCTATTTTCATGTTGACTGACATGTATTCTGATTAATCAAATCTCTCTTTGAATCTTGTTAGTGAATTTTTATTTTCAGCTATTGTATTTTTAGCTCTAGAACTTTTATTTAGTTTATTTTTATATATTTTATCTCTTTATTGATAGCAGTGATACTGGTATCAATAGTGATATTGGTGATCACATATCAGTGATAATATGTAGCATTTGTCTATTTCACTTGTCTTGCTTAACATAATACCTTCCGGGTTTATCTATGTTATCACAAAGAACAGGATTTTTTTTTTTTTTTTTTAAAGATGGATTATATTCCTATGTGTATGTGTGTAGATAGATGTATTCTTTATTTTTTTATATTGCATCCCTAAAAAATATTTATTTTGTAACTAGAAGTTTATACTATTTGACCCCCTTCAGCCATTTTGTCTACCCTCTAACAAGTCACCGATATGGTCTTCATATTTGTGAGATCAGTTTTGTTTTTGTTTTTTTGATCCTACATATAAGTGAGATCATAAGGTATTTGTCTTTGTCTGATTTCATTTAGCATAATGCCCTGAAGGTCCATCCATGTCACAAATGGCAAATATTTCTTCTTTTTATGGCTGAATAATATTCCATTGTGTATATATGCCATAATTTCTTTGTCTGTTCATCCATTGATAGATATTTAGCTTGTTTCCATACCTTGGTTACTGTAAATAATGTTGCAGTAGACATAGGGCTGCATGTATATTTTTAAGTTAGTATTTATATTTTCTTTGGATAAATATTCATAGTGGAATTATGGGTTATTTGCAGTTCTATTTTTAATTTTTTGAGAAACCTCTATACTATTTTCCATAGTGACTACCCCTATTTACATTCCCACCAATACTGCACACACATTATTTTTTCTCCAAATCTTAGCCAACACTTACTATATGTTTTATATTTTGATAATAATCATTCTAATAAGTATGTACTGATCTCTCACTATGGGTTTGACTTGTATTTCAAATTTGAAATGCAAAGGTTGGACACCTTTTTCATATTCATATTGACCATTTGTATGTTTTTGGAAACACTTCTACTCAGGTCCTTTACCAGTATTTTTTGTTTTGTTTTAATTTTAGTTTTGTATTTGCTATTGGGGCTTCCCTAGTAGCTCAGTTGGTAAAGAATCCACCTGCAAAGCAGGAGATCCTGGTTGGATTCCTCCATTGGGAAGATCCGCTGGAAAAGGGATAGGCTACCCACTCCAGTATTCCTGGGCTTCCCTCATAGCTCAGACAGTAAAAAATCTGCCTGTAATGTGGGAGACCTGGGTCCTATTCCTGGGTAGGGAAGATCCCCTGGAGAAGGAAAAGACTACCCACTCTAGTATTCTGGCCTGGAGAATCAGGTCACAAACAGCCACTGAGTGACTTTCACTAGACACTAGATTAGACATTGAGTTATATGAATTTCCTGTATATTTTGTATATTAACCTCTTTCTATTAGATATATTATTTGCAAATATTTTCCATAAGTTATCTTTTCATTGTGATTGTGAGATAAATGATGAGTTGTATTACTCTCAAATATAATAGGCCTATTTATAGCATATATTTTCTTATACAAGGACAATTTAAGACCTTAGACTTTAGATCTTAGATTTTTAGAAAATGTCTAGTGAAGGTCTCTCAGTAGTCTCTGACTCTTTGCAGTCCATGGAATTCTCCAGGCCAGAATACTGGAGTAGGTAGCCCCATTCCCTTCTCCAGGGAATCTTCCCAACCCAGGGATTGAGCCCAGGTCTCCCACACTGCAAGCAAATTCTTTACCACCTGAGCAATGAGGGAAGCCCAAGAATACTGGAGTGGGTAGCCTATCCCTTCTCCAGCAGATTTTCCCAACCCAGGAATCCAACCAGGGTCTCCTGCATTGCAGGTGGTTTCTTTACCAACTGAGCTATCAGGGAAGCCCCAGAAAATGTCTAAGCATTCTTCATATGACCATTCTTGTATTGACCCCACAGAAAAACCAGAAGTAGAACACTGTATGATTGTCTACTGTCTCTATAAAAATATTACAAGAGCTTAGTGGCTTGAAGTAACACAAATATGTTATCTAAGAATTTTTTTTAGATTTCAAGCCCAGGTACTTGTGAGCCTGAGTGTGGCTTTAGCTGATTTCTCTGCATGAATTATTCAGGGGAGAAATCAGTGTTAATGTGACTGGTTTTCCTTTTGGAGGCTTTGGGGAGAATTCATTTCCAAGTTCATTCAGGTTAGTGACTGAATTCAGTTCCTCCTGGTTGTAGCATGAGGTCCCATTCTTTACTGACTCTCAGCTGGTTCCCAAGTCTTGGCTTCTAGAGGTAACCTGTGTTACATAGCTTCAAGGCACTTTCTACATTTTGAAAGACAGCAGCTTGGGTGAAATCCTTTCACTGTACTTTGAATCCCTCATCTCTCTTTTTGCTTAGTCACCCTTAACTCTTTTCTTGTTATATCTTTTACTTTAACCCAACTGAACTTATCTGCTTTTATGTGCTCAAGTGATTGGAAGGGGCCCATCCCAATATTCCTGGATAATGTCCTTATCTTAAAATCTATAATCTTGATTCCATCTGAAAAATCCCTTTTCTCACATTACTTATCTCAAGACGTAACATTAAGAAGCAAAGATTATGGAGGCCCAAATTCTGTTTACCACATGCATCATACCTTAATTCAATGAACATAGACTGACTGTAAACCAAGTTAATGTAGAGGTACAGAAAACTAAGCCAAAATCTGGTGGTCAAATAAATTGACTATAAAGTAGAGAAGAGAATAGCTTGTTTTTTCAGATTACCTTGTTTAGTAGCATTTATCTTAGCTGGATTTTTGGCAGAGCTTTAGTAACCAAAATGTAAGGCTAAACATACCTGCAAAAACGTGAACCCCAAGTATTCTCAGAAAGATTCATATGTTTTATACAAAAGATGTTAAGTGGAAAGATTGATATCCTATGATGAATGAGGAAAATTTGGTCTGTATTCACACAAAGAGATCATCACCAGGACACATGCAGAATGGAAGAGCCAACTATCTTTGTAGATATATCTCCCATTTTAAATCTTGCCACATACCTTAACAAATATTCAGACGTTTTTAGGGAAATTTAAAAATATTTTCAGATTGAATAAGCTATGCATGCTAATTTCAATACTGTCTTCTCAAATGTCTTTGATTTTTGAACTTGTTTGAAAATTTTGAAAATGTGACAAAATTGTGTTTAGTTCTAAATTAGTCATCGGCATTGGAGAAGGAAATGGCAGTCCACTCCAGTGTTCTTGCCTGGAGAATCCCAGGGACAGAGGAGCCTAATGGGCTGCTGCCTATGGAGTCACACAGAGTTGGACACAACTGAAGCGACTTAGCAGCAGCAAACTTTAGGGAGAAGATCAATTTAATAAAATACTGTCATATTTTTAAGTGTTTTTTTCTTCCCCCCAAATTATTTTTAATATAATCTTAAAAGTTATGACCAACCTAGATAGCATATTCAAAAGCAGAGACATTACTTTGCCAACTAAGGTCTGTCTAGTCAAGGCTATGATTTTTCCAGTGGTCATGTATGGATGTGAGAGTTGGACTGTGAAGAAAGCTGAGTGCCAAAGAATTGATGCTTTTGAACTGTGGTGTTGGAGAAGACTCTTGAGAGTCCCTTGGACTGTAAGGGATCCAACCAGTCCATTCTGAAGGAGATCAGCCCTGGGGTTTCTTTGGAAGGAATGATGCTAAAGCTGAAACTCCAGTACTTTGGCCACCTCGTGCAAAGAGTTGACTCATTGGAAAAGACTGTGATGCTGGGAGGGATTGGGGGCAGGAGGAAAAGGGGACGACAGAGGATGAGATGGCTGGACGGCATCACCGATTCGATGGATGTGAGTCTGAGTGAACTCCAGGAGATGGTGATGAACAGGGAGGCCTGGCGTGCTGCGATTCATGGGGTCGCAAAGAGTTGGACACGGCTGAGCGACTGAACTGAACTGAATCATTTCCTGTGATTTTTATTACTTTTTCTAGTTATAAAAATATTACCTTCTAGTTTTAGAAAAAGTTTAAGATCATAGACAGTTAAAAAAATTATTTGTGTCTATGTGTGTGTCTGTGTGTATTTGCAGGTGGTTCTACCATTGAGAGGTAACTAACTATTGTTAACATTTCCTTCTTATCAATTTTTTCTTTTTTTTTTTTTTCCGAGCTATCTCTCTTCCATATCGATTGCCTTCTTTTTTCTTGCTTTTATGTATTTTTTTTCTCTTCTGCTTTATTCCCTCATACCAGGTCTCTATATTCCTGCACTATTATTCTTCTTGAATAATATATATTCACTATATATTCTTCTATATATATTTTGCATAGGTAATTTCAGACTGCTAATAAAGTACAGTACCCAGCTTATTATAAGCCACATTACAAAGTAAATGAATATATTTCATTCTCTTTAACATTTTTAGGATGACATCCTTCCTTTGAATATCATCTGTTTATTTTCAAATTTTTACCAATCAACATTATTTCTACTTACCAGTGATAATATTCACAGTCTGGGCAAAAGAGAGATAATAAAGATAACCTTTGTTTTTTCCATTCTCCTGGGCAATCAATAGTCAAATTCTGTTACAATCTGGGTTGCATTATATGATAGTGAGTTGTCACTGTTTTGAAAAGAATTCAAAATTTAATATTTGCAATCTATCGATACCTCATTCTGCAAAATTCTAGTTCCAATTAACTGAGAACTTGTGTTCTGTCAGCTTCCAGCGATGATGTTTGCTGCCAAAGATGTTCTTTTCTTCAGTTGCCTTGTTTGACTCTGGTCAACAACCCCGGGTTAGTAATCATCACCATTCTTTCCTCAGGGTCTCCTTAAATATTCCTTCTGTTCTGCCTGACAGGTGTCCTGTGCATCCTTTACACATTTGTCCCTTTTAAGACTAACCCACAGAATAACATCTTTGAGGTACTTTGGTGCTAATAACTAATAGACTATATGCTTTCCTAAGGTGACAGCCTGAAGTAACCCAAACTCTTCGGTTACTGTGCTTCTATGAAGCTACTATTTTCTGAGCTCCAAGTTATTTTGTTGCTTGAGCCCTGACCAGAATGCCTGCTCTAGTGCTCATTTACCTGGAAGCATTATATTCATATTTCTTCTGCACCTCCTTTAACATGTCTTATTTATCTCATTCCAGCTATGTTATTTTTCTCTTCAGTTGTTAGCTTCTACTCATTCTTCACATCTGTTATTGCCTCAAGCATTCGCTATTGACCTTAGAGCACCATACCAGTTATAATTTTACCTTTATCTGTGTGATCCATAGCCCTGTCCCCGCAATTGACTACAGTCTTCAGGAAGGCATAATGTTTTTATGCCCCTGCTAAGCTGTTTCTTGGCTGCCTGTCCTGTGATTCAGGATTTAGAATGTTGACTGAAATAAGAAGTAAATGAATGCAAACTTTGTGGAGCTAATATGGTTCATAGTTGTTTTGTAAAAGTAATAACTGTATTTTTTAAATAACATTCTGTCCTCTTGCACAATTTGTTAGGATAAATGATATAAGTAACCATTATGCATACCTACTATGCATGAGCACTAACTGTGCTGGGTATTGTACGTGTCTTTTATTATTCATAACCACACAAGACTCCTTGTCAGATGAATTGTTCTACTACATTTAATACAGAAAAAAAAATAACTTTGATAATCTGATTAAATTATCAAGTGGTATATTTGAACCTAATTACACCAGGAACCAGGATTGATACTCAGTGCATGCATACCTAAAATAGGAAGCAAGGAATGTTTGATAAAAGTATATACCATAGTATCCTTAGCAAAAAAGAAAAGTGACCCTTGGCCAGACTCTGATTCTCCCCATTTTGCTCTCTGATTTGACCAGAGAGAAACATTTTTAAAATCACATCTTATAGAAAAATTTAGCTTTCAATTTGCATAGGTCAACAGTTTGCAAAATGCTGGAACTCAGTGGTAAAATAGCTCTGGGCCTAAAGCTTCAGAGGAGCAAGACTCCTGGCTGTTAAGTACACCCTTCGAATTGAGGAGCAGCATGCCATTTTATAATTTGACATTTCATGTAAGATGTTATTTGGAGGGTGGGGGGAACACCATCATACCAAACAAGCAAAAACCACAACAATGGATAGGATATAGGAAACAGACATTTCCATTGCCTGGGATTCTTCAGGCAAGAATACTGGAGAAGGGGTCATGCCCTCCTCTACAGAATCTTCCCAACACAGGGATCAAAAGCATGTCTCTTATGTCTCCTGTATTGGCAATACAGTTTCCCTACCAATAGTGCCATCTAGGAAGCACAGAGAATAAAATATTTAATGTAAAGATGTTATACATTATTACTGATAAGTGAACTTCCAGATGTTCAAGCTGGTTTTAGAAAAGGCAGAGGAACCAGAGATCAAATTGCCAACATCTGCTGCATCATGGAAAAAGCAAGAGAGTTCCACAAAAACATCTATTTTTGCTTTATTGACTATGCCAAAGCCTTTGACTTTGTGGATCACAGCAAACTGTGGAAAATACTGAAAGAGATGGGAATACCAGACCACCCAACCTGCCTCTTGAGAAGCCTGTATGCAGGTCAGGAAGCAACAGTTAGAACTGGACATGGAACAACAGACTGGTTCCAAATAGGAAAAGGAGTATGTCAAGGCTGTATATTGTCACCCTGCTTATTTGACTTGTATGCAGAGTACATCATGAGAAAGGCTGGGCTGGAGGAAGCACAAGCCGAAATCAAGATTGCCGGGAGAAATATCAATAACCTCAAATGTGCAGATGATACCACCCTTATGGCAGAAAGTGAAGAGGAATTTAAAAGCCTCTTGATGAAAGAGAAAGAGGAGAGTGAAAAAGCTGGCTTAAAGCTCAACATTCAGAAAACTAAGATCATGGCATCCAGTCCCATCACTTCATGGGAAATAGATGGGGAAACAATGGAAACAGTGTCAGACTTTATTTTTTGGGCTCCAGAATCACTGCAGATGGTGATTGCAGCCATGAAATTAAAAGAAGCTTACTCCTTTGAAGGAAAGTTATGACCAACCTAGATAGCATATTCAAAAGCAGATATATTACTTTGCCCACAAAGGTCCTTCTAATCAAGGCTATGGTTTTTCCAGTGGTCATGTATGGATGTGAAAGTTGGACTGTGAAGAAGGCTGAGCGCCAAAGAATTGATGCTTTTGAACTGTGGTGTTGGAGAAGACTCTTGAGAGTCCCTTGGACTGCAAGGAGATCCAACCAGCCCATCCTAAAGGAGACCAGTTCTGGGTGTTCATTGGAAGGACTGATGCTGAGGCTGAAACTCTGATACTTTGGCCACCTCATGCAAAGAGTTCACTCATTGGAAAAGACCCTGATGCTGGGAGGGATTGGGGGCAGGAGGAGAAGGGGACGACAGAGGATGAGATGGCTGGATGGCATCACCGACTCAATGGACATGAGTTTGAGTGAACTCCGGGAGTTGGTGATGGACAGGGAGGCCCGGCGTGCTGTGGTTCATGTGGTTGCAAAGAGTCGGACACAACTGAGCAACTGAACTGAACTTAACACAAGTTAAGCAACTCATTAGCAACATTAACAAAAACTGCATTTTAAGCATCTATCCTCAAACAAGCTACTTTACTAAATGTTATGGGAGTTGCAAAGAAGTGTGAATCATCACTAGGCTATCCAGGTCTATACAGTCTACTTAGGGAAAGAACCAAGAGAAGAGACTTGGGATTTAGAGAACCAAACAGAAATGTTGACAGATAAATATATTCAATCAATGATGATAGCATACCAATTAGGAAAAAAAGTCACTTCTTGCTGATAAGAGGAAACCAACTCAACTGGAATCACAAAATGTGACAAGTATTGAATTAATCTACACTTTTTCATTTTTATTTTTATGCTGAAAAAGTTAAACAACTATTTTCCCTGTTAATTTTATCTGTATGTACAGATTGTTGCTATTTTCCCAATCATAGTACTTTATATTTTACTTAAATTTTATAGTTTTTCTGATACTTTTATAATTTTTTTTTCTTAATGTAGTCTACCTAAGATCCAGGAAAACATCAGATTTAGAATAGATTTATTATTTAGGTTAGAGAGCAGAAGAACAGAGACTGTGGTTGTGGAAGACTATACAATACAGGACAGAAATGTAAATTCCAAATCATGGTCATTAGCTGAATTGGGGGCATTGTTCTTTCCCACAAGTTGCTCTTTTTTTGGCTCTAGGTTTACAATAATAAACCCAAAATAAAGCCTGAAATCTTATTATTAAATGCAAAATTGACTTCATGTATCTTACTTGCCTTTGTCATGATACCCCTACTTCAGTGTTAATATTGGCTTAATTCACCATTGATAATGTATAACTTAGAAAAACTTAGATAATGTACAACTTTAGATTCTTGAGAGAAATAAGGATATTTCCAGTAGTTGTTTGATGTGCTCTAGTTGTTTAAACTATGGCTATATACATATATCCATTGTAATTAAAGTTCAAAGTCTAAGTAAATGAAACCAAGATGCAGCTTAATGGCAAAGCTGAAGCTTGCTTGCATGGGCCAGTCTAAATTTTTCTACTAATCTCCACTCTGTCAAGGTTTTTATAGCCATTTTCTCAGATGAAGTTTTATCCCTGTTTTCTTTCTTTTTTTTTCCTCTCGCATGCGGCATAGAGATGGGAGATAAATTTTGTGTCATCTTTTGATGCTTTAAATTATGCACAGAGCCTGAGAAACATGGGAGCTAGAGGTAACTGAGAATGTAAATAGGAATGAAAAGGCTAGAATGATCTGGAAGAGATATTTAGGTTGCTACAACCAGAGGAGAATACAAAAAGGGGACAAAGTTCATTGGTCAGTGCATTATTCCCTCATTGATTTTCCCTGCCAGTTCCTTTCAGCTCATTGATTTCCATTGCTGATTGAGTCATGTTCATCTGCTGTTAGGAGGTCACCTCATTTCTCTTTTGCTTATTTTTTCTGCCTACTCAGCACTCCTGCACATGTGTGTGTCACTATCACTAATCTCAATTGTCTGCTGTCAGAAGAGTGATATACTTTTTGCACAATGGGCCATGAGATTCAGGGTGGGTGTTTCAGGCAGCCATTGCATAAACTTAACCAGAGTATACTCACAGATTCCCTTGTACACTGCATTCATTATGGGGTTTTACTCCTTTATATCAGATTTAAAGGCGTGCAATGTGTATGGTTCACAGTTGTCATACACAGTACACCCGAAGACTGGTAGGAGGAAGTGATGCTCTGATCTCTCTGAAAAAAGTTGATGTCACAGTGCCAAAGAGTACAAAATAAATACCACCTGAAGGTCACATCTCTCTCATGCCACACTATCCAGAAGTTCTTTCATTCAGCAATCATATGAGATCTTATCCCTACTGGGAAATGTTACATACATAGAGGAAATAAGTATATTTTCACAGTAATAACATTGTGTGTATCTGTTTCAGCAATTTGGAATGTATTTACTAGCAAACCCATTTCAAAATACAGTTAAATATTTTGTCAGAGTATTATTAGAATATGAGTTTGTAAATTAGTCTGTACATTTAAGGCATACACATTTTAATTCATGGTATAGTTAATCATAGATACCCTTAGGAAAATAAATCCATTTGGGTACCTGTATAACTTTATGTCATGCAAATTCTAAATGCATTAGGGACAAAACAGTCTGTGTTCATTCCCAGACTAAAATCACAAACATTATCCACAAAGAAGACAACAAAAACCTCTTTAAGACCACAAGGCTACTGCCTTTAATGAGATTTTTTTTGTTTAGGTTTGTTTTAACACTGAAGATTATGCCTTTGAATTTTTTATACCACTTGAAGATGTGATTTACTTAGTATTTATATTTAGTAATTGGCTGTACAGGTTCTGGTTTTAGAATTTATTATGCAACATTCAGCAAGACTAACAGTATTAAATACTAATCAACTTTTAATACGAATTATAAATTGTGTCTCCTTTCTCAAGACAAGAAAAGCAATCACTGCAATCAATCAGGTAGTCTAATCAATTTCGAAAATGAAATTAACCATGCATCTGTAGAGGAAAAAAAAAAAAAAAAAAACCTTGAAGAATAGTATACTATGTCTTCAATATAAGAGATAAGCTCAGTTTTAGAAAATGTTAATAGGATATTTAGTTTCTACATGATGTACTCATATTGATGAGTTTTCAAAGGGTTACTGAAATTTATTCTTGTATGTCTTTTCAGTGAATTGAAGGGCTATCACAAAAAGTCAGTAAATATGTGTTATGAGAATGTGATATAATATTTGCAATTTTTCTCCACTTTAGTTCTTATAGAAATTACATCAGAAAATAAATTTCAATTATTCAAGCATTCACTCACGTCCTAAAATGGTGAACACAATCAAGAATTTAACATACAGATATATTTTATGAAAAGAAAAATTCTTATAAATAACAACATTGTTTAAATCACTGCCCTAACAAAGCAGTTTTTTTTAAAGAATGTTTAAATAAGTTTTCTCAGACAATGCCATGTTATATGAACTTGAATCTTCCAATTTATTCAATCAATATGAGATGTAGAACCATCATGTGCCAAGCAATATGCTGGGCACCGAGAACACCAATAAGAAATAAATTCACCAATTTTAAAGCACTCAAGGCTTATGAATGAGACAGTCATGCGAACAGAGGAAAAAGAGGTTGCCAAGTGCAATGGCTTTGCAAAGGAATTATATATACCTGACTGGTTTTAAAAAGGTTGGCATCTATAAATGTATTATGGGGAGGTCAAGTCTGGATTGCTAATAAAATAATAATAATGTCTATTGAAGAATTATTAAACAATAGTTTCTCTACTTACTTTGGCTTCCCTGGTGGCTAAGGTTGGTAAATACTCTACTTACAATGCAAGAAATCCAGGTTCTATTCGTGGGTCGGGAAGATCCATGGAGAAGGAAATGACTACCCACTCCAGTATTTCTGCCTGGAGAATTCCATGGACAGAGGAGCTTGGTGAGCTACAGTTCTCAGGGTTGCAGAGTCAGACACTACTAAGAGACCAACACACTACAGACTTTATATATACTATGTCCTTTTCTTCTCATAAGATAAGTGGGCTCAGTGTTTTATTATTCCCATATTTCTTTTAAAAATGGGAATTCTTAGATTCATAAAGTTTGAATCACATGTCCACAGTTACTAATTGGTAAACCTGGTATAACAAACTATGCATTTGACCTTAAAGTAACCTAGATGCTTAACTGCTTTGCTGAGACATATTTAAATTCAAAACCCCATTTAATTTAGTCTATTATTTGAACCAGAAACTCATGAGAAGCACACTGAGACATCACTTACCATCATTTTCAAATTGTTGAACTGGCATCTAACAATGTAGTGCATATTTTACATGAGCTATTTTATTATTTAAAAAAATACAAAGACATTTGAATTTGCCATTTGACATTAATGTTGCTAAATCTTTTGCATAACAAATATACTTTGTTGAAGCTATCTGCTTTACATAGAATCTTCAAAAAAGGAGTTCTGAATAAGAGAGCAAGTGTGCTTGACAGCATATCCAATAGTACCTATAAAGGATCCACACTTGACATGACAAAGTTGAACAAGTACAAACGATAATCACTATTACATGACATGAAGATACCTTTCAAATAGCACCTGACCTTGTTACTGAAAATACTTCTCAAATTCACTGCTGCTACTGCTAAGTCGCTTCAGTCGTGTCCGACTCTGTGCCATCCCATAGACGGCAGCCCACCTGGCTCTCCCGTCCCTGGGATTCTCCAGGCAAGAATACTGGAGTGGGTTGCCATTTCCTTCTCCAAAGCATGAAAGTGAAAAGTGAAAGTGAAGTCTCTCAGTCGTGTCTGACTCCTAGTGATCCCATGGACTACAGCCTACCAGGCTCCTCCATCCATGGGACCTTCCCGGCAAGAGTATGATACATGCCTAACTAAAGCCCTCAAATCCTTTAAAATGTCTTCTAAATGTTTTCTGTTGCCATCATTTTATATACAGAGAATGATTTTTCCAAGTTATTATTATTTAGAACAGGGCACCCCTGGTGGCTCAGTAGTGAAGAATTTACTTGCCGATGCAGGAGACATAAGAGATGTGGATTCCATCCCTGGGTCAGGAAGATTCCCCTAGAGGAGGAAATAGCATTCCACTCAGTATTCTTGCCTGGGGAATCCCATGGACAGAGGAGCCTGGCAGGCTACTGTCCATGGAGTCGCCAAGAGTTGGACACAACTGAAGTGACTTAGCACACATTCATTATTTAGAACAGGCAGTCATGGCCAAAAAGAATAATTCAGGGTAAAGATTTGGTAAGGAAGGGAGTGAGAATTAACAGTTGTATATACCATCTCAGTCAACCTCAGAATCAATCTTGTCATTATTATCCCTACATGTTCAAATATGGAACTTTGGATGTCAGAGATTAATGAATAAGCCAGTGTCCTGTTATACAGAGAGTTGTCAGAACAGCCAGGATCTGTACTTAAGATTTATGTATCTGAACTCCACATATTATTTTCCACAACATATTGCTTCCTCAGCCTCTTTGAAATTAGCTAGAAAAGATAGGATTGTTTAAAAATAAAACTGAGCATTAAATGTCAAACAGTATTTAGGCTCTAAAGATTTTATGTCTGAACAAGTACATGATTATATATACATATATTATATAATATATATGTGTGTGTGTATATATATATATGTACACGTGATGTTGTTCTTGTTCTTTCTGTTCTCCATGAACCTGAAACCACTGCTTCTCAATTTTAGACTTCAAACATACCAAATATAAATGTCTAGCAAGCTGTTTTGCTGAAAGTTTTCACTTTTATCTCGGGATCAAAGGATTTGTTAACAAAATAAGCCACTCATTAAATACAAATAAATAACACAGATATTTATTAGGGACTTATCTAGCTTACTTTCAATATACAAACATTAAAACAAAAGAGAAATAGAAAGAGCAGAGAGCACATCACCAAACTGGGTTTTGTCCAACATCCAGACTTAAACAACACTGGGAAGTCCCGTGTCACAGCACATCCGGAATCCCAAATGGGAAAGTGTCCCAGGCAGAGCGTATGATCCATGAGTGAGATTTCAAAGACTGCAGTTCAGGGGTCCCTGTTTATAATCCCAGGAGGTACACAAACTGATAACTTTATCAATCTGTAACCAAATTGCAAGCCTGGCTTTACATTAATACTGTTTGTTTTGTCTTGTAAAACTTGAGATGTTGCTAAGCCTGGGGCTTGATTGGCCAGGCCCCCTCCAGTGTCTCAACAGTCTCAAAGATTCCTCCCCCATCTTATCCATGGTGTTGCAAGCCTTGCACTCACAGCAGGCAGTCACTATCAGTCAGGGCAGTGTCCAGGCAGATTAAAAGCAAGGTCTGTTCTGCTTTGTCTCTGAAGCATAAATAAGACTGTTAATTTAAACTTCCCTAACATAAGCATGGGGAGAAGGCAATGGCGACCCACTCCAGTTCTCTTGCCTGGAAAATCCCATGCACAAAGGAGTCTGGTAGGCTGCAGTCTATGGGGTCGCTAGGAGTCAGACAAGACTGAGCAACTTTGCTTCCACTTTTCACTTTCCTACATTGAAGAAGGAAATGTCAACCCACTCCAGTGTTCTTGCCTGGAGAATCCTGGTGACGTGGGAACCTGATGGGCTGCCATCTATGGGGTCGCACAGAGTCAGACATGACTGAAGCGACTTAACAGCAGCAGCAGCAGCAGCAACACAAGCATGAAACAACAGACTGGTTCCAAGTTGGGAAAGGAGTATGTCAAGGCTGTATATTGTCACCCTGATAATTAAACTTATATGCAGAGTACATCATGGGAAATGCTGGACTGGATGAAGCACAAGCTGGAATCAAGATTGCCGGGAGAGATATCAAAAACCTCAGATATGCAGATGACACCACTCTTATTGCAGAAAGCAAAGAAGAACTAAAGGGCTGCTTGATGAAACTGAAAGAGGAGAGTGAAAAAGTTTCTTAAAAACTCAACATTTAGAAAACTAAGATCATGACATCTGGTCACATTACTTCATGGAAAATAGATGGGGAAACAGTGGAAACAGTGTCAGACTTTATTTTCTAGGGTTCCAAACTCACTGCAGATGGTGACTGCAGCCATGCAATTAAAAGGTGCTTGCTCCTTGAAAGAAAAGTTATGACCAACCTAGACAGCTTATTAAAAAACAGAGACATTACTTTGGCAACAAAGGTCCGTCTAGTCAAGGCTATGGTTTTTCCAGTAGGCATGTATGAATGTGAGAGTTGGAATATAAAGAAAGCTGTGTATCAAAAAATTGATGCTTTTGAACTGTGGTGTTGGAGAAGACACTTAAGAGTGGGTCCCTTGGACTGCAAGGAGATCCAACTAGTCCATCCTAAAGGAAATCAGTCCTGAATATTCATTGGAAGGACCAGTACTGAAGCTGAAACTCCAATACTTTGGCCACCTGATATAAAGAACTGACTCATTGGAAAAGACCCTGATGCTAGGAAATATTGAAGGTGGAAGGAGAAGGGGACAACAGAGGATGAGATGGTTGGATGGCATCACCAACTCAATGGACATGAGTTTGAGTGAACTCCGGGAGTTGGTGATGGACAGGGAGGCCTGGCGTGCTGCATTCCATGGAGTCACAAAGAGTCGGACACAACTGAGTGACTGAACTGAACTGAACACAAGCATGTTCATGTCCAAATCCATGTCCATCAGCCACACATGAGACACCTGCACTTCAGTGGGCAGTTCTATACTTAAGACACAAAGCATTTGCTCCTCAGTATCTAAGTTCTCTTTCTCTCTTTCTCCTTTTTCTGGTTTGTTGTCCTTAATAATGACACCTACTCAATCTCTCTTGCTCTAGTTACTTTTCATTTGTTTTTGCACATGTAGCCTCCTTTTATTCATATTGTCTTTCAACTATATGTATAAGCCCTGATCTATACATAATTATTCAGATAATGAGTCAAGAGTATTGTACTACACCAACAGAGCCCTCCCCATCATTATATTTGTACATATTGGTATATTGTCTCCAATAATGAGACAGAAGATAAATAAATCCATAAACAATTTAGCTTCAGATGATTAAACAATGTTATAAAAAGAGTAGCATTGCATATATGCACACAGGATAATTGAGAAGTAGGCTTTCTCAGATATGTTTGTCAAGGAATACCTCTCTGAGAAAAAAAAATTTAAACAGTTACTCAAATAATGAGAAATGCTGAGTCTCAAGAAGTTTGTTTTTAACAACATTCTAGAAATAAGAACAATACACATAAAGTCCCTGAAGCAAAACAAGTTTGGTTTGCAAGAATGACAGCAATCAAGAAAATCTTTGAAAAGTTTGATACCAGAAACTATGTCAATGATGGTACTGTGAATAGAGATGAAGAACTAATAAGGGCAGGACAATTGGGCATTGGTAGGAGGTGAATGAATAATTCTGCCTCGGTCTTATTAGGTTACACATGACTATTAGCTTTAGAATCAGAAATATCAAAAAGGAGTTATTATATGTGACTTTGGTGCCCAGTGGAAAGGTCAGATTTTGTGATATAAACAGGAATTGTCAGTCTAGAGATGGAATGTGAAGCTATAAGATATGGTCACACAAAAAAAAGGTAATATAAATAACAAAAATTTGCAAAACCCTTGTGAGTTAAGGAAAATTAGTAGTAGGGTTATTTCAATATTTAGGAGTATCCACAAAGAGGAGGAAGTATAAAAGGGAACTCAGGAGAAACTATGGGAAAAAAATACAATTAAATAAGAGTAATGTGCTAGAAACCAAGTAAGAAAGTATCTGAAGAAAGTGGGTGTGGACAGTCATCTCATAAATAGATTAAAAAAGTGAGTATTTGCTATGGGATTTGACATGAATGTGTCTGTTAGTAATGCTGACAAGAATAACTTCACTGAAATGGCAGGAACAAAAGCCCCATTGAATAAGTGAAAAAGGAATAAAATAGCATTTTTTAAAAAAGAAAAATCAATGGCATAAAAGATTAACATAATTAAAATATATTTTGTACCTATAAAAATTTGCCAGTATCAAAAGAAAGGCTAAATGTTAATAAAATATGTAAGTGAACTGTAGCAGCATAAAGAGAGAATACCTGTAGACACACAGGTATGAGATATGAAACCATGAAAAGACATAACAAAAACTTAAATATATATTACTATATATATGATTTCCACTATATGACATTCCAGAAAAGAAAATATGAGACAGTAAAGAGATCCATGGTTCCTAGGGATTGGAAGATGAGGGAAGGAATGAATAAGCAGAGTATAAAGGATTTCTAGGACAGTGAAAATACTGTGTGTGATACTATAAAGATGGGTACGTGTCATTCTTTGCCCAAGTGTGTGCAATGTACACACCAAGGGTGAACCCTAATGTGAACTATGGATTTGGGATGATTATGATGTGTCAAATAGGTTGTAATAAATGCACCACACTGGCATGGAATGTTGATAATGGTAGAGATTCTACATGTGGGTGTGTAAGGTGAAGAGACATGGCAAATCTCTTTACCTTAGCCTCAATTTTGCTATGAACTTAAAAGTACTCTAAAAAGGGATTTTTTTTTAAGTTTGCACTAAAGAAGAAAAATAAATGACTAGATAGATAAAGGCATTTGGGGGTCAAAAAAGGATATTGATTTTTTAGATGGGAGATTTGCTTCCATGTTGTTATACAAAAATACATTAAGGGAGCAGATTAAAGAATTTAACAAAAATGGGGGAAATGGTGATGCAAGATGGAGGGAGGGTCATAGCAATAGCTGACTTTGATGGAATAAAATGATTCAGTTTAAAACTGGAGAGGCTGCCATAAGACAAGAGTAAGGCTGTTTCTCCATGGTAACAGGAATGAAAGAAATATTGCAAGCATTGATGCAGATAGGCTATAGAGAAGAAATTGGGAGACAAAATAGTTGTTTCTATTTGCTTCTGTTTTCTTAGTAAAAACAAATCAGTCCATCAGTTAAGAATAAGTGGGATATGAATGTTGAAGGACCAAGAGGTGAAGAGATATGAATTTGAGGAGAAAATGTGAGAAGATGAGAAATAAAATATCCAAGGAAATTTTGGTAGAACCATATGTTATTATTCTTTATTGCTTTCATTTTCCTCTGGACCCCCTTTGTGCTGTTTCAGTGTAAACAAGAGATAGGCAGAATTTGAATCGCAGGACACCTGAATTTTTTCAGGTGAAAAAGTGAACACATTCAGTACTTGTATTACTACATCTCTTAGCAAAAGCAAACATGTTTGACCACAGTCCCCTTACTGAAATCTATTCCCTTGACTTTGAATATACCACAACGTTCATTCTGAGTTTTCTCTCTAGGTTCCTACTGCTGCTGCTGCTGCTAAGTCTCTTCAGTCATGTCTGACTCTGTGCAACCCCATTGACTGCAGCCTACTTTATCTAAATATTCAATGTTGAAATCCCTTGGGATTTAATGTTGATAGCCTTTTCACTGTTTTTTTTTTTTCTTCTGTAGACTGTATCCTCTCCCATCTATCTATAGACAAAGCTTTCTAGCTTTACATCCTCATACCATATGTTTTTCCTCCCTCTGAGTCCCAGATCTCAAACCCAACTGCCTCCCCTATCTCCGCACTTTCATGTATAATAGGATCATTAAACTCAGCACATTCAAGCAGAATCCACCTTCTCACCAAAAACATGCTCTCTCTGCATTTCTTTTTTCAGTAATTGTTACTGTAGTCCATCCTGTGATAAAAAGAAACTACATGGACACTCCTTAACTCCTACCTTTTTCTAACCTACCACAGCCAGTCAACCATGTCTTGTCTATACTTACCTCTAGTGTTTCTCTAAGCTATTAGTTTTCTTCTTGTCCTGAATACCATTAGAAAAGCCTGTGGAGAATTTTAAAAGCATGTACTTGCCTGAATCTCTTCTCCAGAAATTCTTGGTTCAACTGGCTTCATATAGGTCTCAAACATTTGATCAATAATAATTTTAAAGCTCAAGGAAATTCTAATTTGTGTTGTGGATAATAGTAATAGCTGAAACTTACTGAGCACTTAGAATATGTCACGGACTATGTGAAGTGCTTCACAAACACAGTCTCCTCTAAACCATGGAATAATGCTCTTGGGGTGTATTATCAATATTCTCATTTTAAATGTGGATAAACTGAGTTTCAATCAGGTTAACCACATTACCCATTATTATGACCTTATGGGTCATAAATAGTGGAAATAAAATTCAAAGTCAGTACATTTGACTTCAGTGCATGTCCTTACAAACCCTAAACTCAAATACCCAATTATAAATTTATTTTATTTTTTAATTGACAACTTTATTGACATGTGATTGATATAAAAATCTGCATATATGTAATGTATAAAATTTGATAGCTTGGACATATGCATACACTATGTATATATGCATATGCATACGTATGCACATGCCAGGCTTCCCTGGTGCCTCAGATGGTAAAGAATCTACCTACAATGCAGGAGACCTGAGTTCAATCCCTGAGTCAGGAAAATCCCCTGGAGAAATGACTACCCACTCCAGAATTTTTGCCTGGAGAATTCCATGGACAAAGGAGCCTGGCGGGCTACAGTCTATGGGGTTGCAAAGGGTCGGACACACAGAGTGACTAACATACAGAGCATACATCCATGAAACCACAGCTTCAGTCAAAGCAATAAATGTAACCATCACCTCCAAAAGTTTCCTCACGCCCCTTTGTTGTGTGTGTGTTTTAAGAGCACTAACATGAGATCTCCCAGGTGGTGCAGTGGTAAAGAATCCATCTGCCAAAGTAAGAGACACAGGAGACACAGGTTTGCTCCCTAGGTTGGGAAGATTCTCTGGAGTAGCAAATGGCAATCCACTCCAATATTCTTGCCTGGAAAATTCCAAAGACAAATAAGCCTGATGGGCTATATAGTCCATGGAGTCACAAAGAGTTGGACAAATGAGCACACACATACAACATGAGCTCTACATTCTTAACAAATCTATTAAGTGTACAGTACAGCATTGTTAAATGTAGGCACTACGTTTCACAGCAGATCTATACAAATTGTTCATTGTGCATAACTAAAAATTTATAGCCATTGAACAATTCACTATTTACCCCTTCTTCAACTCCAGGCAACCACCATTCTATTCTCTGTTTCTATAAGTTTCTATAAGTTTGAATATTTTAGAACCTGTAAAGTGGAATCATTCAATGCTTGTCCTTCTGTGACTGACTTATTTCACTTAGCATAATGTCTTCAGGGTTTATTAATCTTGTTCAATTTTGGAGGATTTCCTTCTTTCTAAAGGCTGAATAACATCCTGCTTCTGCTGCTGCTGCTAAGTTGCTTCAGTTGTGTCTGACTCTGTGCAACCCCATAGACAGCAGCCGACCAGGCTCCCCTGTCCCTGGGATTCTCCAGGCAAGAACACTGGAGTGGGTTGCCATTTCCTTCTCCAATGCATGAAAGTGAAAAGTGAAAGTGAAGTCACTCAGTCGTGTCCGACTCTTAGCGACCCCATGGACTGCAGCCCACCAGGCTCCTCCGTCCATGGCGTTTTCCAGGCAAGAGCACTGGAGTGGGTGCCATTGCCTTCTCCAGAATAGCATACTACTATATGTATATATCACATTTCTTTTATCCATTTATCTTTTGATGGACATTTGTGTCTTTCCCATATTTGGCCATTATGAATAAATGTGTAATGAACACAGAAGTGCAGGTATCTCTTCAAGATATTGATTTCAATTCTTTCAGATATATATGCCCAGAAATAAAATCACTGATTTATATGCTAGTTTTATTTTTAATATTTTGAGGAACTTTCATATTGTGTTCTGTAATGGATGTCCCAACTCACACTTGCCAAAACAGTGTACAAGGGTTCCCTTTTCTCTACATCTTAGCTGTTTTTTTTTTTCTTTTTTTTTCTTTACAATGGCTATCCTAGCAAGTATGAAGTGATAGGTGATCTCTCACTGTGGTTTTGATTTGCTTTTTCCTAACAATTAGTGATGTTGAGCACGTTTTTATATGCCTGTTTACTATTTGTATGTATTTTTTGACTTTTTCAGCTGATTTCGAATTGGGTTATTTGTTTTATTTTTGTTTTTTTCCTACTGAGTTGTAAAAATTCTTTACATATTTTTAATATTAATGCCATATCACATACATGGTCTGCAAATATTTTCTCCTATTCATTGTTTCCTTTTTATTCTATTTATTGCTTCCTTTTTGATATAAAAGTTTTTTAGTTTGATGTAGCCTCACTTGTCCTTTTTTGTTGTTGTTGTCTGTGCTTTTGGTACCATAGCCAAGAAATCATTGCCAAAGTAAATGCACAAAATTAATTGCATGACTTTGAAGTTGAGTTAAATCTTGTTGGTTTTCATATAGATTTGATGTGCTAATTAGAATAACCAAAAATAAAAGGCTAACACTTAGTTTTTCTTACTAATAATTAACAAAAAATACTCATGCTAAATGATATTATTAGGTCACAGAACACATTGCAGAGAAGACCAAGTTAATATCAGCCATAATCCTAGATAAACACATCTTACTCATATCCTTTCAACTTTGTGTTTATCTTAATCATCCAGAAAAAAACAAAAACAAAAACATTGAATATCAGGAGTGTTTGGTTGTCATTACTTTCCCTCATCAAGCCGTATCAGCTTCCAAGCACAGGCAGCAATTAGACAACAGTAGTTCTGTCTAAGAAAGTCCATAGTTACAATGAAGGTGTTCAGTGTGTGCTGTTCCCAGATTCAACTTAAACAAAAGCTTGTAGAGAGCTGCCTATAGGACCATTACTAGCACCAACAAACCAATGCCCAAGCACTTACTGTGAGCCAGGGAGTGTGCTAATAAGTAAAAGTTGTACTTCTTTTAATACAACAACATTCATTTTAATACATTATAATCCACATCTGTAAGATGTGGATAGCTAGTCTCATAGTTATTGAGTAATGTATTCAAAATCACGCAACTTATAATTGGCAGAGCCAGAGACAGAAACATAGAGATCCCAGCTTAAAATACCATGTGTAAGTATACCCTGTCATGCACATTTCTGTAGAAGATGTTAGTTCTGAATGGTTTGATGAACCAGATGGGAAAAGATAGCTTTCACTGGAAATGTTGGGTGTGTAACAAATTCATAAACACTTGAAGGTGAATGGTAATATAGTGAACATTTTCAGTATTCTATGTGGAAGTTGGCTAGAAATCTGTTTCCTGTAGTGCTTAAAAGTAGATCTAAATTCAATTGACATTTTCATAAGCTCTCTTGTAGAGTTATGTTTTATGTATATATTCTTTCTCTGCAAGAACTATCTGGCCTAATTAAGGGCACAGGTCATTCATTTCCCTTTGCTTTGTACCATGTAGCTCCTTGATTTACACTCTTGCTACAGGAGGTTATAGAAATTAGTTCATGCCATGCTCTACAATATAGAATGTGAGAGAGAAAATGAATGTCAAGTACTTATGCTCTGCAGGCTTCAAAATCATATCGGAATTCAAGGTACAATGATGTAGGCAACATTTATATATACAGATCCTATTATAATGCTTTTGATCAAAATCTGATTGAACAGAGAAATACTGATCCTGAGCTTTATGATCTAGGGTACTAGAAAATGTAGTCTTAAATATCCTAATTGATTTTTTTAAAAGAACGTACTGTATTTTTTTTATTTTACCAGCACCTGCACATCACATAATGACTCTTGTTTTTATAATTGAATTTGCTATTGTTTTGCTTCTTTATACACTTAAGCACAGAAGGTGGATGAGTATTAATGAGATATTTTTGAAGTAGCTTTATATACTTCATGGAATAAATAGTATGAGAGACAGGATGTTAGTACCAAACACATGTAATGATTTGTGATTCAACTGAAATTTTCAAAGTTTATTTCATCAACTCTTCTAATATGTATTAACTTTAATCAATTTCCATTGTTGTGAAATTTGAAAGGATGAAAATAATAATACCTAATTGTTGTAGTTGTTGTTCAGTCACTAAGTCATGTTGCAACCCCATGTACTGCAGCACACCAGGCTTCCCTGTGCTTCACTATCTCCCAGAGTTGCTAAAACCCATGTCCATTCAGTTCAGTTCAGTTCAGTCGCTCAGTCGTGTCTGACCCTTTGTGACCCCATGGACTGCAGCACACCAGGCCTCCCTGTCCATCACCAACTCCCAGAGTTTATTCAAACTCATGTCCATTGAGTCGGTGATGCCATCCAATCATCTCATCCTCTGTTGTCCCCTTTTCCTGCCTTCGATCTTCCCAGCATCCAGCTCTTTTCTAATGACAGCTCTTTCCTCCTGGTGGCCAAATAGTGGAGCTTCAGCTTCAACATCAGTCCTTCCAATGAATATTCAGAACTAATTTCCTCTGGTTTGATCTCCTTGCTGTCCAAGGGACTCTCAAGAGTCTTCTCCAACACCACAGTTCAAAAGCATCAATTCTTTGGCACACAACTTTCTTTATACTCCAACTCTCACATCCACACACAACTACTGGAAAAACTATAGCTTTGACTGGAACTCTGTTGGCAAAGTAATGTCTCAGCTTTTTAATAAGCTGTCTAGGTTGGTCATAGCTTTTCTTCCAAGGAGCAAATGTCTTTTAATTTCATGGCTGCAGTCACCATCTGCAGTGATTTTGGAGCCCAGAAAAATAAAGTCTGACACTGTTTCCACTGTTTCCCCATCTATTTGCCATGAAGTGATGGGACCAGATGCCATGATCTTAGTTTTCTGAATGTTGAGTTTTAAGCCAGCTTTTTCACTCTCCTCTTTCACTTTCATCAAGAGGCTCTTTAGTTCTTCTTCACTTTCTACCATAAGGGTGGTGTCATCTGCATATCTGAGGTTATTGATATTTCTCCCGACAATCTTGATTCCAGCTTGTTCTTCATCCAGTCCAGCATTTCTCATGATGTACTCTGCATATACGTTAAATAAGCAGGGTGACAATATACAGTCTTGATGTACTCCTTTACTGATTTGGAACCAGTCTCTTGTTCCATGTCCAGTTCTAACTGTTACTTCTTGACCTGCATACAGATTTCTCAGGAGGCAGATCAGATGGTCTGGTATTCCCATCTCTTTAAGAATTTTCCACAGTTTGTTTTGATCCACATAGTAAAAGGCTTTGGCATAGTCAATAATAATAAATTTAGTCAGTAATCCCATCCAACCACCTCATTCTCTTTCACCTCCTTTTTCTCTTACTCTCAGTCTTTCCTAACATCAGGGTTTTTTCCAGTAAGTCAGCTTTTCATATCAGATGATCAATGCATTGGAGCTTCAACTTCAGCAGCAGTCCTTCTAATGAATATTCAGGGCTGATTTCCTTTAGGGTTGACTGGTTTGATCTCCTTGCAGTCCAGGGAGATATCCTGAGTCTTCTCCAGCACCACAGTGTGAAAACATCATTGATCTTCAGTGCTAAGCTGTCTTTATGGTCCAATTCCTATGTCCATATATGACTACTGGAAACACGATAGCTTTGACTATCTTGTTTAATTGATGTTAAAGAATGCATACATATGTACTAATGATAAAAGCACACTGTTATCGAAGCCCTACTTCCTCTTGACTCCTGTAGTATCTGCTTTTCCAAAGTTACCTCAAATTACTACTCAACTATTTAGGGGACTGTTCTGACAATGCAATGATTAACCCCTACCCATTGTTCTATCACTACTGTAAAAATGCATACCAACTCACTTGAGAAAGATAAGCTTTTGGTATCATAGTTAAAAAAAAAATTGTGATTGTTTCAGACACATAAAGCACCATTCTGCATTAATATAGTTAAAAAGCTTCTAATATATTCTTAGAAAAATGTCTAGAATCTAAAATGATAATGGATTAAATTGCCTTGAAATTGCTGTTTAAAAATTCTGCACTTTCTTTACATGTCAGTGTTTTGGTGTTTTGATGAATACTACAACTTTGGTCAGCTAGTTTGTTCGCATTTTCACAAATTTATTTGTTGTTGGCTTATACTTTCCTCAAGCAGCAAATGTACCTGTTGTTACAATCTTATCATGAAAATTTGCACCCAATATCTATTTAATTTGAATAAAATTTTAGGCAGCGCTCTTTTCAACATTTTTCATAGGCAAGGGTATTAAACATTTTAATATCTGTTCTCAACCCATTCATTACATAGGTAAGATAATCACCTGCTTTGATTTATAGGGATTTGCTTTTAGAAGAGGAACTTCACCCAAGACATTGGTTTTCAAACACATTTTCAATTCTTATTTACTAGAAAGAACTGAAGACCCCATACTTTATCAGCAATAAATTACTCTCTTATTAAACTTGCTGCTAAACAAGGAGCTATTGTCCTATTAAAATGCAATTAAACATGCATCACATTTGATAGATATAATTAGAAAAATTGTAGAGGGTAAATGGCTCCAAGCACTGTAGCCTGCAGAACTGTAGATCAGTGTTAAAAGGGAAAATAATAGATAATATGTTGGGGATTTGTTTCTGCAATGATACTGTCTTTAATGTGGCAATTTATTGCCCCTTAGCTAATTTTAGTAGTTTCTTCTTGGGAAAGGATATTGTGTCTGCTTCCATGGGGTAAATCAAACAATCCAGTAATAAAATTGCAGATTTTGCAAAATACTCTAAAACTCTAACATTTAAAAGTAGTTTAAAATCATTTCTTCGGGTTTAAATGTCCTCATTGTATCATGTACAACTTAGATGTGGATCTCTCTAATTGCCTTTTTCACAAGGATGGAATCAAAAGGAATTACTAACATATATATTGTAATAATTAGGTAGATGTGCAGTCATTGTTTTCCTTATACATTCATCTGTTTTCCCATAATGGCTGATGACAATCTCTTTGTTGAATCCTTCACAGCGGTTCTTAGCAATAATTTGTACTTCTTGGTCTCTTGTATTTTCTAAATCAAAATGTAAAAGAATATTTTTAGATTTTATATGTGGCTATAAACAAAAGCTCTTTTTTACACTAGGATTAAAAAGAAATTTTCCAAGTAGAGCCATTACCAGTGCACAATATATTTTTATAAAGGATGGCTAGTGCTATAAATGTAACCATGTAGAACGTAAGTAGAATGTTAAACTATCAGTTTACTTGCACTGACTTGGTAATGTTAAACCTGAATATTCACATAATGAATATACTATGAGACATCAGGGACAGATCCAGAAGAATGATACTTGACCATTTTTATATGTTCCTTCTTGCTTGTTAAATACAAGCTTATTTTTACCTTCTGTGTTTTATAATACCAAAATATTCAATCTTTCTTAAACTTCCTTATAATTGTGGTTCCTACTTCAACCCTATGAACAGTTAAATCTTGGCACAGTTAATACCTCCTAGCTTGTGTATCTATTTATTGACACATCAGATGGGAAACTAAATGGACCTGAAGAAGTTGGGAACTTGAGAGTTTGGAATCTATTAATAGGACTTGTGTTTTATCATTGTTCCTCTCTTTCTGTTTAAATCGTGTTTTTCTATTTCTCTGCAGTTGGGCTTTGTTTCTCTTACTGAATAGACAATCATCGAAGCTGAAAAGAACCAAACACAGCTCTCAAGTCATTTCCATACAGCTAGCCAAAGGAAAGGAAATTTTCCTATCAATTTCTTATGATAGTAAAGCTCCTGGGAAAGGACTTGATCAACTTACTTGACTTAGCTATACAGTATTGATGACAATAATTGTCTTGAACCTTGTCCCATGCCCACTCATAATCAAAAATGAGGATTCCATTGCACTGGGTTGTGGACAGGTATATATGTGCAAGGCAGAAGTGAGCAGTAGTTATGTCAAGTTGATTCCAGGAAGCTGCTGCAAGGTAATCTTGTGACTTTCCTGCCTTTAGAAACCCTCTGGACCTTATCAAGTCCACAGACACTTAACAGGCTTCTTGCAAACCAATGGTCCTTAGTTAAAGGGGGGAGATAGAGAGAAGTGAACCTATTTTCCTGGGATTTCTAACTTTCTCAATTCTATTTTTTCCCCTGCTTTTCCACAGAGTACTTTTTGCCATACTATTTGGTCATCTAATTGTCCCTCTATTCTCCAACCTTCTGTATTCTATAGTAAAATCTTTTCAACAGTGTCACTAAATGAAAGATTATCAGTCAGTTCAGTCGCTCAGTCATGTCCGACTCTTTGCAACCCCATAAATCACAGCACACCAGGCCTCCTTGTCCATCACCAATTTCCAGAATTCACTCAAACTCATGTCTATCGAGTCAGTGATACCACCCAGCCATCTCATCCTTTGTCGTCCCCTTCTCCTCCTACCCCCAATCCCTCCCAGCATCAAAGTCTTTTCCAATGAGTCAACTCTTTGCATGAGGTGGCCAAAGTATGGGAGTTTCAGCTTTAGCATCAGTCCTTCCAGTGAACACCCAGGACTGATCTCCTTTAGGATGGGCTGGTTGGATCTCCTTGCAGTTCAAGGGACTCTCAAGAGTCTTCTCCAATACCACATTCAAAAGCATCAATTCTTCAGTGTTCAGCTTTCTTCATAGTCCAACTCTCACATCCATACATGACCACAGGAAAAACCATAGCCTTGACTAGACGGACCTTTGTTGGCAAAGTAATATCTCTGCTTTTTAATATGCTATCTGGGTTGGTCATAACTTTCCATCCAAGGAGTAAGTATCTTTTAATTTCATGCCTGCAGTCACCATCTGCAGTGATTTTGGAGCTCCCCAAAATAAAGTCTGACACTGTTTCCACTGTTTCCCCATCTATTTCCCATAAAGTGGTGGGACTAGATGCCATGATCTTAGTTTTCTGAATGTTGAGCTTTAAGCCAACTTTTTCACTCTCCTCTTTCTCTTTCATCAAGAGGATTTTTAGTTCCTCTTCACTTTCTGCCATAAGGGTGGTGTCATCTGCATATCTAAGGTTATCGATATTTCTCCTGGCAATTTTGATTCCAGCTAGTGCTTCCTCCAGCCCAGCTTTTCTCATGATGTACTCTGCATATAAGTTAAATAAGCAGGGTGACAATATACAGCCTTGATGTACTCCTTTTCCTATTTGGAACCAGTCTGTTGTTCCATGTCCAGTTCAAACTGTTGCTTCCTGACCTGCATATAGATTTCTCAGGAGGCAGGTCAGGTTGTCTGGTATTCCCGTCTCTTTCAGAATTTCCCACATGTTTATCATGTTCCACACAGTCAAAGGATTTGACATAGTCAATAAAGCAAAAATAGATGTTTTTCTGGAACTCTCTTGCTTTTTCGATGGTCCAGCAGATGTTGGCAATTTGATCTCTGGTTTCTCTGTACTAGAAGGTAAAAACATGAATTTGCTATTTTCCCTATGCTCTCATTTTCTATTATTTTACCTCTAACCAAGATAATATAAAGTTGAAACACAGATAAGAACAGCAGTTAGGGACAATGTATATGAAACATTTGAGCAGTGGAAGGGACCTATCTGTGTACAATTTTTATTTGCTTTCTTAATCTTCTGGCCTATAAACCATAAGTAAATATTAGCAATGGAGTAGAGGTGGTTAAAGTGGAATAAAGCAGTCAATATAATTGGAAGTAATACATATAACATATATGGTAGACATCTATATAATACATAGCAAGTGGATTCATTTCCAATTTTATAGTCTCATATTCTGATAAATGGAGAAGACAATGGCACCCTACTCCAGTACTCTTGCCTAGAAAATTCCATGGACAGAGGAGCCTAGTAGGCTGCAGTCTATGGGTTCGTTCTAAGTCGGACACGACTGAGTGAATTCACTTTCACTTTTCACTTTCATGCATTGGATAAGTAAATGGCAACCCACTCCAGTGTTCTTGCCTGGAGAATCCCAGGGATGGGGCAGCTTCATGGACTGCCATCTATCGGGAGACGTCTATCGCACAGAGTCGGACATGACTGAAGCGACTTAGCAGCAGCAGCAGCATTCTGATAAAATCAGTACATCTATAAGACAGAAGATATTTACAAAAAATTAACATTTGACTGCATTCCTATCTTTGATTCTTGCTTTTCATAGTTTTGTAATTGTAATCAATGTTTGGAAACACATCTTAAAAATTGCTTTGCGTTTTATTTCATCTGCTATTTTGTGACACCATTTAAACCTTAAATAAACCCTAAACATATTAATGTTAAATAGTCAGTGATAGTGCAGATATTATGACTATGTTGAATTCATCGCCTGATTATAATATATTGTAACTTGTTTTATTCCATTACCTGTTTTTCTTCATTACTTTCCTTTAGCTTATATTCTTACTACTTTACATAGAGTTATAATTACTGTGCTAATTTTTATGCTCCATTTCTGATTTTTTATTGGTTATATTGCTAAAAATTGATTGCCAGAATAAAGGTTAATGGTATAGTGAGGTTTTAAAGACTTCTCTCTTATATTTTCAATATGATGCTAAGAAAAGAATTACAGGTTAAATTCTCTCCTTGCTTCAAGCTGTAAAAAACCTCTTTGACTGCCATAAGGTATAGTTGTACAAAAATATTGCGGTTTTTTTTTTCTATAAATTCTATATGGAAAAGAATTGCAACCTTTATGAAGAAAAGTTTTCAAATTAAAATTTGCATTGTCTTACTACTTTAACATCAGTATATGTAAAAAGTAAGTTTGAAAATTCTGTGTGTAGTGAGTTTTGTTTAGTAATATGAGAGAGAATAGGATAATGAAAAGAACACTGGATCAGAAGTATTCATTTTCAGTCAAATGTCTACCATTCTTACTAATTCTCAATCAGCATTTAGAATGATATATTTATTATTCCCTTTCTCTCTTCAGCAGTTTGATATTCATCTTTTTGTTCATCATTATGAAACTGCTAGATGTTTATAGATGTTGACCATTCTGATTGGTCAGTACAAGCATTTAGATTTTGGTCTCCTAATTACAGAGTGAACTTTTAAAAGTTTAAACATGATAAATATTTCACTGCTAAAAATTCTCTAATGGCTTCTCATATCTCTCAGAATAAATTCTTGACACATTCCCATAGCATTTAAAACCTTCATTATTCACCTGCAGCAAGCTAAAAATGCTCCAAATTCAAAACCTCTTTCTCTATTTTTTTTTCTGTTGCCACATTACTCTTCTCTCATATGTTCACATAGCTTAATACATTACTTAATACTAATACATGTCTTTGCTCAAGTGGCACTTTCTCAAAAGATTTTTGTACCCATCCTACCTTTATCTACCCTCATATCATACTCTGTTCTTCCCAGATTCTTTTCCTTCACCTTCTTTACTAACATTAATGCTACATGTTTATTTACGCATTTGGTTTTTGTTTGTCTTTCCTTTTAAAATGCAAACTCCATTAGGACTCAGACTTTTTGTTTGTTTAGTGATCAGAGCATGCCCAGCATGTGATGGTTTTTCAATAAAGATTTGTTGCAAGAATGAATATTTAAATCCATATGTTCAAAAAGATACTTAACCCTTCTAAGGTTCAATTTTCTTATTTGCAAGATTAATATAATGATGGAATTATCTACTGCAGTGAAATTTAGTAAAGATCAAATAATACAATGAATGTGAAATAATTTTCAAAATTACAAAGGACAGTTGTGTTTCACTGAGAAAATATAAATCCTTTTGAGGCAAATCTTTACTAAATTCACTTAGTTTCCTACATTTTATTATTTTTAATATTCTGAGACATTTCTCTTCTCTCTTAATATCAGAATGATATGACTTAATTAATCATAGATCATAAAATAAGACAGTACTGGGAATTCATATATATTTTCATGGGAATTACATCATTCATCACAGAAAGGAAAATTAATCAAGTGATCCTAGACACCTTTATAAGGCTTTAAATTACCATAAATAGAATAAAGTTAGAAACTTTACAACTAGTCTATTAGAAACATCATAAGAAATTCTAATACTTTTTTCACCATTTTTTCTAAATTTTTTCATCAATACTCTAAATAGTGCCATCTATTCCTAAAAATTGTAATAACTCTGATTCTCTATAAATAAGAGGTTTATGCCAAAAGAAAAAAAAATAAGCAGTAAGTCTACATCTGTAACTTCTAAGTTTCATTTTTATATGTTCAGACTTCATAAAGTTACTTGTTTTGTGAATTAATTCTTCTAATTAACAATAGACTAGGTATTAATAAAACATATAATGGCTATTCTGGCATAGAAACTTTAAAGTTGTTCTTCAAAATGTTTTAAGTGCCAAATCTCAGACATGAATAACAAAATTATAGAAATCTATCTCCCATGGGGACAAAGCTCCATTTATCTCTTATATGAGGTTTAAGATAGTTAGCTATTTTAAACCCAGTGTAATTTTTTAGCAGAGGACAGATTTTCTAAATTAATAAATCTTATTTATTACCTCATACTTAAATGAAAATCTGTATCTAAAAAGTAAATTATTAAAATAATTCATATATTCATAGTTCTCTTTCAAATATGAGAATGAAGATATTTTTTAAAACTTATAAAGAAAATTATCCAGAAACTCTTTACATTGTTTATTTTCATGTGAAATTAACTTTTATTGGAAATACTTAATATAACTTTACATAATGAGTGACACCTATACAATACATTATATTTTTCCCCATAAACATAACATTTTCTTATTGTAAATTTAAGTTCATTAAATATTGTAATTACAATGAAAATGGATTATAGCTATGTTTCATGTATTATAATTATTTAGAATGTCAGTTATAATAATACTATTAAATATTCCTTATCTAATTTAAAGTCATAGGTTTAGGAATTGCTATGACTTCAAAATATGTCTGTATACTAAGTTTATTTTTAATTAATTGACTTACACCCGCTATGATTTACCCCAAGTATTTCAAAAGGTGCCAACCTTTCAACACAGAACAAACTAAAATATAATCTATGTAATTAAAACTAGCTAATTATGATTTATTCCTTTTTTCAGTAGCATTCCAGTGACACAGTGAAATGAAATACAACATCTAGTTGAAGACCTACTAGAAGTCCTTTCAGAAGTCATCTTCACGTGTTTCACGTTAGACCTTAGATTAAAATTATAAGTGCTATTACATCATAAAGCAATATTGCAATTTAGCAATAATTATATCTGCCACTCCAGTGTTCTTGACTGGAGAATCCCAGGGACAGGGGAGCCTGGTGGGCTGCCATCTCTGGGGTCGCACAGAGTTGGACACGACTGAAGCGACTTAGCAGCAGCAGCATATCTGCAAGAAAAAACTTACTAATAAGCCATAGCACGGCCGAGAGGAGCCACCAGACGTCCGAGGTCAGGGGCAGAAGCCAGGAGGACCCCATGCCCAAAGGGTGGCGGCCAAGAGGAGTTACCCCACATCCGAGGTCAGGGATAGCAGCCGAGAGTACCAGACTGCGACAGCGCAGGAATGGCCGAGAGGAGCTACCCCGCGTCTGAGGTTGGGGGGGCGGCCAAGAGGAGATACCCCACGTCCGAGGTCAGGGGTAGCAGCCGGGGGGAGCTACCCCACGCTCCTAAGCCCGAGGCCAGGGACAGCGGCATGGAGGAGCTACCCCATTCCCCCAGGCCCCAGGCCAAGGGCGGTGGGGGGAGGAGCAACCACACGACCAAGGCCAGGGGCAGTGGCCAGGGGAACCAACCCCACGTCCAAGGAGCCGTGGCTGCAGGGGCGCAGGAGGGCCTAGAGGAGCTATCCCATATTGAAGGTCAGGAAGGGCGGCTGTGAGGAGATACCCCTTGTCCAACGTAAGGAGCAATGGCTGCGCTTTGCTGGGGCAGCCGTGAAGAGATACCCCATGCCCAAGGTAAGAGAAACCCAAGTAAGACAGTAGGTGTTGCAAGAGGGCATCAGAGGGCAAACACACTGAAACCATACTCACAGAAAACTAGTCAATCTAATCACACTAGGACCACAGCCTTGTCTAACTCATTGAAACTAAGCCATCCAATGGGGCAACCCAAGACGGGCGGGTCATGGTGGAGAGATTTGACAGAATGTGGTCCACTGGAGAAGGGAATGGCAAGCCACTTCAGTATTCTTGCCTTGAGAACACCATGAACAGTATGAAAAGGCAAAATGATAGGATACTGAAAGAAAAACTCCCCAGGTCACTAGGCGCCCAATATGCTATTGGAGATCAGTGGAGAAATAACTCCAGAAAGAATGAAGGGATGGAGCCAAAGCATAAAGAATACCCAGTTGTGGATGTGACTGGTGATAGAAGCGAGGTCCGATGCTATAAAGAGCAATATTGCATAGGAACCTGGAATGTCAGGTCCATGAATCAAGGCAAATTGGAAGTGGTCAAACAACAGATGGCAAGAGTGAATGTCAACATTCTAGGAATCAGCGAACTGAAATGGACTGGAGTGGGTGAATTTAACTCAGATGACCATAATATCTACTACTGCGGGCAGGAATCCCTTAGAAGAAATGGAGTGGCCATCATGGTCAACAAAGGAGTCCAAAATGCATTACTTGGATGCAAACTCAAAAACGACAGAATGATCTCTGTTCGTTTCCAAGGCAAACCATTCAATATCACAGTAATCCAAGTCTATGCCCCAACCAGTAACTCTGAAGAAGCTGAAGTGGAACAGTTCTATGAAAATCTAAAAGACCTTTTAGAACTAACACCCAAAAAAGATGTCCTTTTCATTATAGGGGACTGGAATGCAAAAGTAGGAAGTCAAGAAACACCTGGAGTAACAGGCAAATTTGGCCTTGGAATACGGAATGAAGCAGGCCAAAAACTAATAGAGTTTTGCCAAGAAAATGCACTGGTCATAATAAACATCCTCTTCCAACAACACAAGAGAAGACTCTATTCATGGACATCACCAGATGGTCAACACCAAAATCAAGACTGATTATATTCTTTGCAGCCAAAGATGGAGAAGCTCTATACAGTCAGCAAAAACAAGACCAGGAGCTGACTGTGGCTCAGACCATGAACTCCTTATTGCCAAATTCAGACTTAAGTTGAAGAAAGTAGGGAAAACCACTAGACCATTCAGGTATGACCTAAATCAAATCCCTAATGATTATACAGTGGAAGTGAGAAATAGATTTAAGGGCCTAGATCTGATGGATAGAGTGCCTGATGAACTATGGAATGAGGTTCGTGACATTGTATAGGAGACAGGGATCAAGACCATTCCCATAGAAAAGAAATGCAAAAAAGCAAAATGGCTGTCTGGGGAGGCATTACAAATAGCTGTGAAAAGAAGAGAAGCCAAAAGCAAAGGAGAAAAGGAAAGATATAAACATCTGAATGCAGAGTTCCAAAGAATAGCAAGAAGAGATAAGAAAGCCTTCTTCAGTGATCAATGCAAAGAAATAGAGGAAAACAACAGAATGGGAAAGACTAGGGATCTCTTCAAGAAAATCAGAGATACCAAAGGAATATTTCATGCAAAGATGAGCTCGATAAAGGACAGAAATGGTATGGACCAAACAGAAGCAGAAGATATTAAGAAGAGGTGGCAAGAATACACAGAAGAACTGTACAAAAAAGATCTTCATGACCAAGATAATCACAATGGTGTGATCACTGACCTAGAGCCAGACATCCTGGAATGTGAAGTCAAGTGGGCCTTAGAAAGCATCACTACGAACAAAGCTAGTGGAGGTGATGGAATTCCAGTTGAACTATTCCAAATCCTGAAAGATGATGCTGGGAAAGTGCTGCACTCAATATGCCGGCAAATTTGGAAAGCTCATCAGTGACCACAGGACTGGAAAAGGTCAGTTTTCATTCCAATCCCAAAGAAAGGCAATGCCAAAGAATGCTCAAACTACCACACAATTGCACTCATCTCACATGCTAGTAAAGTAATGCTCAAAATTCTCCAAGCCAGGCTTCAGCAATATGTGAACCGTGTACTTCCTGATGTTCAAGCTGGTTTTAGAAAAGGCAGAGGAACCAGAGATCAAATTGCCAACATCGCTGGATCATAGAAAAAGCAAGAGAGTTCCAGAAAAACATCTATTTCTGCTTTATTGACTATGCCAAAGCCTTTGACTTTGTGGATCACAATCAACTGTGGAAAATTCTTCAAGAGATGGGAATACCAGACCACCTGATCTGCCTCTTGAGAAATTTGTATGCAGGTCAGGAAGCAACAGTTAGAACTGGACATGGAACAACAGACTGGTTCCAAATAGGAAAAGGAGTTCGTCAAGGCTGTATATTGTCACCCTCTTTATTTAACTTATATGCAGAGTACATCATGAGAAACACTGGACTGGAGGAAACACAAACTGGAATCAAGATTGTCGGGAGAAATATCAATAACCTCAGATATGCAGATGACACCACCCTTATGGCAGAAAGTGAAGAGGAACTCAAAAGCCTCTTGATGAAAGTGAAAATGGAGAATGAAAAAGTTGGCTTAAAGCTCAACATTCAGAAAACGAAGATTATGGCATATGGTCCCACCACTTCATGGGAAGTAAATGGGGAAACAGTGAAAACAGTGTCAGACTTTATTTTTCTGGGCTCCAAAATCACTGCAGATGGTGACTGCAGCCATGAAATTAAAAGACGCTTACTCTTTGGAAGGAAAATTATGACCAACCTAGATAGCATATTCAAAAGCAGAGACATTACTTTGTCAACAAAGGTTCATCTAGTCAAGGCTGTGGTTTTTCCTGTGGTCATGTATGGATGTGAGAGTTGGACTGTGAAGAAGGCTGGGCACCGAGGAATTGATGCTTTAGAACTGTGGTGATGGAGAAGACTCTTGAGAGTCCCTTGGACTGCAAGGAGATCCAACCAGTCCATTCTGAAGGAGATCAGCCCTGGGATTTCTTTGGAAGGAATGATGCTAAAGCTGAAACTCCAGTACTTTGACCACCTCATAAGAAGAGTTGACTAATTGGAAAAAACTCTGATGCTGGGAGGGATTGGGGGCAGGAAGAGAAGGAGACAGAGGATGAGAAGGCTGGATGGCATCACTGACTCGATGGACGTGAGTCTGAGTGAACTCCAGGAGTTGGTGATGGACAGGAAGGCCTGGCGAGCTGCGATTCATGGGGTCGCAAAGAGTTGGACACGAGTGAGTGACTGATCTGATCTGATCTGATAAATGATTAAATGTTAATATGTTTACAGTTAAGCACAATGATCCAAGACCAGTAAAAGAATAGCTGCATCATAAGCATATACTTATGCTTATGATGATTATGCTTGTTGTGATTTCCCTGGTGGCTCAGACGGTAAATCGTCTGCCTACAATGTGGGAAACCCGAGTTCGATTCCTGGGGTGGGAAGATCCTCTGGAGAAGGAAATGGCAATCCACCCCAATACTCTTGCCTGTTAAATCCCGTGAACAGAGTACCCTGGTAGTCTACAGTTCATGGAGTCTCAAAGAGTCGGACAGGACTGAGTGACCTAACTATGTACTATAAGCATATACTGGTGCTCACCGCTCTCTGGGCCATAAGTTGCTTGTTATGCATCTTGAAACTGATTTACGTTTCTAATTTATTGTCCATTTCTTATTTTGTGGGCCAAGATGGACTTATTTCATGTCTAATTTTTCACATTAACTGATAGTGTCAGAGGGAGATCCTCTGACCTTTAGTAGCCAGTTGTGAAGAGGCAAAACTGTAGTTGTTGTTCTGGAATGTAATCATTCTAAGTCTGCAATATGCTGACTGAAAAATAGACTGCCTTAAACTTGTGAAACAGATGTCATTGTAAGATAAAGTGGAAAATATCTCTGTAATATAGAGTCTAATTACATTTTTGATGTTTGACTACTGACAGCTTTTAAGTCTTACTCCTTGCACGTCCCCTTTCCCCCACATGTAGGCAAGCCCAGATACTCATTTGCCGTACTGGGAATTTCAAAACTTACAGGATGGTCACATTAGAATCACACACACACACAAAAAAAACTCCTTGCCATTCTTTTCTTGTTCTTTCGGGTTGTTTTCAGAATTCCCTGCTCTCCCTAGAATACCTTTCTGTGTAGATACTAAACACTTTCACTTTGTCTCCTAAAGAGAAACATTTCTATCAAGATTTGAAATGTCTCGTGAGGTACTCAGAGACTATGTATATGCACTTTGAAATTGGGAAATAAGTAAAAAAATTAATAGAAAGAAAAGGATTGGTTAATGTTGGGATTTCAAGAGCACTAGCATTTTATCAGGGCATCTGTTTGAGTTGGGTCACATGTGTGTGTGTGTGTGTGTGTGTGTGTTAGTCACTCATTCGTGTCCTACTCTTTTGGACCTCATGGACTATAGCCTGCCAAGATGCTCTGTCCATGGGATTTTCCAGGCAAGAATACTGGAGTGGGTTGCCATTCTTTTCTCCAGATGATCTTCTCAACCCAGGGATCGGACCTGGTTCTCCCACACTGCAGGCAGATTCTTTACATATTTAAAACCTAAATCAACCAACATGTAGAATATTTCTTTCCAAATTGATAATAATGCAATTTTTTTTTCAAAGAAAATTATAAAAAGGCAAGAAATAATAAACACAACATTCCTGGAAATAAAATTATTTCTTTAAAGCATACTTATTAGATTGTAAGTTATCTGAGTGAAGGAAGCAAATAGCATGTGAGTGATAGGGACTCATAGTATAAATGGTAATTGCTACTAACGATGATTCACTGATCATTATGGAAAGCTAAGACAACAACATAAGAGAAGACTCTACACATGGACATCACCAGATGCTCAATATCAAAATCAGATTGTTTATATTCTTTAAAGCCGGAGATGGAGAAGCTCTATACAGTCAGCAAAAATAAGACCAGGAGCTGACTATGCCTCAGATCATGAACTCCTTATTGTCAAATTCAAAATTAAATTGAAGAAAATAGGGAAAACCACTGGACCATTTAGGTATGAACTAAGTCAAACCCTTTATGATTATACAGTTGAAGCGACAAATAGATTCAAGGAAATAGATCTGATAGACCGAGTGCCTGAAGAACTATGGACAAAGGTTCATGACATTGGACAAGAGGCAGTGATTACTACCATCCCAAAGAAAAAGAAATGCAAAAAGGCAAAATGGTTGTCTGAAAAGGCCTTACAAATAGCTGTGAAAAGCAGAGAAGCAAAACGAAAAGGAGAAAAGAAAAGGTATACCCATTTGAATGCAGAGTTCCAAAGAATAGCATGGAGAGATAAGAAAGCCTTCCTCAGTGATAAAGGCAAAGAAATAGAGGAAAGCAATAGAATGAGGAAGACTAGAGATCTCTTCCAGAAAGTTAGAGATACCAAGGGAATATTTCATGCAAAGATGGGCACAATAAAGGACAGAAATGGTATGGACATAACAGAAGCAGAAGATATTAAGAGGCAGCAAGAATACACAGAAGAACTAAACAAAAAAAGGTCTTCATGACCCAGATAGCCATCATGGTGTGATCACTAACCTAGAGCCAGTCATCCTGGAATGCAAAGTCAAATGGACCTTAGGAAGCATCACTACGAACAAAGCTAGTGGAGGTGATGAAATTCCAGTTGAGCTATTTCAAATCCTAAGTGATGATGCTGTGAAAGTTTTGCACTCAATATGCCAGCAAATTTGGAATACTCAACAGTGGCCACAGGACTGGAAAAAGTCAGTTTTAATTCCAATACCAAAGAAGGACAATGCCAAAAAATGCTCAAACTATGACACAATTGCCCTCATCTCACATGCTAGCAAAGTAATGCTCAAAATTTTCCAAGCCAGGCTACAACAGTATGTGAACCATGAACTTCCAGCTGTTCAAACTGGATTTAGAAAAGGCAGAGAAATCAGATCAAATTGCCAGTATTTATTGGATCATCGAAAAAGTAAGAGAGTTTGAGAAAAACATCTATTTCTGCTTTATTGACTATGCCAAAGCCTTTGATTATGTGAATCACAAGACATGGTGGAAAATTCTTCAAGAGATGGGAATACCAGACCACCTAACCTGCCTCCTGAGAAATCTGTATGAAGGTCAAGAAGCAACAGTTAGAATTGGTCATGGAACAACAGACTGGTTCCAAATTTGAAAAGGAGTATGCCAAGGCTGTATATTGTCATCCTGCTTATTTAACTTATATGCAGAATACTCATGAGAAATGCTGGGCTGGATGAAGCACAAGCTAGAATCAAGATTGCTGGGAGAAATAACAGTAACCTCAGATATGCAGATGACACCACTCTTATGGCAGAAAGCAAAGAAGAACTAAAGAACTTCTTGACGAAATGGAAAAAGGAGAGTGCAAAAGTTGGTCTAAAACTCAACATTCAGAATATAGAGATCATGGCATCTGGTCCCAACACTTCATGGAAAATAGATGGGGAAACAATGGAAACAGTGAAAGACTTTATTTTGGGGATTCCAGAATCACTGCAAATAGTGACTTCAGCCATGAAATTAAAAGATGCTTGCCCCTTGGAAGAAAAGCTATGACCAAACTAGACAGCATATTAAAAAGCAGAGACATTACTTTGCTGTTAAATGTTCATCTAGTCAAAGCTATGGTTTTTACTGTAGTCATATATGGATGTGAGAGTTGAGCTATAAAGAAAGCTGAGTGCCGAAGAATGGATGCTTTTGAACTGTGATGTTGGAGAAGACTCTTGAGAGTTCCTTGGACAGTAAGGTGATCCAACCAGTCCATCTTAAAGGAAATCAGTCCTGAATATTCATTGGAAGCATTGATGCTGAAGCTGAAACTCAGATACTTTGGCCTCCTGATGCGAAGAACTGACTCATTGGAAGAGACCCTGATGCTGGGAAAGATTGAAGGCAGGATGAGAAGGTTATGAAAGAGGATGAGATGGTTGGGTGGCATCACAGAATCAATGGACATGAGTTTGAGTAAACTCCAGAGTTGGTGATGGACAGGTAAGCCTGGAGTGCTGCAGTCCATGTGGTTGCAAGGAGTTGGGCATGACTAAGTGACTGAACTTAACTGAGGACAACATTTACCATGGCCTTGGAAGTTAGGCAGGTTTTAATTAAAATATTTACTGATTAGCCATGAAACTGCAGACGGATTATATTCCTCTCTGATTTTCCTCACCTGTCAAACATAATGTGTACATCTATGCTAAGACAATTCAGTTGCGTCTGACTCTTTGAGACCCCATGGATTGTAGCCTGTCAGGTTTTCCTGTCCATGGGATTCTCCAGGCAGAAATACTGGAGTGGGTTGCCATGATCTTTTCCAGGGGATCTTTCCGATTCAGGAATCAAATCTGCATCTCCTGAGGCTCCTGCATTGCAGGTGTATGCTTTACTATTGAGCTACTGGGTATACCCATGTAAAATGGAATAGTAACATTGAATACCCAAGAATGTTGAAAGGAATACTGCACTTATTAGAGAACCTATAGTGAAAGTTATTTTTTTCCTATCAGTTCAGTTCAGTTGCTCAGTTGTGTCTGACTCTTTGCAACCCCATGGACTGCAGCACACCAGGCTGCCTGTCTATCACCAACTCCCAGAGCTTACTCAAACTCATGTCCATCAAGTTGGTGATGCCATCCAGCCATCTCATCCTCTTTCATAACCTTCTCCTCCTGCCTTAAAATTTTCCCAGCATCAGGGACTTTCCCAATGAGTCGGTTCTTCTTATCAGGTCCCAAAGTACTGGAGTTTCAGCTTCAGCATCAGTCCTTCCAATGAATATTCAGGACTGATTTCCTTTAAGATGGACTGGTTTGATCTTCTTGCAGTCCAAGGGACTCTCAAGAATCTTTCCAACACCACAGCTCAAAAGCATCAATTCTGTGGCTCTCAGCTTTCTTCATAGTCCAACTCTCACATCTATACATGACTCCTGGAAAAACCATAGCTTTGACTAGACGGATTTTACTGGCAAACTAATGTCTCTGCTTTTTAATACGCTGTTTAGGTTGGTCATAGCTTTTCTTCCAAGGAGCGAGTGTCTTTTAATTTCATGGCTGCAATCACCATCTGCAGTGATTTTGGAGCCCCCAAAATACAGTCTTTCACTGTTTCCATTGTTTCTTCATCTATTTGCAATGAAGTGATGGGACCTGATGCCATGATCTTCATTTTTTGAACATTGAGTTTTAAGCCAACTTTTTCACTCTCCTCTTTCAGTTTTATCAATAGCCTTTTTAGTTCCTCTTCACTTTCTGCCATAAGAGTGGTATCATCTGCATATCTGGGTTATTGATATTTCTCCCAGTAATCTTTTTTTTAAATTTTAATGTATTTCTTTTAATTGGAGGCTAATTACTTTACAATATTGTATTGGTTCTGCCACATGTCAACATGAATCCACCATGGGCGTACACGTGTTCCCCATCCTGAACCCCTCTCCCACCTCCCTTCCCATACCATCCATCCAGGCCATCCCAGTGCACCAGCCCCAAGCATCCTGTATTGAACCTGGACTGGTGATTCGTTTCTTATATGATATTATACATGTTTCAGTGCCATTCCCCCAAATCGTCCCACCCTCTTTCTAGCTTCTACTTCATCCAGCCCAGCATTTCGTATGATGTACTCTGCATGTAAGTTAAATAAGTAGGGTGACAATATGAAGTCTTGATGTTCTCTTTTCCCAAATGAAACCAGTCCATTGTTCCATGTCTGGTTCTAACTGTTGCTTTTTGACCTGCATACAGACTTCTCAGAAGACAGGTCAGGTGGTCTGGTATTCCCATGTCTTGAAGAATTTTCCATAGTTTGTTTTGATCTACACAGTCAAAAGCTTTGGCATAGTCAATAAAGCAGAAGTAGTTGTTTTTCTGGAATTCTGTTGCTTGTTCTATGATCCAATGAATGTTGGCAATTTGATCTCTGGTTCATCTGCCTTTTCTAAATCCAGCTTGAACATCTGAAAGTTAACAGTTCATGTACTGTTGAAGCCTGGCTTGGAATTTTGAGCATTACTTTACTAGCATGTGAGATGAGGGCATTTTTGTGGTAATTTGAGAATTCTTTGGCATTGCCTTTCTTTGGGACTGGAATGAAACTTGACCTTTTCCAGTCCTGTGGTCACTGCTGAGTGGTCCAAATTTGCTGGCATATTGAGTACAGCACTTTAACAACATCATCACTTAGGATTTGAAATAGCTCAACTGGCATTCCATCACCTCCACTAGCTCTGTTTGTAGTGATGCTTCCTAATGCCCACTTGACTTTGCATTCTAGCATGTCTGGCTCTAGGTGAGTGATGACATCATTATGGTTATCTGGTAATGATGATCTTTTTTGCATAGGTCTTCTGTGTATTCTTGCCACCTTTTCTTAATTTCTTCTGCTTCTGTTAGGTCCATACCATTTTTGTCCTTTATGGTGCCCATCTTTGCTTGAAATATTCCCTTGGTATCTTTTTTTTTTTTTTTTCCCTTGGTATCTTTAATTTTCTTGAAAAGTCCTCTAGTCTTTCCCATTCTATTGCTTTCCTCTATTTCTTTGCATTGGTCTCTGAGGAAAGTTTTCTTATCTCTCCTGCTCTTTTTCTGTATTCCCCCTTATACTCAGTAAAACTATTTATATGCATTCTTGTCTCTCTTACTAGACTATCATTTTCCTGTGGACAAACAATGTTTACTTTAATTACTTTATTCCTAGCAAAAATCTTTCCAAGAATATCTCAGGTGGTCAGTAAATATGTGATGTCTTAATTATTCATCATGTTGATGATTCAAAATGTAACGTACTTTGACCCATTGTTTTTAGTACACATGGTATGAAGTGAAGTGAAGTCTCTCAGTCGTGTCCAACTCTTTGTGATCCCATGAACACCAGGCTCTTCAGTCCATGGGATTTTCTAGGCATGAGTACTGGAGTGGGTTGCCATTTCCTTCTCCAGGGAATCTTCCTGACCCAGGGATTGAACCCGTGTCTCCTGCATTATAGACAGGAGCTTTACTGTCTGAGCCACCAGGGAATAAATGGTGTAGTTACTGAAATTTTTCATCATATATACATCAACTTTACCAGGAATCTTTCCTATTACACATCCTCATATCTACTTTACTATGAAATATGTAAAGCAGAATTAATTATAGTAATTTCTTTGTGAGATAAATGATTGTTAGGAAAATAGAAAGGTGAATCTCTTATTTTAGGTAGCAGTGGACCCAAATTGTAAAGCCAGATGGTCACGATACTCTCTAAAGTCCTGTAAATCTAATTCAGATTAAGAGGTTAAACATTAAAATTTGTATTGTAAGCTAGATTACCACTGCATTTGATTTTATAAGTGAGAAATTTCGATATGCAAAGTTCATTTTTTTTTTGCCTACATATTAGTATTTTTGAAACAATGTTATTTAAGCCTAGTTTCTGATGAGTACTTTGACTATGGTTCAAATAAACTGTTTCAAAAAACTGGCTTCCTAAGAGCCAACTTCCCCCAATTTTTAATTCCTGTGGTAAATTATCTAAACATTTTAAAGTAATACTTGGCAAAATGGCCCAAAAAGAGTAGAGAAAAATCAAACTATTTATTTAAATTTCATATATGTTTGTTGAATCCCCTAGCCATGCCATGGACTATAAAGAAGATGCATCTTGTCCCTGAATGAGCTGACAGACATATAGTCAAATATAATGAGAGTTAGATTAATAGAGCTGTGCATTAAGTGCTCTAGTATTTGAAAGCAGAAGCTGAGAAAATTAATTCTGCTATTTTAAAGAGCCAAGAAAGTCATGATAAGGAGCTTATGTTTGAAATTAATCTTGAAAGATAAATAAAAGTTTGAGAACATGAACATTTTGGAAAAGAAAGCATGTGCAATGTTTAACAATGTGAAAGTGATGATTTTCTTTTTGAGAATAACAAATGCTTTATGTCAGGACCATAAAACTGTGTCAGAGAAAAGAGGTATGAGATGGTAACAGAAAAGTGGACCAGGACCTAACAGTGAAGCACCCTGTATTCCAAGCTAGGAAGCTTAAACTAAAACTAAATTGAACTGAACCCATAGTATTGAAGAATGTTAAGAAAGGATGGATAAAATTAGATCCACCTTTTAGAACATCCTCTAGTTACAGTATGAAGAATGGATTAGGACATGGAAAATTTGTAGTGTAATAAAGCTTATGCAGTAATCTATGGGGATGATGAACTTATCTGAGTAGTACTAAGGTAGTAGTTGGATTGGAGATAAGGAAACAGATATGAGAAGATATTTAGAAACTAGAATTAATAAGATGTGATAGGAACAATAATAACTAGTGAATAAATACGAGGATTAGCTAATTTTAGCTTAGTGAGGAGGGTGAATATGACCATCTTTAATGCTTCTGTATCACAATATTTATGGCTTTCTCCAAGAATATGGAAGCTGCCTTTGTTGAAGAGTATAACCACATGGCTTACCTTATCTAATGAAATTCTAGAAGTGAAATTTCTACTTCTCAGAGGAAGCTATAGAAACCCGAGCGTGATTTCCCATGCTCTCTCTTTCCCTTTGCTGGTAATGTAATAGTGTCTAAAACCATGGATCCTTGGGTAAAAAGTATGCAAAGCAAAACTGTAAGATAATGAAATCAATTTCTATTTTTTTAAAGGCACTGAGATTTTCTGGTTGTCTTCTATTATACCATTACTTTGATAATACTAAAGTAATGGTGAATAACCTTCAATTAGGAAAAGCAGGGTTTGCAAGTAAGATAGTGAGGTTAGTTACATACATAGGAAATTAACTGTTAGGTAATTATATTTCCAGTTGTCCGATTTGTAGAGTTTGGTTCTCCAAATCAAACTATAGATAGGAGATACCAATTGTGTGATAGCCATAGAACAGACATAAATATGCAGTAAAAATAAAGATTAGTGAGAAAAAACTACAGAAGACAAAACCCTTAAACACACCTACACTTTTATTGTGAATTTGGACTTTATCTTGAAGGACATGGCTTGTCATCAGAGAGTTTAAATAGAGAAATTACGTGGTAAGAACTGTGCTTTTGAAAAGAATCTTCATACTTGGGATGATTGACTGTGAATAATGATAAGCTGGTTATGAGCAATTTCTTCATTCTCTGATTTACTTAGTAGAGTTCTAGAAAATCTATCTTGAAAATATTCATTGCTTTTGATCTTATCATCCTTTGACTGCCCTAAAATTGTCATAGGCAAGTTCAGGGTTTAGGATTATATTTCATACCGTACATCCTGAAGTTATATAAACTCCATAACTTCATGGCTCTGAACAGATCCATAGGAAATACACTTTTATTGGAGAGAAAATGCTGCTAAAAGCTGAATGTCCTTGAAACTTGGCATAAGTGTTCTGCAGGATACCTCGGAATACGCCATACTGACAATCAATTTATACATTATCAGCAATTACATAGTGTCATTCACTGCAAAACACATAAAGGAATATAAGCTATCTTGCTGTCTGCAAATATGTATAATCAAGGGAGAAGTTGAGAGAAAATTTCTATCATGGTCTTTCTGTAGAAAGTAAATGTTACATAATGCTAGTAAATAACACCTAATGGCCACTTGGTGTTATCTCTAGGGCATTGTTTGTGGAAAGTATTTTCTTTAATGAAACTTCAATTTTTATTTTTTATGTTTCATTTGTGCTCTACTTCACTCAATTTTAATTCTCTTCACCTTTACCCTCATCCATAGATCAATTATTACTGGTTATTACTTTCATTAAACTACTTCAGATGTTGAATTAAAAACAGAGCATTCTTGTTTTCTAATGTCTCTGATAGTTCAATTGATAAAGAATCTGCCTGCAATGAAGGAGACCCCGGTTTGATCCCTGGGTTTTGAAGATCCCCTGGAGAAGGGAAAGGCTACCCACTCCAGTTTCTGGAGAATTCCAGAGACTATACAGTTCATGGGGTCGCAAATTGTTGGACACGACTAAGCAACTTTCATTCTTGTTTTCTGCTATATTCACTCAGTTCAGTTCAGTTCAGTCGCTCAGTCGTGTCCAACTCTTTGTGACCCCATGAATCACAGCACGCCAGGCCTTCTTGTCCATCACCAACTCCTGGAGTTCACTCAAACTCATATCCATTGAGTCGGTGATGCCATCCAGCCATCTCATCCTCTGTCGTCCCCTTCTCCTCCTGCCCCCAATCCCTCCCAACATTAGAGTCTTTTCCAATGAGTCAACTCTTCAGCTTTAACATCATTCCTTCCAAAGAAATCCCAGGACTGATCTCCTTCAGAATGGACTGGTTGGAACTCCTTGAAGTCCAAGATATCTAACAGTTAAAAATACTAGCAATCACAGAATGCTGTATTTCATATTTATCCACATTATACAGTAAGTTCTTTGAACCTAGGTCAGGAAATAGTTTTCATAGTTGAATCATGCTGTTAATAATGAAAAGCTAACACATATTTTTTAAGTCAAAAATAAAAATGTATTTAATGACTGATCAATCACAGGCTGCTGACTCTTGGAAGTGTTGGAGGAAGTAAACCATCTGTTATTTGGATGCTTACACACAACAACAGAAGAAGGAGAAAGACAGGAATATATCTCCCAAATGGTATAGGGAGTATTTTAACATTACAGAGATTGGTTCTTTAAAATAAATGGGTAGCTTCAGGACACTCCAGACAGACTGTTGACCTTGCCTGAGTAAATACAGAAGAATAAAAGGAAAGAAAGAAGCACAAAGTATATAAAATGACCTCAAGTAGGATAAAAACAGGAAATCCTCTTATCTGAAATTGCCTTGTAATCCCTATTTGAGTGCAGCAAAATAAAGATTTCTATTTCATACTTTATTTTCCTTTCCAATTTATAACAATCTAATTCCACTTTAAATTAATGCATCAGCAGTAATATTTTTCCTTTTATGCCCCAGTCAGTTGCATAGCTGCTTGTTCTATACTGTGAACAGGTTATAAGTCTCTAATATGAAATGTCATTTTTACTCTAGTTTCTTCACGTACATAATATAATTTTTAGAATAACCTGCAAATACTAGTGGTTTTCCATTAATTAAGACTCTATGATTATCATTAATTTGAATCTAATTTGATGCTGGAATTTGCCCTGAATTTAGATTAGAATCAGAATGCAAAACAGGATAAATTGTGAAAATGGGAACAAATTGACTTTTTTAAACATAGTGAGTCTGAATATATGTATATAAATGCAATATGTTATGTATAGCATCTATTATTATTTTCAGTTAAATCCTAAAAGACATTTTTAAGGCTTTATCTTTTGCAAGTAGTCTGGCTATTTTTTTTTCTTAAGCCATATTCTTTGATAAGTACTACCAATAACAAAACTAAATATACATAAATATTTAATCATCGGGCTACACAGCTGAATTGCCACTGAGAGGTACACTGTCTTTAACTAAATGCTAAGAGGTAGATATTTGAAACTAAGTTATTGCCATAGTGAAAGTGAAGTTGCTCAGTCATGTCCGACTCTTTGCGACCCGTGGACTGTAGCCCACCCAGCTCCTCTGTCCATGGGATTCTCCAGGCAAGAACACTGGAGTGGGTTGCCATTTCCTTCTCCAAGTTATTGCCATACTTTCAAATATATTTAGTCTTTAACTGTACAATCTGGAAATCCTTAAATGCTCTTTGGTTTTAAATAATGATGATATCTCTAACCCTCTAAGGAGCTTCCAGAAATATATGAGAAAAGATACATGGTCATTATAATTTGGTAATTATCAGTTAATGTGTTTATTTGCAAAGATAGGACATCCAGATATAATATATAATATAACTCTCTAATGAGAAAAATCCATACAAATTAAAGATCCATCCAGTGAACTTTAGTTTTCAGTTATATGTAGAAATACTCAAGAAAGAAAATCGTGTCTGACTCTTGCAACCTATGGACTGTAGCCTGCCAGGCTTCTCTGTCCATGGGATTTTCCAAGCAAGAATACTAGAGTGGGTTGCTATTTCCTTCTCCAGTGGTTCTTCCTGACCCAGGAATCGAACCCAAGTACTCAAGCATTATTTTAATCAGCTCTATACTTTGATATTCCCATAATTGGCATGCATTTAAAAACAGTTCTATTCACTTTTAACTTACAGATAGTTACATTTTTAACTTCTATATTTAAACTATAAGAAAAGCTTTTTTCCCAATTCAGTTTATTACACTCACACTTTTGTTGCTTTTTTGGTTATTAGATCTGTGACACTTCCTAATATTAAATGAAATACACACAAATATATTTTAACTTCCAATCATCCAAGCAAATCTTGAGTTCTTTTTTTTTTTAATTAATTTACTTATTTTAATTGGAGGTTAATTACTTTACAGTATTGTAGTGGTTTTTGTCAAACATTCACATGAATCAGCCATGGGTGAACATGTGTTCCCCATCCTGAAACCCTCTCCCACATCCCTCCCCATTCCATCCTTCAGGGTCATCCCAGTGCACTAGCCCTGAGCACCCTGTCTCATGCATCAAACCTGGACTGGCGATCTGTTTCACATATGATAATATACATGTTTCAATGATATTCTCTCAAATCGTCCCACCCTTGCCTTCTCCCACAAAGTCCAAAGGACTGTTCTTCACATCTGTGTCTCTTTTGAGGTCTTGCATATATGGTCATCATTACCATCTTTCTAAATTCCATATATATGCATTAATATACTGTATTGGTGTTTTTCTTTCTGACTTATTTTACTCTGTATAATAGGCTCCAGTTTGATCTACATGATTAGAACAGATTCAAATGAATTATTTTTAATAGCTGAGTAATATTCCATTGTCTATATATACCACAGCTTTCTTATCCATTCATCTGCCAATGAACATCTAGGTCGCTTCCATGTCCTACCTATTGTAAACAGTGCTGTGATGAACATTGGGGTACATGTGTCTCTTTCAGTTCTGGTTTCCTTGGTGTGTATGCCCAGCAGTGGGATTGCTGGGTCATAAGGCAGTTTTATTTTGAGTTTTTTAAGGAATCTCCACACTGTTCTCTATCAGGTCAGATCAGATCAGATCAGTAGCTCAGTCGTGTCCGACTCTTCGCGACCCCATGAATCGCAGCACGCCAGGCCTCCCTGTCCATCACCAACTCCCAGAGTCACTCAGACTCACGTCCATCGAGTCAGTGATGCCATCCAGCCATCTCATCCTCTGTCGTCCCCTTCTCCTCCTGCCCCCAATCCCTCCCAGCATCAGAGTATTTTCCAATGAGTCAACTCTTCGCACGAGGTGGCTAAAGTACTGGAGTTTCAGCTTTAGCATCATTCCTTACAAAGAAATCCCAGGGCTGATCTTCAGAATGGACTGGTTGGATCTCCTTGCAGTCCGAGGGACTCTCAAGAGTCTCCTCCAACACCACAGTTCAAAAGCATCAATTCTTCAAAAGCATCAGTTCTCTATAGTGGCTGTACTAGATCGCATTCCCACCAACAGTTTAAGAAGGTTCCCTTTTCTCTGCACCCTCTCCAGCATTTATTGTTTGTAGACTTTTTGATAGCAGCCATTCTGACCAGTGGGAGATGGTACCTCATCGTGGTTTTGATGTTTGTTGGTCATCTGTATGTCTTCTTTGGAGAAATGTCTGTTTAGTTCTTTGGCCCATTTTTTGATTGGGTCATTTATTTTTCTGGAATTGAACTGCAGGAGCTGCTTGTATATTTTTGAGATTAATTCTTTGTCAGTTGCTTTGTTTGCTATTATTTTCTCGCATTCTGAAAGATGTCTTTTCACCTTTTTATAGTTTCCTTTGTTGTGTAAAAGCTTTTCAGTTTAATTAGGTCCCATTTGTTTATTTTGCTTTTATGTTCATTACTCTGGGAGGTGGGTCATAGAGGATCTTGCTGTGATATATGCCAGAGAGAGTTCTCCCTATGTTTTCCTCTAGGAGTTTTATAGTTTCTGGTCTTACATTTAGATCTTTAATCCATTTTGAGTTTATTTTTGTGTATGGTGTTAGAAAGTGTTCTAGTTTCATTCTTTTACAAGTGGTTGACCAGTTTTCCCAGCATCACTTGTTAAAGAGATTCTCTTTTCTCTATTATATATTCTTGCCTCCTTTGTCAAAGATAAGGTATCCACAGGTGTGTGGATTTATCTCTAGGCTTTCTATTTTGTTCCATTGATCTATATTTCTGTCTTTATTCCAGTACCATACTGTTTTGATTACTGTAGCTTTGTTGTATAGTCAGAAGTCAGGGAGGTTGATTCCTCCAGTTCCATTATTTTTTCTCAAGATTGCTTTGGCTGTTCGAAATTTTGTGTATTTCAATATCAATTGTGAAATTATTTGTTCTAGTTCTCTGAAAAATACCGTTGGTAGCTTGACAGGGATTGCATTGAATCTATAGATTGCTGTGGGTAGTACACTCATTTTCACTATATTGATTCTTCTGATCCATGAACATGGTATATTTCTCCATCTATTTGTGTCCTTTTTGATTCACTCATCAGTGTTTTATAGTTTTCTCTATATAAGTCTTTTGTTTCTTTAGGTAGATTTATTCCTAAGTATTTTATTCTTTTTGTTGCAATGGTGAATGGAATTATTTCCTTAATTTCTCTGTTTTCTCATTGTTAGTGTATAGGAATGCAAGGGATTTCTGTGTGTTAATTTTATATCCTGAAACTTTATTATATTAATTGATTAGCTCTAGTAATTTTCTTGTGGGATCTCCAGGGTTTTCTATGCAGTGGATCATGTCATCTGCAAACAGTAAGAGTTTTATTTCTTATTTTCCAATCTGGATTTCTTTTTATTTATTTTTCTTCTCTGATTGTGTGGCTAAAACTTCCAAAACTATGTTGAATAGTAGTGGTGAGAGTGGGCACCCTTGTCTTTTTCCTGACTTTAGGGGAAATGCTTTCAATTTTTTACCATTGATAATGTTTGTTGTGGGTTTATCATATATGGCTTTTATCATGTTGAGGTAGGTTCTTTCCATGCCTGCTTTCCAGAGGGGTTTTTATCATAAATAGATGTTGAATTTTGTCAAAGTCTTTCTCTGCATCTATTGAGATAATCATATTGTCTTTATCTTTCAATTTGTTAATGTGGTGTATCACATCAATTGATTTGCAAATATTGAAGAATCCTTGCATTCATGGGATAAAGCCCACTTGGTCATGATGTATGATGATCTTTTTAATGTGTTGTTGGATTCTGTTTGCTAAAACTTTGTTGAGGATATTTGCATCTATGTTCATCAGTGATATTGGCCTGTAGTTTTCTATTTTGGTAGCATATTTGTCTGGTTTTGGTATTAAGATGATGGTGGCCTTATCAAATGTACTTGGAAGTTTACCTTCCTCTGTAATTTTCTGGAAGAGCTTAAGTAGGATAGGTGTTGGCTCTTCTCTAAATTTTTGCTAGAATTCAGCTGTGAAGCCGTCTGGTCCTGGGCTTTTGTTTGCTGGAAGATTTCTGATTCGTTTCAGTTTCCATGCTTGTGATGGATCTGTTAAGATTTTCTATTTCTTCCTGGTTCAGATTTGGAAAGTTATACTTTTCTAAGAATTTTTCCATCTTTTCCAAGTTGTTCATTTTATTGGCATATAGTTGCTGATAATAGTATCTTATGATCCTTTGTATTTCTGTGAGGTATGTTGTCATTTCTCCATTTTCATTTCTAATTTTGTTGATTTAATTCTTCTCCTTTTTTTCTTGGTGAATCTGGCTAATGGTTTGTCTATTTTATTTATCTTCTCAAAGAACCAGCTTTTAGCTTTGTTGATTTTGCCTATGGTCTCCTTTGTTTCTTTTTATTTATTTCTGTCCTAATTTTTATGATTTCTTTCCTTCTACTGACACTAGGGTTCTTCATTTCTTTTTTCTAGTTGCTTTAGGCGTAGAGTTAGGTTATTTAGTTGATTTTTCTCTTGTTTCTTGAGGTAAGGGTATATCACTATGAACCTTCCCTGTAGCACTGCTTTTACTGCATCCCATAGGTTTTGGGTTGTGTTTTCATTTTCATTCATGTCTATGCATATTTTAATTTCTTTTTTTATTTCTTCTGTGATTTGTTGGTTATTCAGAAGCGTGTTGTTTAGCCTCCATATGTTTTTATTTTTAATAGTTTTTTTTTTTTTCCTGTAGTTGACATCTAATCTTACTGTATTGTGATTAGAAAAGATGCTTCAAATCATTTCATTTTTTTTGAATTTACCAAGGCTAGATTATGGCTCAGGATGTGATCTATCCTGGAGAAGATTCCATGTGCACTTGAGAAAAAGGTGAAATTCATTGTTTGGGGTGAAATGTCCTATAGGTATCAATTAGATCTAACTGGTCCATTGTATCATTTAAAGTTTGTGTTTCCTTGCGAATTTTCTCTCTAATTGATCTATCCATAGGTGTGAGTGGGGTATTGAAGTCTCTCATTATTATTGTGTTATTGTTAATTTCCCCTTTCATACTTGTTAGCATTTGCCTTACATACTGCAGTGCTCCTATGCTGGGTGCATATATATTCCTAATTGTTATATCTTCTTGGATTGACCCTTTAATCATTATGTAGTCCTTCTTTGTCTCTTTTCACAGCCTTTGTTTCAAAGTCTATTTTATCTGATATGAGTATTGCTACTCCTGTTTTCTTTTGGTCTCCATTTGCGTGAAATATCTTTTTCCAGCCCTTCATTTTCATTCTGCATGTGTTCCTTGTTTTGAGGTGCACCTCTTGTAGACAGCATATATAGGGGTTTTGTTTTTGTATCCATTCAGCCAGTCTTTTTCTTTTGGTTGGGATATTCAACCCATTTACATTTAAGGTAATTATTGATAAGTATAATCCCATTGCCATTTACTTTGTTTTTGAGTTCAAGTTTATAAACCTTTCCTGATTTTCCTATCTAGAGAATATCCTTTAACATTTGTTGAAGAGATGGTTTGGTGGTGCTGAATTCTCTCAGCTTTTGCTTATCTGTAAAGCTTTTGATTTCTCCTTCATATTTGAATGAGATCTTTGCTGGGTACAGTAATCTGGGTTGTAAGTTTTTCTCTTCTGTCACTTTGAGTATGTCCTGCCATTCCCTTCTGGCCTGAGGAGTTTCTATTGAAACATCAGCTGTTATCCTTATGGGAATCCCCTTGTGTGTTATTTGTTGTTTTTCCCTTGCTGCTTTTATTTTTTTAATTTAAATTTATTTATTTTAATCAGAGGCTAATTACTTTACAATATTGTATTGGTTTTGCCATACATCAACATGAATCTGCCATGGGTGTTCACGTGTTCCTCATCCTGAACCCCCCTCCCTCCTCCCTCCCCGTACCATCTCTTTGGGTCATCCCAGTGCACCAGCCCCAAGCATCCTGTATTCTGCATCGAACCTGGACTGGTGATTCGTTTCTTATATGATACTTTTGGACTCCCTTGCTGCTTTTAATATTTGTTCTTTGTGTTTGATCTTCATTAATTTAATTAATATGTGTCTTGGGATGTTTCACCTTTGGTTTATCCTGTTTGGGACTCTGGGTTTCTTGGACTTGGTGGCTATTTCCTTCCCCATTTTAGAGAAGTTTTCAACTATTATCTCCTCAAGTATTTTCTCACGGCCTTTCTTTTTGTCTTATTCTTCTGGGACTCCTAAGACTTGAATGTTGGGGTGTTTAATATTATCCCAGATGTCTCTGAGATTGTCCTCATTTCTTTCAATTCTTTTTTTCTTTTTTCCTCTCTGCTTTATTTATTTCCACCATTCTATCTTCCACCTCACTTATCCTATCTTCTGCCTCAGTTATTCTACTGTTGGTTCCCTCCAGAGTGTTTTTGATCTGAGTTATTGCATTATTCATTATATATTGACGCTTTTTTATTTCTTCTAGGTCCTTGTTAAACATTTCTTGCATCTTCTCAATCCTTGTCTCCAGGCTATTTACCTGTAACTGCATTTTGTTTTCAAGATTTTGGATCATTTTTACTATCATTTTTCTGAATTCTTTTTCAGGTAGACTCCCTATCTCCTCTTTTATTTGGTTTGGTGGGCATTTATCATGTTCCTTTACCTGCTGAATATTTCTCTGCCTTTTCATCTTGTTTAGATTGCTGTGTTTGGGGTGGCCTTTCTGTATGTTGGAATTGTGGTTCCTCTTTATTGTGGCTGTTCCTCCCTGTGGGTGGGGTTGGACAAATGGCTTGTCAAGATTTCCTGGTTAGGGAAGCTTGCATCGGTATTCTGGTGGGTGGAGCTAGATCCCTTCTCTGGAGTGCAATGAAGTGCCCGGTAGTGAGTTTTGAGGTATCTATGGGTTTACTGTGACTTTTAGCCACCCTATTTTAATGCTCAGAATTATGTTCCTGCATTGTTGGAGAATTAGCTTGGTATGTCTTGCTCTGAAACTTGTTGGCTCCTGGGTGGAGCTTGGTTTCAGTGTAGGTATGGAGGCTTTTGGATGAGCTCTCGTCGATTAATGTTCCCTGGAATCAGGAGTTTTCTGGTGTTCTCAATTTTGGATTTAAGCCTCCTGCCTCTGCCTTTCAGTCTTATTCTTACCTCAAGACTTCTCCATCCATACCACACTGATGATAAAACATCTAGTTTAATGGTGAAAAGATTCTCCACAGTGAGGGACACCCAGAGAGGTTCACAGAGTTACATGGAGAAGAGAAGAGGGAGGAAGGAGATAGAGGTGACCAGGAGAAATAAAGGGGAAATCAAAAAGGGAGAGGGCAATCTAGCCAGTAATCAATTCCCTATTTGCTCTCCACAGTCTGGAACACTCAGAGAGGTTCACGGAGTTCCTAGAGAAGAGAAGACAGAGAAAGGAGATAGAGGTAACCAGGAGGAGAAGAGGGAGAGTCAAAAGGAGAGAGACAAATCTTGCCAGTAATCAGTTCCCTAAGTGTTCTCCACAGCCTGGAACACCCAGAGACATTCACAGAGTTGGGTAGAGAAGAGAAGGGGGAGGAAGGAGACAGAGGTGACCTGGGGGAGAAAAAAGAGAGTCAAAATGGGGGGAGAGAAATCAAGCTAGTAATCACACTCTTAAGTAAAAATGAGCACTGACGATTGGATTCTTAAAGGTACAAAATTGATACCAAATACCAAAAAGCAAAGATTAAAAATCTAGAGTAGAGGTTAGACTCTCAAAAATAGAGTATTAACAAAACAAAACAAAATCACAAAAATCATAATATATATATATATATATATATATATATATATATATATATATATATATATTTGCTTTAAAAATAGGGTCTTTTAAGCAAGGTAATATTAGGTTATAAAAATGAAAATTAGAGGAGTAATAAAGAACTTAAAAATAAAAAATTAAAAATGATAATAATAAAATATATCTAGGAATTTCTCTGTTGAGGACAGTGTGGGGTTAGTTTAGTTTCAGATAGTTCCTTTTTTGCTTATACTTCTTCTCAAGGTCTATAGACCCCTTCCAATGTACTCAATGCTAACTACAGGGTTTTAATCTGTTGCACCTCTTTCTTCCAAAGCGGTTCCCTCTTCTGTGTTTATTTTGGCTTCTTCTGTTTGTATGTCTCTTCAGTGTCTAATTTCTGTCCTGACACAAGGGAGCGAAGGTGGTCACTTATTAGGCTCACTTGTTCAGTTGTGCTGTGGGGAGGGAGGAACACTGCAAGCAAATATCACTGGCATGTGTGGGGAGTGCTCTCAGTGTCTGGGCCACAGGGTTTGCCCCCTGCTCACGGTGTATGTGCTTTCCCAGTCTACCCTGCTCAGGCTCCAGGCTGTTCTGCAGGGGAACTGTCTAAAGTGGGCCCAGGGTCGTGTGTACTTCCCAGGTCTAAGCCTCTCATGTTCAGGTTCTCAGGTACTGCACAAAAGCACAGACTCAGTTGGGCCTGCGTTTTGTGCCTTTCCCAGGTCCAAGCATCTCAGGTGACCAGGGGCTTGGCAAGTGTACTCTCCCCAGGCTGGCGGTGTGTCTTATCACCTCCCTGGTCCAGCCCCTTGGTTTCCTGGGTGCACAGCAGGAGCTCCGTCTCAGGTGTGCCATGTGTCTCCTCTGGGGAGCTGATCTCTGACTGCGACCTTCCTGGAAGATGTCAACCATCCTGGATCAGTCCAGGAAGACTTGGTTAGCAATTGGGAGCCTGCTCACAGTTTGATGGAGGATGCCATCTCTGGGGCTGAGATTGCACCTCACCTTCTGGCTCTGGCAGTCGCCTGCCTGCCTCTCTGCCTCCAGCAGGGAGAGGGGCTAGTCTGCAGTCTGCTAGCTCTCCTCTGGTATTCGCTCAATCCTCTGTTCTGTGAGTGGGCCAGGTTGTGCCTTATAGCTTTTCATGGGAAAGTTCTCTCTCTCGGTCTTTTATTTTTTTTCTCCTATCTCTGGCTATCCCACAGTTTGAGTTGCTATCTAACGTTAGCTCCCTTAGATTGTCCTCAGGGCATTCAGGCAGGTCCTTACTTTAAGCATGTAGCTTGTGCCTCCCTGTTCCCTGGTGGTTCAGACTGTAAAGCGTCTGTCTACAATGCGGGAGACCCAGGTTCGATCCCTGGGTCGGGAAGATCCCCTGGCAAAGGAAATGGCAACCCACTCCAGTACTATTGCCTGGAAAATCCCATGGATGGAGGAGACCGGTAGGCTATAGTCCATGGGGTCACAAAGAGTCGGACACGGCTGAGCGACTTCACTTCACTTCACTTCACTTGTGCCTCCCTGTTCACCCCCCACCCGCTGCTGGCAGACGTGATCATCTGGGCTATTTCTCCGCTAGGAGTTGTGGTTAGGCGCGTAAACTGTGGATTTTTTGTTTGTTTTTTCCTCCCAATTATGTTGCCCTCTGAGATTCCAAAACTCCCCACAGACCCGCTGGTGAGAGGTGTTTAGAAACTTCTTCACCACACCCTCCCTGGGACAGATCTCCTTCCCTAATTTTTTTGTCTCTCTTTTTATCTTTTATATTTTGTCCTACCTCCTTTGAAGAGAATGGGCTGCCTTTCTGGGTGCTTGGTGTCCTCCACCAGTGTTCAGAAGTTGTTTTGTGGAATTTTCTCAGCATTCAAATGATCTTTCGATGAATTTGTCGGGGAGAAAGTGGTCTCTCTGTCCTATTCCTCCATCATCTTAGGACTGTGCTCAGATCTTGAGTTCTTTTCTCTTCTTTAAATCTTAATAAAAATCCTTGGACAAATACTTTTGACAGTTTCCTAAAGAGCATATGTTTCTTCTTCAGCATGGTTGAAAGTTTGGGATTACCGGTTTAAGTATCCATCTCTGCTAGTCTGTAGTCTTCAAGAGGACAGAGACCTTATCTTTGTTATCCCGAGATATGTACACAATCCCTAGATTATGTCTATAACATAGTACATGCACAAGTAAAATAAGTTGCAATGATAACCCCACATAGAGTTTACTAGTTGTGGAATTGACTAGTAAGTTTGAGATTTTACGATTTTGTGAATTGCATAATCAGGGCTTATTATCTTTATTTTAGGTCACTAATATAAAGGACAAAAATATAAAACAAATTATCTATAATTATCCATTACACCTCTTGCCAAATGATTGACAGCCTGGTCTTTTCTAGTAGCAAACCCAAGGTGGGCTGAGAAATATAGTGCAAAGGGAAATATGAACTTGCTTAGATCTTACCATTCTCTGTCCCCTGTTAAGTTTACTTCATCAGTGTTTGGATTCTTAGCAACTTATTTCTTTTGGGAGTTTTGGCCATAATGATTAGCTATTATTTCTGCTTATTTCAGTTGTTCATTGAGATGTTTAGGCTACACAGTATGAGAATAAGAAGTATTATGCATTAATTTGTAAACCTTTAACTGTATAATCTATTTTCAAGTATGGAAATTGAGAAATAAATGAGTGTAAGTGTAGTTTGTAAACAAGTTACAAAATACTCACTTAGCAGGTCCCTTTAAATTTATTTTAAGTTGAGGTGTATAATGCATTCATAATTACTTAATGAATTCTAATGATGTTGAGGAATCATAGTGATTGATGTTCATACACTGAAATGGATAACATCTCTAGTGAGTTAGTTTACTCATAAATGCATATATATGTGTCCTAGTTAATATCTCTTCACAACTTTATCTTCATCAAAAATCAACAAATTAACAGGTTATATTTGACCCAGCTGTACTCACAATAATTGATTTGCTTAACTAAATTATTCAATCTGTTTCAAGGAGCTTATAGCACGTAAAAACATTTTTAACCAATTAGCCCTAGGAAAACTTAAGATGTACATTATTTAACTTGACTTAACAAGAAGATTTTGATATATTAAGGGGTCTTAATGATAGCAGACCCACTATTATTGTTAAATACATATTAAGAATCATAGTGTGGAATCAATCCATTAACTTGCTGGATAACAACATCCTGTGGAACTGCATTATGTTTCTATCACTCATAGACATATATATCAATGTCTATAAGAAATAAAGAAATAAGTAAATGAATAAGATTAGTAACCTGTATGATGAGATTCAACTACAGAATGAATGCACATATTAAGATCTTTAGCTGATATTACTGATTGCTTGATATATCAGTGTATCTAGTAAACTATTATATATATAGCTTTTTAAGTTTAAGAAGAGAATTTGGGAGAATCAGAAAGATATATAATTGCAGGTATTTTGAACCCAAAGCTACTGACAATTTTAGCATTTACTACAAATAGACTCTAGTCCAAAATATTTCCTTGAATAAATTACTGTTTCATTAATACACAAATAACTGTGCTACTGCTGGTTTTTTCCATAACAGTTTTTTGAAGTGCCTTGATATATTTTTATTTAAGAGCTCTAAATATCCACATTCTATTTACTACCTCAATTCAGTTCAGTTCACTCACTCAGTCATGTCTGACTTTTTGCAACCCCATGGACTGAAGCACATCAGGATTCTGTATCACGAACTCTCAGAGCTTACTCAAACTCATGTCCATACAGTCGTTGGTGCCATCCAATCATCTCATCCTCTGTCATCCCCTTCTCCTCTTGCCTTCAATTTTTCCCAGCAGGAGGGTCTTTTCCAAGAAGTCAGTTATTCTCATCAGGTGGTCAAAGTATTGGAATTTCAGCTTCAGCATCAGCCCTTCCAATGATTATTCAGGACTGATTTCCTTTAGGATAGACTGGTTGGATATCCTTGCAGTCCAAGAGACTCTCAAGAATTTTCTCCAACATCATAGTTCAAAAGCATCCATTCTTTGGTGCTCAACTTTCTTTATAGTCCAAATCTCACATCCATACATAACTACTGGAAAAACCATAGCTTTGACTAAATGGACTTTATTGCCAAACTAATCTCTCTGCTTTTTAAAATGCTAAGTTGGTCAAAGCTTTTCATCCAAGGAGCAAGCAATTTTTAAATTTCACAGCTGCAGTCACCATCTGCAGTGATTTTGGAACCCCCAAAATGAAAGTCTCTCACTGTTTCTATTGTTTCTTCACCTATTTGCCATGAAATGATGGGACCAGATGCCATGATCTTAGTTTTCTGAATGTTGAGTTTTAAGCCAGTTTCATCTGAGTATCTTTAGTTCTTCTTCTTTCACTTTCATCAAGAGGCTGTTTCACTTTCACTTTCATCAAGAGGCTCTTTAGTTCTTCTTCACTTTCTTCCACAAGGGTGATGTTATCTGCATATCTGAGGTTATTGATATTTCTCCCAGCAATCTTGATTCCAGCTGGTGCTTCATCCAGCCTGGCATTCCACATGATGTACTCGGAATATAAGTTAAATAAACAGGGTGACAATATACAACCTTGACATACCCCTTTCCCAATTTGGAACCAGTCTATTGTTCCATGTCAAGTTCTAACTGTTGCTTCTTGACCTACATACAAATTTCTCAGGAGGCAGGTAAGGTGGTGTAGTATTTTCACTCTTGAAGAATTTCCCACAGATTGTTATTATCTGCACAGTCAAAAACTTTGGCATAGTTAATAAAGCAGAAATATATTTTTTCTTTTTTTTTTCCTGGAACTCTCTTGCTTTTTCAATGATTCAAGAGATGTTGGAAATTTGATCTCTGGTACCTCTGCCTTTTCTAAATGCAGTATGAACGTCTGGAAATTCATAATTCACATACTGTTGTAGCCTCAGTGGAGAATTTTGAGCATTACTTTGCTAGCATGTGAGCTGAGTGCAATTGTGCAGTAGTTTGAACATTCTTTGGCATTGCTCTTCTTTGGAACTGAAATGAAAACTGACGTTTTCCAGTCCTGTGGCCACTGCTGGGTGTTCCAAATTTGCTGGCATATTGAGTGCAGCACTTAAACAGCATCATCTTTTAGGATTTGAAATAGCTCAACTGCAATTCCATAACCTCCACTAGCTTAGTTCATAGAGATGCTTCTTAAGGCTTACTTGACCTTACATTCCAAGATGTCTGGGTCTAGATGTGTGATCACACCATTGTGCTTATCTGGGTAATGAAGATCTTTTTTATACAGTTCTATGTGTATTCTTGCCACCCCTTCTTGATAGCTTCTGCTTCTGTTAGGTCCATATCATATCTGTCCTTTATTGTGCCCATCTTTGCATGAAATTTTCCTTCAGATCAGATCAGATCAGATCAGTCACTCAGCCGTGTCTGACTCTTTGCAACCCCATGAATCGTAGAACACCAGGCCTCCCTGTCCATCACCAACTCCCAGAGTTCACTCAGACTCACGTCCATCGAGTCAGTGATGCCATCCAGCCATCTCATCCTCTGTCGTCCCCATATCCTCTTGCCCCCAATCCCTCTCAGCATCAGAGTCTTTTCCAATGAGTCAAATCTTAGCATGAGGTGGCCAAAGTACTGGAGTTTCAGCTTTAGCATCATTCCTTCCAAAGAAATCCCAGGGCTGATCTCCTTCAGAATGGACTGGTTGGATCTCTTTGCAGTCCAAGGGACTCTCAAGAGTCTTCTCCAACACCACAGTTCAAAAGCATCAACTCTTCAGCGCTCAGCCTTCTTCACAGTCCAAATCTCACATCCATACATGACCACTGGAAAAACAATATCCTTGACTAGACGGAACTTTGTTGGCAAAGTAATGTCTCTGCTTTTGAATATGCTATCTAGATTGGTCATAACTTTCCTTCCAAGGAGTAAGCATCTTTTAATTTCATGGCTGCAGTCACCATCTGCAGTGATTCTGGAGCCCAAAAAAATAAAGTCTGACACTGTTTCCACTGTTTCCCCGTCTATTTCCCATGAAGTGATGGGACCAGATGCCATGATCTTCGTTTTCTGAATGTTGAGCTTTAAGCCAACTTTTTCACTCTCCACTTTCACTTTCATCAAGAGACGTTTTAGTTCCTCTTCCCTTTCTGCCATAAGGGTGGTGTCATCTGCATATCTGAGGTTATTGATATTTCTCCCGGCAATCTTGATTCCAGCTTGTGCTTCTTCCAGCCCCACATTTCTCATGATGTACTCTGCATATAAGTTAAATAAACAGGGTGACAATATACAGCCTTGACGAACTCCTTTTCCTATTTGGAACCAGTCTGTTGTTCCATGTCCAGTTCTAACTGTTGCTTCCTGACCTGCATACAAATTTCTCAAGAGGCAGATCAGGTGGTCTGGTATTCCCATCTCTTGAAGAATTTTCCACAGTTGATTGTGATCCACACAGTCAACGGCTTTGGCATAGTCAATAAAGCAGAAATAGATGTTTTTCTGTAACTCTCTTGCTTTTTCCATGATCCAGCAGATGTTGGCAATTTGACCTCTGGTTTATTCCTCTGCCTTTTCTAAAACTAGCTTGAACATCAGGAAGTTCACGGTTCACATATTTCTGAAGCCTGGCTTGGAGAATTCTGAGCATTACTTTACTAGCGTGTGAGATGAGTGCAATTGTGCGGTAGTTTGAGCATTCTTTGGCATTGCCTTTCTTTGGGATTGGAATGAAAACTGACCTTTTCCAGTCCTGTGGCCACTGCTGAGCTTTCCAAATTTGCTGGCATATCGAGTGCAGCACTTTCACAGCACCATCTTTCAGGATTTGGAATAGCTCAACTGGAATTCCATAACCTCCACTAGCTTTGTTCGTAGTGATGCTTTCTAAGGCCCACTTGACTTCACATTCCAGGATGTCTGGCTCTAGGTCAGTGATCACACCATCGTGATTATCTGGGTCGTGAAGATCTTTTTTGTATAGTTCTTCCATGTATTCTTGCCACCTCTTCTTAATGTCTTCTGCTTCTGTTAGGTCCATACCATTTCTGTCCTTTATCGAGCCCATCTTTGCATGAAATATTCCTTTTGTATCTCTGATTTTCTTGAAGAGATCTCTAGTCTTTCCCGTTCTGTTGTTTTCCTCTATTTCTTTGCACTGATCGCTGAAGAAGGCTTTCTTATCTGTTCTTGCTATTCTTTGGGACTCTGCATTCAGATGTTTATATCTTTCCTTTTCTCCTTTGCTTTTGGCTTCTCTTCTTTTCACAGCTATTTGTAAGGCCTCCCCAGACAGCCATTTTGCTTTTTTGCCTTTCTTTTCCATGGGGATGGTCTTGATCCCTGTCTCCTGTACATTGTCATGAACCTCATTCCATAGATTATCAGGCACTCTATCCATCAGATCTAGGCCCTTAAATCTATTTCTCACTTCCACTGTATAATCATAAGGGATTTGATTTAGGTCATACCTGAATGGTCTAGTGGTTTTCCTTACTTTCTTCAATTTAAGTCTGAATTCGGCAATAACGAGTTCATGATCTGAGCCACAGTCAGCTCCTAGTCTTGTTTTTGCTTACTGTATAGAGCTTCTCCATCTTTGGCTGCAAAGAATATAATCAATCTGATTTCAGTGTTGACTATCTGGTGATGTCCATGTATAGAGTCTTCTCTTGTGTTGTTGGAAGAGGGTGTTTGTTATGACCAGTGCATTTTCTTGGCAAAACTCTATTAGTCTTTGCCCTGCTTCATTCTGCATTACAAGGCCAAATTTGCCTGTTACTCCAGGTGTTTCTTGACTTCCTACTTTTGCATTCCAGTCCCCTATAATGAAAAGGACATCTTTTTTGGGTGTTAGTTCTAAAAGGTCTTGTAGGTCTTCATAGAACCGTTAAACTTCAGCTTCTTCAGCATTACTGGTTGGGGCATACTTGGATTACTGTGATATTGAATGGTTTGCCTTGGAAACGAACAGAGATCATTCTGTCGTTTTTGAGATTGTATCCAAGTACTGCATTTTGGACTCTTTTGTTGACCATGATGGCTACCCCATTTCTTCTAAGGGATTCCTGCCCACAGTAGTAGATGTAATGGTCATCTGAATTAATTCACCCATTTCAGTCCATTTCAGTTCACTGATTCCTAGAATGTCGACATTCACTCTTGCCTTCTGTTGTTTGAACACTTCCAATTTGCCTTGATTCATGGACCTGACATTCCAGTTTCCTATGCAATATTGCTCTTTACAGCATCAGACCTTGCTTCTATCACCAGTCACATCCACAGCTGGGCATTGTTCTTGCTTTGGCTCCATCCCTTCATTCTTTCTGGAGTTATTTCTCCACTGATCTCCAGTAGCATATTGGGCACCTAGTGACCTGGGGAGTTTTTCTTTCAGTATCCTATCATTTTGCCTTTTCATACTGTTCATGGGCTTCTCAAGGAAAAATACTGAAGTGGTTTGCCATTACCTTCTCCAGTGGACCACAGTCTGTCAGATCTCTCCACCATGACCCACCCATCTTGGTTTGCCCCAGGGGCATGGCTTAGTTTCATTGAGTTAGACAAGGCTGTGGTCCTAGTGTGATTAGATTGACTAGTTTTCTGTGAGTATGGTTTCAGTGTGTTTGCCCTCTGATGCCCTCTTGCAACACCTACCATCTTACTTGGGTTTCTCTTACCTTGGCCTTGGGGTAACTCTTTATGGCTGCTCCAGCAAAGTGCAGCCATTGCTCCTTACCTTGGACGAGGGGTATCTCCTCACCACTGCCCTTCCTGACCTTCAACGTGGGATAGCTCCTCTAGGCCCTCCTGCGCCCGCACAACCTTGGACGTGAGGTTGGTCCTCCCGGCCACTGCCCCTGGCCTCGGGTGTGGGATTGCTCCTGCCAGCCGCCACCCCTGGCCTCGGGCTTAGGGGCATGAGGTTGCTCCTCCCGGCCGACGCCCCTGACCTCGGACACGGGGTAACTCCTCTCATCGCTGCACCTGACCTCAGACACTGGGTATTTCCTCTCAGCCGCCACCCCTGACCTCGGACGTGGGGTAGCTCCTCTCGGCTTTTCCTGCGCTGTAGCAGTCTGGTATTCTCAGCCACTGCCCCTGACCTCGGACATGGGGTAACTCCTCTTGGCCACCGCCCTTAGGGCATGGGGTCCTCCTGGCTTCTGCCCCTGACCTCGGACATGAGGTAGCTCCTCTCGGCTGCACTTAGCGCACCGGTCGCAGCCGCCTGCACTTGTCCTTAGTATCTCTAATTTTCTTGAAGAGATCTCTTGTCTTTCCCATTCTAGTGTTTTCTCTATTTCTTTTTACTGATCACTGAGGAAGGCTTTCTTATCTCTCCTTGCTGTTCTTCAGAGCTCTGCATTCAAATGGGTTCATCTTTCCTTTCTCCTTTGCCTTTTGCTTCTCTTCTTTTCTCAGCTATTTGTAAGACCTCCTCAGACAACTATTTTGCCTTTTTCCTTTTCTTTTTCTTGAAGATGATCCTGATCATTGCTTCCTGTACAATGTCATGAGCCTCTGTCCATAGTTCTTCAAGCACTCTATCAAATCTAATCCCTTGAATCTGTTTGTTGTTCCATTGTATAATCATAAGAGATTTGGTTTAAGTCATCTCTGGATGGTCTAGTGGTTTTCCCTACTTTTTTCAATTTAAGTTTGAATTTGTCAATAAGGATTCATAATCAGAACCACAGTCAGTTCCTAGTCTTGTTTTTGCTTACTGTATAGACCTTCTCCATACCTACAGGCCATCACATATTGTAACTTGTCTGCAACATTGACCTACCAACAAACCAAAAAGGTAATAAACTTTTTAGTTTGGGGAAAGTGAAAGAATGTGAGTGTTAGTCTCTTTTTCATGTGGACTCTTTACAGCCCCATGTTCTGTCCGTGGAATTTTCCTGGCAAGAAAACTGGAGTGGGTTGCCATTCCCTTCTCCAGGGGATATTCTTGACACAGGGATCAAACCCAGGTCTCTTGCATTGCAGGCAGATTCTTTACCATCTGAGCTACCAGGAAAGCCCAAAAGTTAAGTCTAAAATTCATTACTGTGTGGTAGATTTGGAAGAACCATAACATCCTTTTTGAGAAAATGATTGATATTTGCTTTTATATTCCTTTTTAACATGTTTACCCTCTTTGTACACAATATTTACATTAGGATGGCCATATTGTGGAGGCTCAGAAGGGCTATAAATTTCCTGAAATATCACCAAACAACTAAAGGGTATAAACTTTAAAAATAAGAACCTGTTCTCTGAGCTCTGAGATATTATGCAAAAGAGGTATTATCAAAAGCAATGACAAATAGCCACATAAAACCAAGTCTTGCATTAAAATAGGCATTATCCATCATCACAATAGAGCTACTGAACACCTACTGAGTTCCTGACAGGCAGTAGTTTAACAATTAAGTAACCTCATTCCCTCCAAGATTTTCTTACATAAAAGCTAATTGCTAGGCCCTAGGCTGAGAAATGGGGATGTTCAATTCATGAACATATATGGCACCCCTACTATGTGACCAGCAATGTGCTACAGAAATTAAAATACAGGATCAGCAGATAATTTATAACCAAAACATGTGCTTATGGTCAAAAATGCACATTTGATTGCTGTCACACACTTCTGAAAACTATAAGACTGCCTAAAATATCTAAAAGTCTATGATCTTACCTTAGGTACATGTTCTAAATTATGTCCTGTCATGGAATCTCCTTTAACTCAGACTTTCCAAAGAAATAAATCAGCCTTCAAAAGTGAATAGACTATGGGAGTCTTCACATTTAAGAGGCATCTAAGTTTCCTAGAAAATATAGATGTTTAAAGAAATTAGAGATCACCTGGTTTATTCCTCCATAATTACTCCACCAATAGAAGTTGCCAAAATAAATGCATTTATAAATTCAGCCAGTTATTGGTAAACCAGATCAAATCTGGGCCTTGAGATTTCTAATTTATAGTATCTTCTACCAAAATATAACCTTCAGTTGTTCCTCAAGAATCTTACATCTAAAATTGATTGACATTGAATATAAAGTTGAGAAAATCATAAGCATAAGATAATATCGTGAGGTTGGTGTTTAGCCAGACACAAGCAGGCTTTAGAACTAGCTCTGGAGGCCTGAAGAAATCTGGCCCAGCAATATAGTTAGCAAACATTTTCAAAATTCTTTAAATCTGTTATTGATCCCAGAAATTTTCACTTCTCAATGACCGTACTGTGAACACTCATAGCAATGCCTCTAAAGAAATAAAAATAGAGAATAAATTTAAAAATACATTTCCATAAGACATATTTTTATCTGACATATTTTTATCTGAGGTTTCTTAATCTGTCTTCTTGTTTATGATAATGATTAAAAATCAATCTACTAAATATGCTACAATGAAATCTCAGTAAGAGGTTTATCTTAATCTGCCACATTTCTCTTCTCACAGTTATTACAGGGTAGGCAATTTTATTTTATTATCATGTCACTTCCTCAGTCTAAGAACAGAGAAATTGAGAGTGATTTGGCTGGTAACTGTACATACTACTATATATGCTAATAGGACTTATGTTTTCATAGTTATTTCTCAGGTTATTGTAGATCTGATTAACTACCCTGAAGAACACCAAAAAAAGCATGGTTGACAACTAGAATTCTCTCTAAATAAAATATCACCGTTATGAGAGGGCCATCGTTGTAGAATGTTGAACTAGGAAGAGAGATTCTTTCTTATCTCTTACCTTGATTTAAAAAAAAAAAATCACTGTTTTCAAAGCATAGAGATTTAACTTCATGGAGAACAAAGGAAAATAACACTGACTTAATTTGGATCTTCTTTTTCCTAATGAGAAATTGTAATGATGTTAACCCAGTAGCAGTTTTAGAATTTTAGATACAACTCATTAATATGCTTGGATGAACTGAAATTTAAACTTTGTAGCAGTGAATTTGTAGTGCAAGTCTTAGAGAATTTGTAATACCATTTCTGTCATCTACTGGATCACAGAATAGAGAAGTAATGATTAAGTTAGTATGGCCAGAACATTTTTCAAGAAGTCAATTTTAAGAATTTTGTCAGATTTAACAAGTATTAAACTGAAACATGTAAGGAAATGGAACAAAAAAGTGGCTCTTACAAAATGGACTGTGTGTGTATACATGTGTTATGTACCTATATATTTTACTATGTTTTTACGGAATGAAAGATTCTTCAAATTCTGTAGTACTTTACAATTTTTAAAACTTTCACACTTATGCTTTCATATGATCCCATATAATCCTTTACTTCTTATCCTATATTGCCCCTCATTTCCCTCTAACAACTGGTAACCTCTGACTTGGTCTCTATATCTGTGACTACTTTTGTTTGTTTGTTTTATTCACTAGTTTGGTCTATTTTTTAGATTCCATACATAAGTGATACCTTGCAGTATTTGTCTTTCTCTGTTTGACTTATTTCATTTAACATAATGCCCTCCAAGTCCATCCACGTTACTGCAAACAGCAAGATGTCATTCTTTTTTTTTTTTTTTTCCACTAAATAGTATTCCATTATCTATACATCACATCTTCATTACCCATTCATCTGTTGATGGATACTTAGGTTGCTTCCATTGACAATTGTAAATAATGCTGCTGTGAACACTGGGGTGCATATATCTTTTCAAATTAGTGATTTGTTTTTATTATTGTTTTGATGTTTTTATATAGACACAGGGATGGAATTACTGGGTCATATGGTAGTTTATTTTTTTATTTTTTTTAGGAACCTCCATACTGTTTTCCACAGCAGCTGCACCAACTTACATTCCCACCAACAGTGTATGAAGATTCCCTTTTCTCTACATCCTTGCAAACAATTTTGTCTTCTTTATGATGATAGCCATTCTGACATGTATGAGATATTTGTTGTTGTTTTGATTTGCATTCCACTGATGATTAGAGATTTGAACAACTTTTCATGTGCCTTTTGGCCATTTGCATTTCCCTTTGGAAAAATATCTATTCAGTTTTTCCACTCATTTTTAATCAGGTTGTTTGTTTCAGTGTTGAGTTTTATGAGCTTTTTGTATATGTTAAATATTAATCCCGTATCAGTCATATCATTTACAAATATATTCTCAATTTCAGTAAGTTGTCTTTTCATTTTGTTGATGGTTCCATTGCTGTGCAAAAGTGTTTAATTATACCCCATTTGCTTATTTTGGCTTTTATTTCCTTTGCTTTAGGAGGCAGATCCAAAAAAATATTGTTGATATTTATGTCAAAAAATGATCTATATTTTCTTCTAAGAGTTTTATGGCTTTCCCATCTTATATTTATTGTCTTTTTTAGTTTATTAATTAACCTATTTTGAGTTTATTTTTATGTTTGATATTTTATTTTGGTTTTATTCTTTTACATATAGCTGTCTGGTTTTTCTAACATCATTTATTGAAGAGCCTATCTTTTCTCTATGGTATACTCTTGCCTCCTTTCTCATAGCTGAAATGACCATAAATTTATTTCAGTGCTCTCTATTCCATTGATCCTATGTGTCTGTCTGTGTATGTTTATGTGTGCATGAATATGTGCACACATTGTGAGGCAGTGCCACACTGTTTTGATTATAGTAGCTTTGTAGTATAGTCTGAAGTTAAGGCTAATGACTCCTCCCTGTCTGTTCTTCCTTCTCAAGAAATTTTTTGGCTATTCAGCGTCTTTTCCATACAACAAATTATGAAATATTTTACAAATATTAACAGGAATGTTAGAACTGCAATTTTTAAAGAGGCAAGGCATACAGATGTGTAGTTTACATGACCATATTGTGAGTTTGGACAATAGTTTCCTTTCTGGAATAAGATAAGCTAAAGAAAGTTGTTAGCATTATATTCAGTTCAGTTCAGTTCAGTCCCTCAGTCCTGTCCGACTCTTTGTGACCCTATGAATCGCAGCACTCCAGGCCTCCCTGTCCATCACCAACTCCCGGAGTACATCCAAACCCATGTCCATTGAGTCAGTGATGCCATGCAACCATCTCATCTTCTGTTGTCCCCTTCTACTCCTGCCCCCAATCCTTTCCAGCATCAGAGTCTTTTTCAATGAGTCAACTCTTCACATGAGGTGGCCAAAGTATTGGAGTTTCAGCTTCAGCATCAGTCCTTCCAAAGAACACCCAGGGCTGATCTCCTTTAGGATGGACTCGTTGGATTTCCTTGAAGTCCAAGGGACTCTCAAGAGTCTTCTTCAACACCACAGTTCAAAAGCATCAATTCTAGGTGCTCAGCTTTCTTTACAGTCCAACTCTCTCATCCATACATGACTACTGGAAAAAAAAAACATAGCTTTGACTGGATTGATCTTTGTTGACAAAGTAATGTCTCTGCTTTTGAATATGCTGTCTAGGTTGGTCATAACTTTCCTTCCAAGGAGTAAGTGTTGTTTAATTTCATTGCTGCAATCACCATCGGCAGTGATTTTGGAGCCCAGAAAAATAAAGTCTGACACTGTTTCCACTGTTTCACCATCTATTTGCCATGATGTGATGGGACCAACATCTGCTGGATTATGGAAAAACAAGAGAGGTCCAGAAAAGCATCTATTTCTGCTTTATTGACTATGCCAAAGCCTTTGACTGTGTGGATCACAATAAACTGTGGAAGATTCTGAAAGAGATGGGAATACCAGACCACCTGATCTGCCTCTTGAGAAATTTGTATGCAGATCAGGAAGCAACAGTTAGAACTGGACATGGAACAACAGACTGGTTCCAAATAGGAAAAGGAGTTCGTCAAGGCTGTATATTGTCACCCTGTTTATTTAACTTATATGCAGAGTACATTATGAGAAACTCTGGACTGGAAGAAGCACAAGCTGGAATCAAGATTGCTGGGAGAAATATCAATAACCTCAGATATGCAGATGACGCCACCCTTATGGCAGAAAGTGAAGAGGGACTAAAAAGCCTCTTGATGAAAGTGAAAGTGGAGAGTGAAAAAATTGGCTTAAAGCTCAACATTCAGAAAACTAAGATCATGGCATCTTGTCCCATCACTTCATGAGAAATAGATGGGGAAACAGTGGAAACAGTGTCAGACTTTATTTTGGGGAGCTCCAAAATCACTGCAGATGGTGACTGCAGCCATGAAATTAAAAGACACTTACTCCTTGGAAGGAAAGTTATGACCAACCTAGATAGCATATTCAAAAGCAGAGGCATTACTTTGCCAACAAATGTTCATCTAGTCAAGGATATGGTTTTTCCTGTGGTCATGTATGGATGTGAGATTTGGACTGTGAAGAAGGCTGAGCGCTGAAGAATTGATGCTTTTGAACTGTGGTGTTGGAGAAGACTCTTGAGAGTCCCTTGGACTTCAAGGAGATCCAACCAGTCCATTCTGAAGGAGATCAGCCCTGGGGTTTCTTTGGAAGGAATGATGCTAAAGTTGAAACTCCAGTACTTTGGCCACCTCATGAGAAGAGTTGACTCATTGGAAAATACTCTGATGCTGGGAAGGATTGGGGGCAAGAGGAGAAGGGGACGACAGAGGATGAGATGGCTGGATAGCATCACTGACTCGATGGACATGAGTCTCAGTGAACTCCGGGAGTTGGTGATGGACAGGGAGGCCTGGTGTTCTGTGATTCATGAGGTTGCAAAGAGTCAGACATGACTGAGGGACTGATCTGATCTGATCTGATGGGACCAAATGCCATGATCTTAGTTGTTTATCCATACCCTAAAATCCATGTCTATAATATTTAGTATTTTTTCTTATATTGAGACATATGCCTACTAATTTGTAAAAATTTAGATTATATAGAAAAAACACTTCCCTTTTTTTTTTTTCAGTTACAATATAATCTTAGTCTGTAGCTACACAATTTATTATGTTTTAATCTTTAAATATTACGTTATGGGCAGCAATCCAATTTTTATTAAATTTTCTTTGAAGACATTTAATGCAGACATAATATTCCATTTTTTAAACTATACAGTATTTGATATTTTGAAAGCTATCATATTTATTGTCTATATATTGGTTATGTGAACAAATAATAATTTACCTAACTTAGTTTCCAAGAAGAGAGTTTGTGATTTGATGGGTATTACCACTGATGGCTTCCCACTAGTATTGAAGGAAGGGTTAGTGTTGCATCAACTGACCCCTTGTCATTACTCACAAATCTTCAATGAGTGACTCAATGCTTCCAAAGCATCTCTCATGAGAAAATATTTTTGGTACCAATGAAGGGTGTTAGGCTGTGGGCTTCACATGGAGAAAGTAGGCATCTACAGGATGTTCTCAGCTGATTCAGGGGAGGCAGGACTCATAGTCACATATGCAGTATTTATTGGGTCTCTAAAATGGACCTGGCCTATGTGAAAGGCACTTGAGAAACATTTTCCCAAACCATTATCCGAATTCTGTAAACTCAGAGACCTATTGCCTTACATTGGAAAGTTTGCAACCCCGTTCCATGACCTATGAGGTAGAATTGAGGGAAGACTTAAGGGCTTTCTGCTGTCTTTCTCATAAATAGAAATGGGATTCTATTTCATGAAATAAAGTATTATTAGAACCACCAGGGTTTTTCACTCCTTAATTTAGTTGCATTATACTAATATTCCATGAATTTTGTCTTACACTCTAATAAAAAGTCCTTGCTACACTTTTGCTTTCAGAACCATTTACTTTTTTTTTTTTTTTTTGCCTTTTATTTGTCTTTAAAAACATTATAACTGCAAGGTGGTAAGTCTATATCAGGATCTGCTAGACAGATGCAATTTCAATTTAGAGACTCAATATGTCCTTTAACTTTTACCACTTATGAAAAACCAGTCAGAATTGATGTGAATTAGCCATTTTTATTAGGGGAAGTGTTAAAAATCACTAAGCTTTGGCAAGCACATCACTTCATTGTAAAGAGGTCAAGCTACTATTAAAGTCAGTGCTACTTTATTGATTACTTTCATGTAGCTATGCAACAATAGAAGTTAGAGGAAGAAACACTGTACACAAGAAAAGCACATCAGTTTTGATTGTTTCTCAGAAACTGACACCAATTCTGCTGTTTTTCGAACAGATTTTTTCAAGGGAAGGAATACCAGAAAACTGAATAAGAAATATATTTACAGCAATCTAGAACATGAGGAAAAAACCTTCCAGAACAATATATTCTCTTCAATATTAAATAATTTGTTACATGCGGTCTAACATATATCCTAAAAAAAAAAAAAAAAACTCCCAGCTTCTGCACATAAAGCATTGAATATTATTAACATGTTAAAACTGAGTGCTCATATAAAGTACATTTTTTTCTTGTGAATGACTACTAAATATTCAGAGATAAAGAAATACAACATAATTTTTTAATTAATATTAATTCATATTTTAGGAGAGATGATTCCTAACCTAGCAATGAAAATAAATGCTGACTCAAATGTGATAGAGAGATAGAGAAGGGACAGTGTTTCTGAAATTAATTAAAATGGGCAAGAGAGAAATTCAGTAATCATGAACCGACCCTCTAATTCTCTGCAGAAGTCATGAGGATTGATCACTTTGGTGCTATTTATTTACCAAGGGGAAATTAAAGTACAGAAAACAAAATAAACACATGTATGAATGTGTGGACTTGCCTTATTGGAAGGTACTTATGTGCGAAGTTGCTTCAGTCCTATCCGACACTGTACGACCCTACGGATTGTAATACACCCGGCTCCTCTGTCCATGGGATTCTACAGGCAAGAATGCTGGAGTGGTTGCCATGCTCTCTTCCTGGGATCTTCCCAACCCGGGATCCAACCCACATCTCTTATATCTTCTGCATTGGATATACCACTGCATTACGTCTTTACCACTAGCACCACCTGCTACTGCTGCTAAGTGGCTTCAGTTGTGTCTGACTCTGTGCGACCCCATAGACGACAGTCCACCAGGCTCCGCCGTCCCTGGGATTCTCTAGGCAAGAGTACTGGAGTGGGTTGCCATTTCCTTCTCCAGTGCATGAAAGTGAAAAGTGAAAGGGAAGTTGCTCAGTCATGCCTGACTCTTAGCGACCCCATGGACTGCAGCCTACCAGGTTCCTCTGTCCATGGGATTTTCCAGGCAAGAGTACTGGAGTGGGTTGCCATTTCCTTCTCCAGTGCATGAAAGTGAAAAGTGAAAGTGAAGTCACTCAGTTGTGTCTGACTCTTAGCGACCCCATGGACTGCAGCCTACCAGGCTCCTCCTTCCATGGATTTTCCAGGCAAGAGTACTGGAGTGGGGTGCCATTGCCTTCTCGAGCACCACCTGGGAAGCCCTTATTGGAAGGCTGCTGCTGCTAAGTCACTTCAGTCGTGTCCGACTCTGTGCGACCCCATAGTCTCCCCCACCCTGGGGGAAATGGGCTGCCATTTCCTTCTCCAATGCATGAAAGTGAAAGTGAAGTTGTGTCCGACTCTTAGCGACCCCATGGATTGCAGCCCACCAGGCTCCTCCATCCATGGGATTTTTCAGGCAAGAGTACTGGAGTGGTGCCATTGCCCTGCTGTTAAATACTACTTGACTTTCATGCAACACGAAGTGAAGTGAGAAGATCAAACACTTCCAAAAGTTTCATTCTGTTGAGTCTAATTACCTAGACCACTTATCTGTACCCTGAAGTACTAAGACAAAACATTGATGTTGTCATTTACCAAAATTAAATTCAGTTGCAGATAGAGTTGGGCATTCATTAGACCAAGTATGGAAGAGAAATCTATGCTTAAAAATTCCCCTTCTTGTTGTGATGTATGTCAGAGAGTGTTTTGCCTATGTTCTCCTCTAGGAGTTTTATAGTTTCTGGTCTTACATTTAGATCTTTAATCCATTTTGAGTTTATTTTTGTGTATGGTCTTAGAAAGTGGTCTAGTTTCATTCTTTTACACGTGGTTGACCAGATTTCCCAGCACCACTTGTTAAAGAGATTGTCTTTAATCCATTATATTCTTGCCTCCTTTGTCAAATATAAGGTGTCCATATGTGTGTGGATTTATCTCTGGGCTTTCTATTTTATTCCATTGATCTATATTTCTGTCTTTGTGCCAGTACCATACTGTCTTGATAACTGTGGCTTTGTAGTAGAGCCTGAAGTCAGGTAGGTTGATTCCTCCAGTTCCATTCTTCTTTCTCAAGATCGCTTTGGCTATTCAAGGTTTTTTGTTTTTCCATACAAATTGTGAAATTATTTGTTCTAGCTCTGTGAAGAATACTGTTGGTAGCTTGATAGGGATTGCGTTGAATCTATAAATTGCTTTGGGTAGTATACTCATTTTCACTATATTGATTCTTCCAATCCATGAACATGGTATATTTCTCCATCTATTAGTGTCCTCTTTGATTGGATCCTCTATGACCCACCTCCCAGAATATTGGAAATAAAAGCAAAAATAAACAAATGGGACCTAATTAACCTTAAAAGCTTCTGCACATCAAAGGAAACTATTAGCAAGGTGAAAAGACAGCCTTCAGAATGGGAGAAAATAATAGCAAATGAAGCAACTGACAAACAACTAATCTCAAAAATATACAAGCAACTCCTACAGCTCAACTCCAGAAAAATAAATGACCCAATCAAAAAAATGGACCAAAGAACTAAATAGACATTTCTCCAAAGAAGACATACAGATGGCTAACAAACACATGAAAAGATGCTCAACATCACTCATTATCAGAGAAATGCAAATCAAAACCACTATGAGGTACCATTTCACTGCAGTCAGAATGGCTGCGATCCAAAAGTCTACAAATAATAAATGCTGGAGAGGATGTGGAGAAAAGGGAACCCTCTTACACTGTTGGTGGGAATGCAAACTAGTACAGCCACTATGGAGAACAGTGTGGAGATTCCTTAAAAAACTGGAAATAGAACTGCCTTATGATCCAGCAATCCCACTGCTGGGCATACACACTGAGGAAACCAGAAGGGAAAGAGACACGTGTACCCCAATGTTCATCGCAGCACTGTTTATAATAGCCAGGACATGGAAGCAACCTAGATGTCCATCAGCAGATGAATGGCTAAGAAAGCAGTGGTACATATACACAATGGAGTATTACTCAGCCATTAAAAAGAATACATTTGAATCAGTTCTAATGAGGTGGATGAAACTGGAGCCTATTATACAGAGTGAAGTAAGCCAGAAGGAAAAACACCAATACAGTATACTAACGCATATATATGGAATTTAGAAAGATGGTAACAATAACCTGGTGTACGAGACAGCAAAAGAGACACTGATGTATAGAACAGTCTTATGGACTCTGTGGGAGAGGGAGAGGGTGGGGAGATTTGGGAGAGTGACATTGAAACATGTAGAATATCATGTAAGAAACGAGTTGCCAGTCCAGGTTCGATGCGCGATACTGGATGCTTGGGGCTGGTGCACTGGGACGGCCCAGAGGGATGGTGTGGGGAGGGAGGAGGGAGGAGGGTTCAGGATGGGGAACACATGTATGCCTGTGGCGGATTCATTTTGATATTTGGCAAAACTAATACAATTATGTAAAGTTTAAAAATAAAATAAAATTAAAAAAAAAAATTCCCCTTCTTTCAATAGACTTGTTCACTTGGTAACTGAGGGCAAGTTACCTATCTCCTTTGTGTCTCACCTTTCTTGTCAGTAAAATAGACAATAATACAATTTAGGTGCATATGCTGCTGCTGCTAAGTCACTTCAGTCGTGTCTGACTCTGTGCGACCTCATAGACTGCAGCCCACCAGGCTCCCCCGTCCCTGGGATTCTCCAGGCAAGAACACTGGAGTGGGTTGCCATTTCCTTCTCCAATGCATTAAAGTGAAAAGTGACAATGAAGTTGCTCAGTCATGTCCGACTCTTAGCGACCCTATGGACTGTAGCCTACCAGGCTCCTCCGCCCATGGGATTTTCCAGGCAAGAGTACTGGAGTGGGGTGCCTAGTTGCATATATTTACATGTATTTTAGGTTAGGTATCATCTTCCCTAAAAATTTCTCCCCTGCTCACCTATACAAATGAAGACCCTTTGTTCATGATTCTATGACTAATTATTCTCCACTACAGACTAGATCATAAACTGTGAGTTTCTTACTGATATAGTGGAAAATTATGAGAGACTTGAAAATTAGTAAATATCCTGACCAGATTCACTTTCTTGGTTATCTCTACCTATGTTTGTCATTAATTAGGCTATTTTATACCTAGAAATGTAAAATAGCTTGTAGAATGCTGTTATAATACAAGTGTGTCCAGTAGACTGCAGTTGATTATTACCTTGAAAATATTAAACAGTTTTTCTATCCACTTATATATTTATTTTGGTATTCTTTTTCTGATTCTAAGTGTGTAACATTTTGAAATCTCCTTTGAACCATATTCTACAGGTTTCCATATTAACTAGTCAAAAATTTTTAAAAGATATTCATTTTATATCTATAAGATGTTTTATGCTCTGAAAAAATCATACATTCACTATTTCATACTCTAAAAAATTAACATTTAAGAAAGAGCTGCATCTTGTTCTCTGTGTTATCCCATTTTAAATTTAAGAAATTTTGGCAATTCTTTAGCACAGAAATAGTACAAAGAATGAAATAATTATTTCTAGGTTGGATCCTTGGGATTTAGTGCTGTTAAACTCTTATGGATAGAGTTTATAGCACAGGTTTAGATGGAAATTGACCTAAGGAAAAAAGGGGAAAAAAGATTTTAAGGCCATGCCATAGAATATTATACATCACTTAAACCCACATTCCCTTATCCAAAATTCATTCCAACTGGAATATGCCACATGAGTATGTGCCTAAAAAAGCAGTTAGGGAAAAAGTACAGATCTCTGTTTCTGCTACATCAGTTGTTCCCAAATCAAGTGTTTCATGAAACATGGTTTAAGAAGCACAATATCACAAAACAGTATGGGTTCATCAAATAATTTCTACCTATATTACCCATTCCCCATGACAGCCTCCACTACAGAGGTTATGTAAATATTGTAATAGTAAGGCCCCCCTTCACTTAGGGATAACTGTATAATACTGTTTTTGCCTGTAGGATGATGGGACATGTCCACTGGAAGGGCAGGGCTTCTGGAAAAGGTTCTTACTTACTGTCAAAAAAATAGATCTGCCTATATCCATGCTTTTTATTTATTGATTTTTTTTTTCTTGAATGAAGTTTTAAAGCCCTCTGTTACTCTGTGGTAAAATCAAGAAAGTTACATAGATGCCAATCCAGAATCTTGTTTCAACTGAATCATGAGAAAATAGCAGAACCAGATTACTGAGATAAAATGAGTCTCTATATTTTAATTGATCACCAGTCAAATTTTCTATATCTGAACACAGACACATGTAAATAATTCCCAACTTTTGTATTTTATGTTAGAAAAGAAAATGGTTTACATAAATTCACTTTGTGATCAAATATTCTTCAAATATATTTATTTACTCTATTAAAATTGCATATTTTAGAAATAATATAAATAGCACTCACCTAGTATAGTGTGTGCTGATTTAATCTCCTGTCAGCAGTGCATAAGGGTTCCCTCTTTTCCATGTCCTTGCCAAGACTTGTTATTTCTTGTCATTTTGATAATAGCCATACTAACAAGTGTGAGGTGATGTCTCATGACTTTGATTTCATTTCCCTGATGACTAGTGATGTTGAAAACCTTTTTACGTACCTGTTGACTATTTGTCTATCTTCTTTGGAAAAGTATCTTATCGAGTCCTATGCTTATATTAAAGTTTTTTCCTACTGAGTTGAATGAGTTCCTTATATATTCTGGATACTAACTTCTTATCAGATGCATGATCTGCAGATATTTTTCTCCCATCCGGTAGTTTGCCTGTTCATTTTGTTGATGGTTTCCTTTTTGTGTAGAACCTTTCTAATTTAATGTGGTTGCACTTAGTTATTTTTGCTTTTGCTGTCCACATTTTGGGTGTCTTGTCCAAAAAATTATTGCCAATACAATGTAAAAGAGCTTTCTACCTATTATATCTTCTAGAAGTTTTACAGTTTCAAGTTTTAAATTTGTTTTTGGTGTAATGATAGGTATTTTTAAAGAGAAAGTGTTCAGTGTTCAAAACAAAAATAAGAATGTGATCATATCTCAAAAATTGTAAGAAGGTACTAAAAATAATTTTCACTGGACATGACAAAAATTTTATTTTTCAGTGACATATCTATATTTTTAATATAAGATAACTTGGTTAAATGCATTTAGATACTGATTTAATGACATTTAATTTCTCTCCATTCTTTATGTAAGTAAGTGGTAGATGTTGCCTGATCCTTAGAAAATCCTGCAGGTAAGCAAATACTGTAAGATGAAAAGTGCCAGAACACTGAAGATAATTTGCATTCATTGACTCTGTAGAGGACCTGGACAAAGGCTCATTTTTTAAATGCAGCACAATTAAAAATTATAGACTAGACAAATCAATAATTCTTTATACATGTCAGGTGAAGCAATTATCTCAGCTAGCTAATTGCCTTTAAGGAAAGTATCTTATTAAACTAAAAAATTCAGAGGTAAGGATGAAAAATATCTTTTTATTTCCATCTATTTGAAACCAAAGTCTGAATATCTTAATTACAATTTTCAATGGCATGCCAATTCTTTAGATTAAATTTTATCATTTTTTTTCTAAAGGCTTTTTGCAAACTTTTGAACTTAAAACACATTTGTACTTTGCAAAGAAAAATTTAACCCACTCTACTTTGTAAGGATTTGCGAGGGTGCTCTCTAAGTGAACATGAGTATGAATTTGGAACAGTTGATTCATAAAAGCCAGAGACCTTGCTTCTTTAAAAGGTAAATTTTACATAAGCAGGATGCACAGTAAATTCTCTGTAAGAATTGCTGAGGCGATGCACTGAACTATTCACTTTTCAATATTTCTCCAGCTTGCAAAATATGCATATATTAGAAGTAAAGCTAGAGAAAGTATTTCATAAAGAAACTTCCACAAATGGTGCTATATCCCTGGTATTTATATGATTGGAACTGTTCCGACCACCTCTCCCTATGATATCCTGTCACTGATTGAACTGTGGAAATATGCATTTTGTTACTTAGTAATCTCAAACTAGAATGATGCTGGATGTAGATGTTTTAAAGACTAAGATATTAATTTGCTTCCCAAAATGTTTCTTCTTATATGTCCAGGTATAGGGAATGTCACACACTTGGATGGGCTTTAGGAACTTGAACCCCATTAAATTGTTTTACTGAATACTAAGAGATAAATTAGCATCTTCTTCACTGACGTAAATGACAAACCTAGTATTTTTTTTTTTTTTGTCTTTCATTGGGGCTTACATTTGAGTGCCCTGGGAGATTTTGATATCATATCTCTCCTTTCCTTGGACTGCTTGCAATTCAGTTGCAAAATATTTATTCTCTCCCAACATATTTTTTTTTTAGTTTCTTACTCTTAGACTGAACAACATCAATGCCTTTTTCCCTGGCACAATTAGGAATAAAAAATTAAATGAAATAGGCTGCCTATAGTAGAAATGGCAGAATTTTCCTGTGTGTGTGTGTGTGTGTGTGTGTTTAGTATAATTATTTTTCCATCTTGGTCAAGCAATCAAGGATTTCAGACAAGCAAGTTTTGTATTGTTTTGTATGTGGTTGATGTGTAAATAGTTAACCTGGGAAACTTGAGATGGAGAGATTTGGCAGGGAGCCCAACGTTCAGAATATTATTATTACTTTATTAGTTTTAAGATGGAAAAGAAGTATGACCTTCACAAATTAGGCAAGCTATAAATTCAGCTACTCTAAAGGATTTTTTTTCTCTCATTTTCTCATAATCTCTAGAGTTAGAATCAATGTTGCTATGCTAAACTTTCTCCCTGGCTTAGAACAAATAAATATTTATAAGAAGGAGGAATCAAACCTATCATTCAGTTGGAATTTTTTTTTAATTTGGGTTCTGGAATACCCTTACATTCCATTGAGAAATATTCTTGGATCTTCTCAGACCAATAATTGAGAGCTAAAAATCACAGAACATATTAACTTTCTTTAAGAGTAGCTCCAATTTATCTGCTATTGGAGCTCTCCACTTCAAATTTTATGAAATATCAATTTTAGTAATTAATTACTTGGAAAAGTCCTGTTTTCTGTTTCTCAACTTCCATTGTTCAAGCATGACAATAGCAAATATTATTTCCCTAAGCCTAACTTAAAGAATGCTCAAACTACTGCACAATTGCACTTATCTCACACGTTAGTAAAGTCATGCTCAAAATTCTCCAAGCCAGGCTTCAGCAATACATCAACCGTGAACTTCCAGATGTTCAAGCTGGTTTTAGAAAAGGCAGAGGAACCAGAGATCAAATTGCCAACATCTGCTGGATCATGGAAAAAGCAAGAGAGTTCCACAAAAACATCTATTTCTGCTTTATTGACTATGCCAAAGCCTTTGGCTGTGTGGATCACAATCAACTGTGGAAAATTCTTCAGGAGATGGGAATACCAGACCACCTGATCTGCCTCTTGAGAAATCTGTATGCAGGTCAGGAAGCAACAGTTAGAACTGGACATGGAACAACAGACTGGTTCCAAATAGGGAAAGAGTACATCAAGGCTGTATATTGTCACCCTGCTTCTTTAACTTATATGCAGAGTACATCATGAGAAACGCTGGACTGGAAGAAGCACAAGCTGGAATCAAGATTTCTGGGAGAAATATCAATAACCTCAGATATGCAGATGACACCACCCTTATGGCAGAAAGTTAAGAGGAACTAAAAAGCCTCTTGATGAAAGTGAAGGTGGAGAGTGAAAAAGTTGACTTAAAGCTAAACATTCAGAAAACTAAGATCATGGCATCTGGTCCCATCACTTCATGGGAAACTGATGGGGAAACAGTGGAAACAGTGGCAGACTTTATTTTGGGGGCTCCAATATTACTGCAGATGGTCATTGCTGCCATGATATTAAAAGACGCTTACTCCTTGGAAGGAAAGTTGTGACCAATCTAGATAGCATATTCAAAAGCAGAGACATTACTTTGCCAACAAAGGTCCATCTAGTCAAGGCTATGTTTTTTCCTGTGGTTATGTATGGATGTGAGAGTTGGACTGTGAAGAAAGCTGAGCACATAGAATTGATGCTTTTGAACTGTGGTGTTGGAGAAGACTCTTGAGAGTCCCTTGGACTGCAAGGAGATCCAACCAGTCCATTCTGAAGGAGATCAGCCTTGGGATTTCTTTGGAAGGACTGATGCTAAAGCTGAAACTCCAATACTTTGGCCACCTGATGCGAAGAGTTGACTCTTTCGAAAAAACTCTGATGCTGGAAGGGATTGGGGGCAGGAGGAGAAGGGGATGACAGAGAATGAGATGGCTGGATGGATGGCATCACTGACTTGAGGGATGTGAGTCTGGGTGAACTCCGGGAGTTGGTTATGCACAGGGAGATCTGGCGTGCTGCGATTCATGGGGTTGCAAAGAGTCGGACACGACTGAGCAACTGAACTGAACTGAACTGAACTTCCTTTACAATTGTAAAATATCAGAATTATTTTATTAATTTTCTACTTGTCTCCAATACATGGAAAGTTCCCACCCTTTTCCAAATCAGTCTGGGCTTATACCGTGGAATTCAGGACTTCAAAACTTCTATGTCTGTATTTTCCCTGCAAAGCCTTCTGTGGTAACTGCTGAAGTCACATTGATCAGTTCCACACTTGATCTCATTGTATGGAAATGATTTTGATGTGTCAATACTCCAGTGCTGTTGGAACCTGCAAAAAAATGCAAAAGCAATACAATATTTTAAAGTTAGAAAATAAAATAAAATTAAATTAAAAAAACAGAAAGCTGTCTCTGAGCACTTAATGGAAGGAGAAGCACAGTGTGCTTTCTGTGTGAGGAAAGAATCTCACTTTCCTAACTATGCTAATCCATGATTTTCTAGGCAGTGCTTTGACTTTCAGAAATTAGTGAAATCTGTACTTTCTACCAATTCCCTCTCAAAATATTGGAAAATATTATTCAAAGTGGTGACACAGTGGCAAAGTATCTGCCTGCCAATGAAGTCTTGTGAGAGACAAAAGTTCTATCCTTGGGTCAAGAAGATCCCCTCAAGTAGACTTAACAACCCACTCCATTATTCTTGCCTAGAAAATTCCATGAACAGAGGATCCTGGTGGACTACAGTCCATGAGATGACAAAGAGTCAGACATGACTGAGTACACACAATAGAACAACATCATTCAAAATGAAGATATGGGCTTAGGTGTGCACACTCTTATCAGGGTTTATTTATGTTAAGTGGGCCTTAAAAGCATCACTACAAACAAAACTAGTGGAGGTGATAGCATTCCTGTTGAGCTATTTCAAATCCTGAAAGATGATGCTGTGAAAGTGCTGCACTCAATATGCCAGCAAATTTGGAAAACTCAGCAGTGGCTACAGGACTGGAAAAGGTCAGTTTTCATTCCAATCCCAAAGAAAGGCAATGCCAAAGAATGCTCAAACTACTGCACAGTTGCACCCATCTCACATGCTAGTAAAGTAATGCTCAAAATTCTCCAAGCCAGGCTTCAGCAATACGTGAACTGTGAAATTCCTGATGTTCAAGCTGGTTTTACAAAAGGCAGAGGAACCAGAGATCAAATTGCCAACATCCGCTGGATCATGGAAAAAGCAAGAGAGTTCCACAAAAACATCTATTTCTGCTTTATTGACTATGCCAAAGCCTTTGACTGTGTGGATCACAATAAACTGTGGAAAATTCTGAAAGAGATGGGAATACCAGACCACCTGATCTGCCTCTTGAGAAATCTGTATGCAGGTCAGGAAGCAACAGTTAGAACTGGACATGGAACAACAGACTGGTTCCAAATAGGAAAAGGAGTTCGTCAAGGCTGTATATTGTCACCCTGCTTCTTTAACTTATATGCAGAGTACATCATGAGATACGCTGGACTGGAAGAAACACAAGTTGGAGTAAAGATTGCCGGGAGAAATATCAATAACCTCAGATATGCAGATGACGCCACCCTTATGGCAGAAAGGGAAGAGGGACTAAAAAGCCTCTTGATGAAAGTGAAGGTGGAGAGTGAAAAAGTTGGCTTAAAGCTCAACATTCAGAAAACGAAGATCATGGTGTCTGATCCCATCACTTCATGGGAAATAGATGGGGAAACAGTGGAAACTGTGTCAGGCTTTATTTTGGGGGCTCCAAAATCCCTGCAGATGGTGACTGAGGCCATGAAATTAAAAGATGCTTACTCCTTGGAAGGAAAGTTATGACCAACCTAGATCGCATATTCAAAAGCAGAGACGTTACTTTGCCAACAAAGGTTCATCTAGTCAAGGCTATGGTTTTTCCTGTGGTCATGTATGGATGTGAGAGTTGGACTGTGAAGAAGGCTGAGCGCTGAAGAATTGATGCTTTTGAACTGTGGTGTTGGAGAAGACTCTTGACAGTCCCTTGGACTGCAAGGAGATCCAACCAGTCCATTCTGAAGGAGATCAGCCCTGGGGTTTCTTTGGAAGGAATGATGCTAAAGCTGAAACTCCTCATGCGAAGACTTGACTCATCAGAAAAGACTGTGATGCTGGGAGGGATTGGGGGCAGGAGGAGAAGTGGACGACAGAGGATCAGATGGCTTAATGGCATCACCGACTCAATGGATATGAGTTTGGGTGAACTCCAGGAATTGGTGATGGACAGGGAGGCCTGGCGTGCTGCGATTCATCGGGTTGCAAAGAGTTGGACATGACAGAGCGACTGAACTGAACTGAACTGAACCTGACAGAACAAAGAAATATATATTTGTATACTAATGTCTATATACACACACATCTATATCTATCTGTATATCCATGTATATATGTAACCATTTGTAACAGTGTTGAGCTAAAGTTGATTTCCTACTGACAGTTTTAAATTTCTTCCACCTATTTATATATATATTTTTTCCATTTCCTGATTTTATTCTGTATCTTCATATTATCTTCTTTAAATTAGGCTGACTCATCTGAGTAAAAGTATGCTGGAAACCCCTAAAGATCTGTCACCAGCATTCAGATAACTACTAATTAAAGCTCTGGAATAAATGCAATAACTCATAGAAACCTATGAGTTGGGAAGGGTAGGACAGTCTGATGAGTAGTCCAGAAGAGGAAGAGCCAATATAGTATTTTCACTAAAGTCATCAGATAATGTCTGTTCATAGCCAATTAATCATAATTCTCCCAATAAGTTGCTTTCTTTCAAGCCTACATGCCTTTGCATATGTTATTTGTTCTGCATAGAATTCCCTACACAAACTATTCCAACTGGTGAATTTCTTTTCACCATGCTGTATTCTCTCTCCTATAAATGTAATTGCTCCAGTTAAGGTTTTGTTTTTCTCAGTGTCTTTACCCAAATAGGTGTGTGTATCATTCATTTCCACTTTTTTATTAAATGCCTTTCTTATAATTTTTATCTTATTGTGCAGTAGTTATGTATCTAAAGGTCTTGGTCCTGCAATAAATTGTGCATTTTCTAAAGTTATTTGCCTTCAGTTTAAAACAATGTCTGGCACATAGTAGACATTCTGAAATCCTTTATGAATTGAATAACTGAATTCATTAATTAGAGGAGAATATGTACTTACCTTATAGGGGTTAAAAGGGACATTATATGAATAAATTTGTAAATGAAACTCAGAACAAAATTATATTAAGGATGCTAACTCTGGAAGATTCTCCAACTCCCAAATTATTTACTTGTTGAGCATTTGTAATTCACCATCAGAATTTCATCCAGTTCAGTATATTTTTGTTCAAGGTAATGTTTTTCAAAGTGGAAACATGTTCAGCAAGGATAACCTTTTAACTAATAGTATATTGTCAATCTTTAACACCTTAGTGTGTGGAAGACCTCAAACCTCCTCATAGTTTTAGTACTGAACATTAACTACCTAAGTAAAAGACAAGATTATTTGGTTCTTAAAAGCATTGATATTAATATTAAGATGAGGAGGAGAAAATATGTTTTACCCTTTACAGTTTGTGACTTTATTGTGAATAATTATCTTCTCCAAGTCTCAGTTTTGTCATCTGTAAAATGATTCTACAATCAGAGTAATTGAAAGTTGTTGAGCAGATTAAACAAGATTACACAAAAGTTATCCTGCTGCTGCTGCTGCTAACTCACTTCAGTCGTGTCCGACTCTGTGCGACCCCACAGACGGCAGCCCACCAGGCTTCCCTGTCCCTGGGATTCTCCAGGCAAGAATACTGGAGTGGGGTGCCATTTCCTTCTCCAATGCATGAAAGTGAAAAGTGAAAGTAAAGTCGCTCAGTCGTGTCTGACTCTTCGCGACCCCATGGACTGCAGTGCACCAGGCTCCTCCGCCAATGAGATTATCCTAGAGCCATATAAACAGTAAGCACCGTTAAATATCAACCGTTTTTATTATTTTTTATATTATTCAAGAATGGGAATCTTGATAGAGTGGAATAGAGAGAGATTGTTTTGCTTTAAAGGGCCCATACTGGGAAATCCCAAATGGGATATCAAAAGGACTTTTAGAATTTTTCCTAAACCCAGTGTATTCATTAGAGAGCTGGAAGCAGGAGGAAACAGGTTAAAGGAAAAGTAAAGGTTAGATTGAATGCTAGTGCGGATTAGAGTGTATCCATGCTGCCTGTCCGGAGAAGGCAATGGCACCCCACTCTAGTACTCTTGCCTGGAAAATCCCATGGATGGAGGAGCCTGGTAGGCTGCAGTCCATGGGGTCGCTAAGAGTCAGACATGACTGAGTGACTTTACTTTCACTTTTCACTTTCATGCTTTGGAGACGGAAATGGCAACCCACTCCAGTGTTCTTGCCTGGAGAATCCCAGGGACGGGGGAGCCTGGTGGGCTGCCGTCTATAGGGTCACACAGAGTTGGACACGACTGAAGTGACTTAGCAGTAGCAGCATGCTGCATATCAAAAGGAAACATTTTGTCTATTACAGAATGTTATGGAGGGTTTTTTTTTTTTTTTTCCTTTACATGAAGAAACTGAAAGTTGACCAATGATTCATTCTGCAACAAACATTTACTGACAGCATACTATGTATGGTCCAGGCATTAATCTAAGCCCTGAGGATTTAGCAGTAAACAATAGAGGAAAGAGAAGTCTTCGCTCACATTTAAATGTTAGTGGAGGTGGTGGTATTTTTCTAGACTAGAAATAGGGCTCTGACTACAAATGGTTTCTCATGTAAGAATGATTAAAAGTAGGCTATGCTTTACCCTTCTGAAACACATCAAAATAACTTTTAAAATATGAACACATTTATGCAGTTAACATGAACAAGGGACTATGCTAACTCCTCTATTATATAATTAAACCCCCACAACAAATTATAATGTAGATGTAAATTCTTCCAGTGCAGAAACTGAATCACAGAGATGGAAATTCACTTTCTTGAAGTCACATACCTAAGAAACAATACAGTCAGTATTCACAACCCAGAAAGTCTGACACCAGAGCTCTAATCACCAGCCAATACAATAAAGTTTAAGACAAATAATGTCCTCTACAGCCTGCTGTTGCCATCATTTCCCCTAAGACTACACAGAGAATAGTCAATTGGCACATTTCCAATACTCTTTATCTCTGTGTAGTCATTCCCTTCCAAGTCCATAGGACGTGAGTCATGCAGGAAAGTAATCTGAACCAAAGTGGACTGCATTTTTGCAGCTAGGTCACACATGATTTTTTTAAATTGAATACACAAAAATCAATACACTAGTAGGACTGGGAGCTATAGTATTTCTCCACAAGTATTAAAAGGAGACATATACATATATATGTATATATATGTGTGTGTGTGTGTGTGTGTGTGTGTATAAATATGTCTTTAAGTATAGTCTTTTAATACACCCATTCCTTGCCTAGTCTGCAAAGAATACATCAAATTAAATATTTGTACTAATAGCATAGCCAAGCTAATCTTAATAGGCTATTGTAACAGTAGTTGGCAATGAAAACATTTTGTAAGAAAGGGGAAAAGAGCGAGGAGCATAATTTTAAAACTATCTAATATTACTATAAAGGCAAAGTTGCTAAAATATATGAATTCTTGATTTATTTACTGGATCGCCAATTTTTAGGCAAGGGAAGAGTACTAATCTCAAGCCATTTAAAAAGGATCTAAAATTCATATTTTTATATATCTAAATCACATGTCTTAATCCTGTTTAATTAAATATCACAAATGAAATTTTTGTGGGTTAATAGAATCACTGGTGTGCAAACCAAATGAGAACATGTTTAAAATAATGGGAATATTCTCTAAATTCCAGTGAATATCATTAATTTGCTTCATGGGAATACTCAAATCAGATGACTTAGACTAAAATGATCAGCTTTGATTTGATCATTTTGTTAATTTATTATTTAGAGATATTATTTATATTTTTAGACATAATCTTCAACTGAGACTAAAAAATGTCCCAGTACATGAGAGTTTATAATATCTATCTCCTATTTATTTTTGTCTTGTACATAATTTGTTATTAATCATAATTTTCTTCTATAGCCTTTATTTTGCCAGATTATTTCTCATGAATCATTTTAAAGTCTACCTAGAACTTTCACGATAGTATAGGGTTTTTCTCTTAATCATTTTAGATATTTTTAAAGATTCTGTTACAATGTGAGTTTCATGTATAAGATATAGAATTAAGTGATAGTTTCAAGCTTCATCTAAATGCAGAGAACAGACATGAGAAGTTATAGAACCATTTATAGGAATTAAGTACAACAGCATTTCTCATTTAGTATTTTTATTACTATCTCACACTTACAATTACTTTTCAGTAAAAAAAAAAATGATTTTAAGTCTCTTATGCTAGTCTTCTTTGCAGTACCATGATTTACGCAAGTGCTGCTATTTTCAGTTTTAAATTGTTAAGTACAAAAATTGCTAACTTTTTGATTCTCTTAAACTAAAATGGGATGTATGTCATAGTTAAATACTAGAATATAGAATCTCAGCAGAAGAGAAATCAAATTCTATCTCTGTTACTTGATGGTTATATGGTTTAGAGCAAGGCCCTTAACCCCTTTAAAATACAGGTCACTCTCCTGTAAAAGTGAAGTCAATTATATCTGCTTCATATAGTGGTTGTGAGGATGAACAATACTGCAAATAATATATGGCTTGACATAGAGTAGTTGTTTTCTAGACATGTAAACTGTGGGTTATATTAAGTTATTGTTTGCTTCTTCAAGGAATATCATCTTCATTTCTTAAGTTAGAATTAAATAAAAATTTGTGTTGTGAATTTAAGTTCTTTAGCAAGAGAATGTGTAACAGAAGTACTTTTCGATATTCACAGAACACCAAGGCCATGCACGTTCGGGACTAAGAGAAATTTGAAAAGTGAAGTTAGAATGTAGGTAAATCAGCCCAGCTGTGTTTGTGTATATATATCATATGTGTGAGTGTCTCTGCCTCTGTGGATCTTAATTGGGAGAAGAATGTGATTCACTTTGTCAGTTTCAGTTTCAAGGTGTTTTTTGCATCTTGGAAGTGTTAAATTAGTTTAAAAAGTTTTATGTAGCCTTTGGAGGTTTGAAGAAGAGAAAGAGAAAGAGCTGAAAATCTAGGTTAAGGTATTAAAAGATACTACATCTTCTATGTCCACTCGTCCATCCATGAATGGTTAGGTTGCCTCCATACATTGGCTATTGTAAATAGTGTTGAAAAGAACATAGGAATACATATAGCTTTTTTTTTTAAAAAAACTTATATTGGTTCTTTTTTTAATTGAAGTATAGTTTATTTACCATGTTGTAGAAGTTTCAGGTTTACAGCATAGTGATTCAGCTATATATATACAGGCTATAAATCCATTCTTTTTCAGATTTCTTTCCCCTATAGGTTTTTATAAAATATTGAATCTAGTTCCCTGTGTTATACAGTAGGTTCTTTCTGGTTATCTATTTTATATACAGTAATATGTGTTAATTCCAAACACTCAATGTATCACTCTATTCCACTTTCCCCTTTGGTAACCACATGTTTGTTTGAATTAAGCATTTTAATTTTCTTCAAGTAAATATCCAGAAGTGGAATTGGTAGATCATATGGTAACAGTGGTGCTTTCCAGGTGGGACCGCTGGTAAAGAACCCATCTGCCAATGCATGAGACCTGAGATGCAGGTTTGATCCCTAGGTTGGGAAGATTCCCTGCAGGAGGGCAAAGCAAACCACTCCAGTATTCTTCCCTGGAAAATCCTTGGACAGAGGAGCCTGGCGGGCTACAGAGTTGGAAAATCTATTTTTAATTTTTTCAGGAAACACCATACTGTTTTCCACAGTAGCTGCACCATTTCTGGAGGACTGACAAACTAGGCTGGGATTAAGAGGCACAAACTTTGAGCTATAATATAAGTCATGGAGATGTAATACACGGCAGAGGGAATATAGGCAATAATATAACTTTGTATGGTGACAGATGGTAGCTGGACTTATTGTGTAGATAATTTCATAATGTATAAAAATATTGAATTACTATGTTGAATACCTGAAATTAATATAAAATTGTATACTAATTATAATTCAATAAAAATGGCACAAAACAGAAAAAAAGAAAAACATGTAACATTTCAACGACTGAATGGAAAAAGGGCTAAAATATTGATATCCAAATTGAGAGTGATCACAGTTGATTAAGTGACCTGGAAACAATACTAATATTTAGTATGGAAAATATGAATGAAAAATGATTTTTAATTAACAACCAAAATTTATTTGTTTTATAGAAGTAATCTGATCTAGACAGCAATGGCTATAATCAGCATTGTTTTATTTATGACTTATTTTGATTTTTTTTTCCAATTTGTGACTATTTTCTGAAAATGAAAATACTAAATGAAAAATTTCAAGACTACAAAGGTATGAAACTAACTTTCAGTTCAGTTCAGTCTCTGAGTAGTGTCCGACTCTTTGTGACCCCATGAATCGCAGCACACCAGGCCTCCCTGTCCATCACCATCTGCTGGAGTTCACTCAAACTCACGTCCATCAAGTCGGTGATGCCATCCAGCCATCTGATCCTCTGTTGTCCCCTTTTCCTCCTGCCCCCAATCCCTCCCAGCATCAGAGTCTTTTCCAATGAGTCAACTCTTCGCATGAGGTGGCCAAAGTACTGGAGTTTCAGCTTTAGCATCATTCCTTCCAACGAACACCCAGGGCTCATCTCCACTAGAGTGGACTGGTTGGATCTCCTTGCAGTCCAAGGGACTCTCAAGAGTCTTCTCCAACACCATAGTTCAAAGGCATTAATTCTTCAGCACTCAGCCTTCTTCACAGTCCAACTCTCACATCCATACATGACTACTGGAAAAACCATAGCCTTGACTAGATGGACCTTTGTTGGTAAAGTAATGTCTCTGCTTTTCAATATGCTATCTAATTTGGTCATAACTTTCCTTCCAAGGAGTAAGCGTCTTTTAATTTCATGGCTGCAGTCACCATCTGCAGTGATTTTGGAGCCCAAAAAAATAAAGTCTGACACTGTTTCCACTGTTTCCCCATCTATTTGCCATGAAGTGATGGGACCAGATGCCATGATCTTCATTTTCTGAACGTTGAGCTTTAAGCCAACTTTTTCACTCTCCTCTTTCACTTTCATCAAGAGGCTTTTTAGTTCCTCTTCACTTTCTGCCATAAGGGTGATGTCAAACAGCAATAATAATAGGATGAAGTTAATATTCACTGATTGTTTTAAAAGCTAGTGTGATGTGTTATATTATTAACCTATGTTCTATCAATTTATTTATTTATCAGACAAGAAAACTGAGGTAAGGAAAGGGAGAAGTAAATTAATTACTCACAGTCACACAAAACACACACACATTAATTTCCATTTGACTTGAAATCTTGAGTAGGGGAAATGGATTTTTGTTGCAGTTTTAAAGGAATGTTGTTAATACTAGAGATTTTTAAACAGTGAAACAAATAGTCAGTCACTCAGTCGTGTCTGACTCTTTGCGACCCCATGAACTTACAGTTCATGCAATTCTCCAGGCCAGAATACTGGAGTAGGTAGCCTTTTCCTTCTCCAGGGGATCTTCCCAACCCAAGGATTGAACCCAGGTCACCGTCACTGCAGGAAGATTCTTTAACAGCTGAGCCAAAGGTAAGCCCAGATTGATTATATTCTTTGCAGCCAAAGATTGAGAAGCTCTATACAGTCAGCAAAAACAAGACCGGGAGCTGACTGTGGCTCAAATCATGAACTCCTTATTGCCAAATTCAGACATCCACTGAAGAAAGTAGGGAAAACCACTAGATCATTCAGGTATGACCTAAATCAAATCCCTTACAATTATACAGTGAAAGTGACAAATAGGTTCAAGGGATTAGATCTGATAAGCAGAGTGCCTGAAGAACAATGGAAGGAGGTTTGCGGCATTGTACAGGAGACAGTGATCAAGAACATCCCCAAGAAAAGAATTGCAAAAAGGCAAATTTGTTGCCTGAGGAGGTCTTACATAGCTGAGAAAAGAAGAGACGTGAAAGGCAAAGGAGGAAAGGAAAGATATATCCATATAAATGCAGAGTTCCAAAGAATAGCAAGGAGAGATAGAAAGCCTCCCTCAGGGATAAGTGCAAAGCAATCAGCTCAGTTCAGTACAATCGCTCAGTCGTGTCCAATTATTTGCGACCCCATGAATCACAGCATGCCAGACCTCCCTGTCCATCACCAACTTCCAGACTTCACTCAAACTCACGTCCATCAAGTCCGTAATACCATCCAGCCATCTCATCCTCTGTCGTCCCCTTCTCCTCCTACCCCCAATCCCTTCCGGCAACAGGGTCTTTTCCAATGAGTTAACTCTTCGCACAAGGTGGCCAAAGTACTGGAGTTTCAGCTTCAGCATCAGTCCTTCCAATGAACACCCAGGACTGATGTCCTTTAGAATGGACTGGTTGGATCTCCTTGCAGTCCAAGGGACTCTCAAGAATCTTCTCCAACACCACAGTTCAAAAGCATCAATTCTTCAGCGCTCAGCTTTCTTCACAGTCCAACTCTCACATCCATACATAACCACTGGAAAAACCATAGCCTTGACTAGACAGACATTTGTTGGCAAAGTAATATCTCTGCTTCTCAATATGCTATCTAGGTTGGTCATAACTTTCCTTCCAAGGAGTAAACGTCTTTTAATTTCATGGCTACAATCACCATCTGCAGTGATTTTGGAGCCCCCCAAAATAAAGTCTGACACTGTTTCCACTGTTTCCCCATCTATTTCCCATGAAGTGATGGGATCAGACACCATGGTCTTCGTTTTCTGAATGTTGAGCTTTAAGCCAACTTTTTCACTCTCCTCTTTCACTTTCATCAAGAGGCTTTTTTGTTCCTCTTCACTTTCTGCCATAAGGGTGGTGTCATCTGCATATCTGAGGTTATTGATATTTATCCTGGAATCCAGCTTGTGCTTCTTCCAACCCAGCGTTTCTCATAATGTATTCTGCATATAAGTTCAATAATCAGCATGACAATATACAGCCTTTACATACTCCATTTCCTATTTGAATCCATGTTGTTCCATGTCCAGTTCTAACTGTTGTTTCCTGACCTGAATACAGGTTTCTCAAGAGGCAGTTCAGGTGGTCTGGTATTCCCATGTCTTTCAGTATTTTCCACAGTTTACTGTGGTCGACACAGTCAAAAGCTTTGGCATAGTCAATAAAGCAGAAATAGATGTTTATTTTGAAACTCTCTTGCTTTTTTTGGTGATCCAGCGGATGTTGGCAATTTGATCTCTGGTTCCTCTGTCTTTTTTAAACCTTCTTGAACTTCTGGAAGTTCACAGTTCATGTACTGCTAAAGCCTGGCTTGGAGAATTTTGAGCATTACATTACTAGTGTGTGAGATGAGTGCAATTGTGCGGTAGTTTGAACATTCTTTGGCATTGCCTTTCTTTAGGATTGAAATGAAAACTGACCTTTTCCAATCCTGTGGCCACTGCTGAGTTTTCCAAATTTATTGGCATATTGAGTACAGCACTTTTACAGCATCATATTTCAGGATTTGAAAGAGCTCAACTGGAATGCCATCACTTCCACTAACTTTGTTCATAGTGATGCTTTCTAAGGCCCACCTGACTTCACATTCCAGGATGTCTGGCTCTAAGTGAGTGATCACACCATGATGATTATCTGGGTCGTGAAGAACTTTTTTGTACAGTTCTTCTGTGTATTCTTGCCATCTCTTCTTAATATCTTCTGCTTCTGTTAGGTCCATACTATTTCTGTCCTTTATCGAGCCCATCTTTGCATGAAATGTTCCCTTGGTATTTCTAATTTTCTTGAAGAGATCTCTAGTCTTCCCCATTCTGTTGTTTTCCTCTATTTCTTTGCATTGATCACTGAGGAAGACTATCTTATGTCTCCTTGCTATTCTTTGGAACTCTGCATTCAGATGTTTATATCTTTCCTTTCCTCCTTTGCTTTTCGCTTCTCTTCTTTTTTTTTTAATTGACTAGAGGATATTTTTTATTTAAAATAGTATGCAGCATATTCTAATGTTAAGATCTCTATTGATTTAGTGTACCCTTGACCTAATTTGGCATAGGTAAAATGTTTATGTCTGTATTCTTTTTTTTTTTTTTTCCAACTACAATTTTATTTTAGTTTTAAACTTTACAAAATTGTATTAGTTTTGCCAAATATCAAAATGAATCCACCACAGGTATACATGTGTTCCCCATCCTGAACCCTCCTCCCTCCTCCCTCCCCATACCATCCCTCTGGGTCGTCCCAGTGCACTAGCCCCAAGCATCCAGTATCGTGCATTGAACCTGGACTGGCATCTCGTTTCATACATGATATTTCACATGTTTCAATGTCATTCTCCCAAATCTTCCCACCCTCTCCCTCTCCCACAGAGTCCGTAAGACTGTTCTATACATCAGTGTCTCTTTTGCTGTCTCGTACACAGGGTTATTGTTACCATCTTTCTAAATTCCATATATATGCGTTAGTATACTGTATTTATGTTTTTCTTTCTGGCTTACTTCACTCTGTATAATAGGCCCCAGTTTCATCCACCTCATTAGAACTGATTCAAATGTATTCTTTTTAATGGCTGAGTAATACTCCATTGTGTATTTGTACCACTGCTTTCTTATCCATTCATCTGCTGATGGACATCTAGGTTGCTTCCATGTCCTAGCTATTATAAACAGTGCTGCAATGAACATTGGGGTACACATGTCTCTTTCCCTTCTGGTTCCTCAGTGTGTATGCCCAGCAGTGGGATTGCTGGATCATAAGGCAGTTCTATTTCCAGTTTTTAAGGAATCTCCACACTGTTCTCCATAGTGGCTGTACTAGTTTGCATTCCCACCAACAGTGTAAGACGGTTCCCTTGTCTCCACACCCTCTCCAGCATTTATTACTCGTAGACTTTTGGATTGCAGCCATTCTGACTGGTGTGAAATGGTACCTCATAGTGGTTTTGATTTGCATTTCTCTGATAATGAGTGATGTTGAGCATCTTTTCATGTGTTTGTTAGCCATGTGTATGTCTTCTTTGGAGAAATGTCTATTTAGTTCTTTGGCCCATTTTTTGATTGGGTCATTTATTTTTCTGGAGTTGAGCTGTAGGTGTTGCTTGTATATTTTTGAGATGAGTTGTTTGTCAGTTGCTTCATTTGGTATTATTTTCTCCCATTCTGAAGGCTGTCTTTTCACCTTGCTAAAAGTTTCCTTTGATGTGCACAAGCTTTTAAGGTTAATTAGGTCCCATTTGTTTATTTTTGTTTTTATTTCCAATATTCTGGGAGGTGGGTCATAGAGGATCCTGCTGTGATGTATGTCAGAGTGTGTTTTGCCTATGTTCTCCTCTAGGAGTTTTATAGTTTCTGGTCTTACGTTTAGATCTTTAATCCATTTTGAGTTTATTTTTGTGTATGGTGTTAGAAAGTGTTCTAGTTTCATTCTTTTACAAGTGGTTGACCAGATTTTCCAGCACCACTTGTTAAAGAGATTGTCTTTAATGCATTGTATATTCTTGCCTCCTTTGTCAAAGATAAGGTGTCCGTATGTGTGTGGATTTATCTCTGGGCTTTCTATTTTGTTCCATTGATCTATATTTCTGTCTTTGTGCCAGTACCATACTGTCTTGATAACTGTGGCTTTGTAGTAGAGCCTGAAGTCAGGTAGGTTGATTCCTCCAGTTCCATTCTTCTTTCTCAAGATCGCTTTGGCTATTCGAGGTTTTTTGTATTTCCATACAAATTGTGAAATTATTTGTTCTAGCTCTGTGAAGAATACTGTTGGTAGCTTGATAGGGATTGCATTGAATCTATAAATTGCTTTGGGTAGTATACTTATTTTCACTATATTGATTCTTCCAATCCATGAACATGGTATATTTCGCCATCTATTAGTGTCCTCTTTGATTTCTTTCACCAGTGTTTTATAGTTTACTATATATAGGTCTTCAGTTTCTTTAGGTAGATATATTCCTAAGTATTTTATTCTTTCCGTTGCAATGGTGAATGGAATTGTTTCCTTAATCTCTCTTTCTGTTTTCTCATTATTAGTGTATAGGAATGCAAGGGATTTCTGTGTGTTGATTTTATATCCTGAAACTTTACTATAGTCATTGATTACTTCTAATAATTTTCTGGTGGAGTCTTTAGGGTTTTCTATGTAGAGGATCATGTCATCTGCAAATAGTGAGAGTTTTACTTCTTCTTTTCCAATTTGGATTCCTTTTATTTCTTCTTCTGCCAAAACTTCCAAAACTATGTTGAATAGTAATGGTGAAAGTGGGCACCCTTGTCTTGTTCCTGACTTTAGAGGAAATGGTTTCAATTTTTCACCATTGAGGATGAGGTTTGCTGTGGGTTTGTCATATATAGCTTTTATTATGTTGAGTTATGTTCCTTCTATTCCTGCTTTCTGGAGAGCTTTTATCATACATGGATGTTGAATTTTTTCAAAGGCTTTCTCTGCATCTATTGAGATAATCATATGGTTTTTATTTTTCAATTTGTTAATGTGGTGTATTACATTGATTGATTTGTGGATATTGAAGAATCCTTGCATCCCTGGGATAAAGCCCACTTGGTCATGGTGTATGATATTTTTAATGTGTTGTTGGATTCTGATTGCTAGAATTTTGTTAAGGATTTTTGCATCTATGTTCATCAGTGGTATTGGCCTGTAGTTTTCTTTTTTTGTGGGATCTTTGTCAGGTTTTGGTATTAGGGTGATGGTGGCCTCATAGAATGAGTTTGGAAGTTTACCTTCCTCTGCAATTTTCTGGAAGAGTTTGTGCAGGATAGGTGTTAGCTCTTCTCTAAATTTTTGGTAGAATTCAGCTGTGAAGCCATCTGGACCTGGGCTTTTGTTTGTTGGAAGGTTTTTGATTACAGTTTCAATTTCCATGCTTGTGATGGGTCTGTTAAGATTTTCTATTTCTTCCTGGTCCAGTTTTGGAAAGTTGTACTTTTCTAAGAATTTGTCCATTTCTTCCAAGCTGTCCATTATATTGGCATATAATTGCTGATAGTGGTCTCTTATGATCCTTTGTATTTCTGTGTTGCCTGTTGTGATCTCTCCATTTTCATTTCTAATGTTATTGATTTGATTTTTCTCCCTTTGTTTCTTGATGAGTCTGGCTAATGGTTTGTCAATTTTATTTATCCTTTCAAAGAACCAGCTTTTGGCTTTGTTGATTTTTGCTATGGTCTCTTTTGTTTCTTTTGCATTTATTTCTGCTCTAATTTTTAAGATTTCTTTCCTTCTACTAACCCTGGGGTTCTTCATTTCTTCCTTTTATAGTTGCTTTAGGTGTAGAGTTAGGTTATTTATTTGACTTTTTTCTTGTTTCTTGAGGTATGCCTGTATTGCTATGAACTTTCCCCTTAGGACTGCTTTTACAGTGTCCCACAGGTTTTGAGTTGTTGTGTTTTCATTTTCATTCATTTCTATGCAAATTTTTCTTTCTTTTTTGATTTCTTCTGTGATTTGTTGGTTATTCAGCAGTGTGTTGTTCAGCCTCCATATGTTGGAATTTTTAATAGTTTTTCTCCTGTAATTGATATCTAACTGCATTGTGGTCAGAAAATATGCTTGGAATGATTTCTATTTTTTTGAATTTACCAGGGCTAGCTTTATGGCACAGGATGTGATCTATCCTGGAGAAGGTTCCATGTGCACTTGAGAAAAAGGTGAAATTCATTGTTTTGGGATGAAATGTCCTATAGATATCAATTAGGTCTAACTGGTCTATTGTATCATTTAAAGTTTGTGTTTCCTTGTTAATTTTCTGTTTAGTTGATCTATCCATAGGTGTGAGTGGGGTATTAAAGTCTCCCACTATCATTGTGTTATTGTTAATTTCTCCTTTCATACTTGTTAGCATTTGTCTTACATACTGTGGTGCTCCCGTGTTGGGTGCATATATATTTATAATTGTTATATCTTCTTCTCTTTTTTTCACAGCTATTTGTAAGGCCTCCCCAGACAGCCATTTTGCTTTTTTGCATTTCTTTTCCATGGGGATGGTCTTGATCCCTGTCTCCTCTACAATGTCACGAACCTCCATCCATAGTTCATCAGGCATTCTATCTATCAGATCTAGTCCCTTAAATCTGTTTCTCACTTCCACTGTATAATCATAAGGGATTTGATTTAGGTCATACCTGAATGGTCTAGTGGTTTTCCATACTTTCTTCAACTTAAGTCTGATTTTGGCAATAAGGAGTTCATGATCTGAGCCTCAGTCAGCTTTCAGTCTTGTTTTTGCTGATTGTATAGAGCTTCTCCATCTTTTTCTGCAAAGAATATAATCAATCTGATTTCAGTGTTGACCATCTGGTGATGCCCATGTGTAGACTCTTCTCTTGTGTTGTTGGAAGAAGGTGTTTGCTATAACCAGTGTGTTCTCTTGGCAAAACTCTATTAGCCTTTGTCCTGTTTCATTCTGTACTCCAAGGCCAAATTTGCCTGTTACTCCAGGTGTTTCTTGACTTCCTACTTTTGCATTCCAGTGCCCTATAATGAAAAGGACATCTTTTTTGGGTGTTAGTTCTAAAAGGTCTTGTAGGTCTTCATACAACTGTTCAACTTCAGCATTACTGGTTGGGGCATAAGCTTGGATTACCATGATATTGAATGGTTTGCCTTGGAAATGAACAGAGATCATTCTGTCGTTTTTGAGATTGTATCCAGGTACTGCATTTCTGACTCTTTTGTTGACCATAATGGCTACTCCATTTCTTCTAAGGGATTCCTGCCCACAGTAGTAGATATAATGGTCATCTTAGTTCAATTCACCCATTTCAGTCTATTTTAGTTCGCTGACTCCTAGAATGTCAACATTCACTCTTGCCATCTCCTGTTTGACCACTTCCAGTTTGCTTTGATTCATGGACCTGACATTCCAGGTTCCTATGCAATATTGCTCTTTACAGCATCAGAGCTTACTTCTATCACCAGTCACATCCACAAAGCAACAGAGGAAAACAATAGAATGGGAAAGATGGAGAAGGCAATGGCAACCCACTCCAGTAGTCTTGCCTGGAAAATCCCATGGATGGAGAGGCCTGGTAGGCTTCAGTCCATGAGGTCATGAAGAGTCGGACACGACTAAGTGACTTCACTTTCACTTTTCACTTTCATGCATTGAAGAAGGAAATGGCAACCCATTCCACTATTCTTGCCTAGAGAATCCCAGGGACGGCAGAGCCTGGTGGGCTGCCGTGTATGGGGTCGCACAGAGTCAGACATGACTGAAGCGACTTCACAGCAGCAGCAGCAGAGATCTCTTCAAGAAAATGAGAGATACAAAGGGAACATTTCATGCAAAAATAAGCTCAATAAAGGACAGATGATACAGACCTAACAGAAGCAGAAGATATTAAGAAGTGGCAAGAATACACAGAAGAACTATACAAAAAAAGATCTTCATGAGCCAGATAACCACAATGGTGTGATCACACATCTAGAGCCAGACATCTGGAATGTGAAGTCAAGTGGGCCTTAGGAAACATCACTGCAAACCAAACTAGTGGAGGTGATGGAATTCCAGGTGAGCTACTTTAAATACTAAGGTATGATGCTGTGAAAGTGATGCACTCAATGTGCCAGCAAATTTGGAAAACTCATCACTGGCCACAGGACTGGAAAAGGTCAGTTTTCATTCCAATCCCAAAGAAGGGCAATGCCAAAGAATGTTCAAACTACCACACAATTGTCCTCATCTCACATGCTAGCAAAGTAATGCTCAAAATTCTCCAAGCCATGCTACAACAGTATGTGAACAGTGAATTTCCAGATGTTCAAGCTGTATTTAGAAAAGGCAGAGGAACCAGAGATCAAATTGCCAACATCCACTGGATCATGGATAAAGCAAGAGAGTTCCAGAAAAACATCTACTTCTGCTTTATTGACTTCCAAAGCCTTTGACTATGTGGATCACAATAAACTGTGGAAAATTCTTCAAGAGATGGGAATACCAGACCACCTTACCTGCCTCCTGAGAAACCCGTATACAGGTCAAGAATCAACAGTTTGAATCGTTGCTTTCCAAAATTGAAAGTACAAATTTGGAAAGGATTATTGTCACCCTGTTTATTTAACTTATATGCAGAGTACATTGTGTGTAATGCTGGGCTGGATGAAGCACAAGCTGGAATGAAGATTGCTGGGAGAAATAACAATAACCTCTGATATGCAGATAACACCACCCTTATGGTAGAAAGTAAAGAGGAACTAAAGAGCTTCTTGATGAACGTGAAAGAAGAGAGTGTAAAAGCTGGCTTAAAACTCAACATTGATAAAACCAAGATCATGGCATCTAGTTTCATACTTCATGGCAAATAGATGGGGAAACAATGGAAATAGTGAGGGAATTTATTTTGGGAGGGCTCCAAAATTACTGCAGATTGTGCAGCTATGAAATTAAAAGATGCTTGCCTCTTGGAAGAAAAGCTACGACCAACCTAGACAGCAGAGACATCACCTTGCCAACAAGGTCCATCTAGTCAAAGCTATGTTTTTTCCAGTAGTCATGTATGGATGTGAGAATTGGACTATAAAGAAAGCTGAGAGCAAAAGAATTAATGCTTTTGAACTGTGGTGTTGGAGAAGTCTCTTGACAGTCCCTTGGACTGCAAGGAGACACAACCAATCTATCCTAAAGGAAATCAGTCCTGAATATTCATTGCAAGGACTGAAGCTGAAACTCCAATACTTTGGCCACCTGATGCGAAGAACTGACTTCTTGGAAAAGACCCTGATGCTGGAAAAAATTGAAGGCAGGAGGAGAAGGGGATGACAGAGGATGAGATGGTTGGATGGCATCACCAACTTGATGGAAATGAGTTTGAGCAAGCTCTAGGAGTTGATGATGGACAGGGAAGCCTGATGTGCTGCATTCCACGGCATCCCAAAGAGTCAGACATGACTGATTGACTGAACAAATTGCTGCTAGATCCATTGAAAGGGCAATAGCTTCTCTTCCTCTTGAGTGCACTTAAGTGTTGTTCTTAGAGGTTTATTTCCTAACATGGGCCTCAGGAATTGTTGTTATGCCTTTACATTGTATGCAAAACTATGTGTGTGTGCATGTAAGAATGAGAATGTATCTAGGTATGTGTTGGTTATATGCTTGACTTGTGGGTAGATGGAAATTTGTTTTGGTTCATTTTTTAAGGGGCTGAAGGAACAGTAGTTAACATCCAATTTCCAAAAGTTCTCATGATGCAAAAATTTTATAAGAAAGCCTTTGTTTCATAGGGACCAGCAGTTTAGATCTTTAAAAAAGATAAATTGAGGCACATATAAATTTAAGAGTTTGAGGAAAACAATGATTGGGATCAAGGAGCACAAAAATCAGAGTGGTAAAAACACTCAACCTAAAGAACTTAGGGGAATGACCTTTATAGAGAAAAGGTGGAATTAAAGCAATAAATGATTTGATTTGGCTATAGCCTAAGTGTTTGCCTAATTTAGAAATAAATATGCTGTGTATGATCCAGTTATTCTTCCATTGTTTAACCTTGAGTTATTTAGTCTTAGGTTTGGGTTTGCTTACATAGGCAGGTAAGGTATTATTATCACCTCGGTATGATGATCTTCTGTTTAATTAATTTAACAAGATCAGTGGATGGAATATCTATGCACATTATAACATCTGGAAAGATATCTAAGAATATTGATAATAGGCTCCACCACCATATTTATTATTCTTGGGTGGGGTTTATGCAGTACCTTTGGAAAAGTTTCCCAAATGATTCTAATATATAATTAGTCTGGAGAACTACTTATTTAAACTACTTATTACTTAAATAAACTACTTATTTAAATGATCTTATAGATCATTTCATATTGTTTCATAGCAATAATTACAATCACTATTTTATTATCATAGGAGAGGATAACTTTAATTTTAGTTTTCATTTAATTTTTTTTTAACACACAGCTTTTCTGTCTTAAAGTATGTTTAAACAGTAAATCTTAAGTATACATTTCACTTGCCTACAGTTATTGAAGAGTTCTTAGGGCATAAATTTTTATTCTCAGATTATTGTTTTGAATATAAATAAGCTTAGGAAATAGACACTAGTATTGAAATTTTAAGGAATAAAATATTCCATATTAAATTATCAGTCTGACAAAAGAATACAATTTTGTTCATTGATTCAGATTCTGAGAAGAGATTGACATCAGTGTGTTAATCTCTAGGGTATTGAAAATTTTAGTAGAGAAAGCCATACTTGAAATGATCCTTAAAATCTATACTGTCTGAAGATCATTCATTAATATGGTGCCACTAGAACCAAGTAAAAGTTCTTTCATACAAAATAAAGGAAACAGGGAAAATAAATTAAAATATTAAAATAACAATTACTTTGGGTTTGGGTTTGTTTTAATACAATGTCTTTGGATATAAACCTCTTAGTTTCTTCTAAAATCTGTCTGTTTTTCTTTGATATCATTTTAAGGAAACTAGTGAAAGAGCTATTAGTTATGATTGGAAATGAAACTGCCAACCCCATTTAAAGAGTGATGGATTGTTGGATACTTAACAAAAATTAACAAAATTAGATCAGATCAGTCACTCAGTCGTGTCAGACTCTTTGTGACCCCATGAATCACAGCACGCCAGGCCTCCCTGTTCATCACCAACTCCCGGAGATACCCCTTCCCTTGTCAGCTCCTCACAAAAATTATAAAAAAAAAACAAAATATATATATATGAATTTGGCTTTAAAAATTAGGGTCTCTCTTTTTTCTTTTGCAAAGTAATAGTAGGTTATAAAAATGAAAATTAAAGGAGTAATAGAGGACTTAAAAATAGAAATAAAAAATTAAAGAGTGATAGTAAAAATATACCTAGGATTTCCTCTGGTGTTGTTGTGGGCAGTGGGGTCAGTTCATTTTCAGATAGTTCCTTGATCTGGCTTATATTTCTCAAGAACTATAGTCCCCTTCCTATGTAGTCGGTACTAAGCACAGGGTTTTAATCTATTGCTCCTGTCACTTCCAAGGAGATTCCCTCTGGTTTAGCTTCTTCTGTCTGCTGGTCTCTTCAGTGTCTAATTTCCACCCTGACACAATGGGGTGGTGGTGAACACTTTTTTAGGCTTACTTGTTCAGTCGTGCTGTGGGGAGGGAGGGAAACTGCAAACAAATAACGCTGGTGTGTGCTCGCAGTGTCTTGGCCACACTGGGTTTGTCTCTGCTCGTGACGTGTGTGCTTTCCATGTCTACATTGCTTAGGCTCTAGGTTGCTCTGCTGGGAACTGTCTGAGGCTGGCTCTGGGTTGTATGCACTTCTTAGGTCTAAGCTGCTCAGGGTCAGGCATTGTAGGCAGACGCTTTACCCTCTTTTCGAGTGGTAGCTATCCCACAGTCTGGTTTGCTATACCAAGTTAGTTCCCTCATATTGCTCTCGGGGCATTCAGGCCCAGTTCTTACTCTAAGCTATGCAGCCCTTGCCTCCTTGCCCAGCCCCCGCTTGCTAGTGGCAGATGCAGGCGTCTGCACTGCTTCTCTGCTGGGAGAGTTACCATTGGGCACGTAATCTGTGGGTTTTAATTATTTATTTTTCCTCCCAGTTATGTTGTCCTCTGTGGTTCCAAGGCTCATCACAGACTCAGCAGTGAGAGTGTTTCCTGGTGTTTGGAAATTTCTCTCTTTTTAAGACTCCCTTCCCAGGATGGAGCTCTGTCCCTACCTCTTTTGTCTCTCTTTTTATCTTTTATATTTTTTCCTGTCTCCTTTCAAAGACAATAGGCTGCTTTTCTGGGTGCCTGATGACCTCTGCCAGCATGCAGAAGTTGTTTTGTGGAATTTACTCAGCGTTCAAATGTTCTTTTGATGAATTTGTGGGGGAGAAAGTGGCCTCCCCTTCCTATTCCTCTGCCATCTTAGGACCATCCCCTCCTCTTTTATCATTATTTTTTAATGATCCTGAATGTAGACATGATTTAGGATCTGGTAAAATTATGTATATATGTTTAATCACATATATGTATAAATATATATATGTGTGTGTGTATATACAGGTGACCCTTGAAAACAGGGGTTTGAACTGCATGGATCCACTTATAAGAAGGTTTCTTTTTATAGCAAATACTATAAAACTACATGATCCTGAGTTGATTGAACCCATAGATTCAGAGGAACTATGGATACTGAGAACTAACTATAAATTATACAAAGACTTTTGACTGTGCAGAGGGTCAGTGCACCTAATTCCCATGTTGTTAAACTGTCAACTTGATATATCCTTGTGTATATATGTGCTGTGTATATGTTGTTGCTTTTGTTCAGTTGCTAAGTACTGTCAGACTCTTCTGTGACCCTATGAACTGTAGCCTGCCAGGCTCCTCTGTCCATGGGATTTTACAGGTAAGAATACTGCAGTGGGTTGCCATTCCTTTCTCCAGGGGATCTTATCAACCCAGGAATCAAGTCCATGTCTTCTATGTCTCCTGCATTGACAGTTTCTTTACCACTGAGCCACCAGGGAAGCCGAGTATATATTGTAGATGTATCTATACATGTACAGGCTTCACAGGTGGGGAAGGGATAAAGAATCTGCCTGCCAATGCAGGAGACATGGATTCAATCCCTGGGTGGGGGAGATCCCATGAAGAAGGAAATGGAAGCCCACTCCAGTATTCTTGCCTGGGAAATCCCATGGACACAGGAGCCCGGTGGTCCATGACTGACCACACGTCTGCATGTGTATAAGGATATAGACTTATAAATAAATAATATTTTATTTTTTACTTAATAATAATTGATATGTGAACATAAATGCATAATTTTATATGCCACAAGTGTCTCAATAGTGATTTAGTTTCTTATAAAATGTAGTTATGTGTGACATATATGATAGTTTAGTAAATCTAATCAGTCTTCATTAGTATACATGAAAAACTATAGTGAGTAACAAAAGGGTAAAGTTACCCCAACCAGATTTTCAAGATCTGGGTCTGGGATTAGATAAAAGTAATCTGAGGATGGTTAGCATCTATAATTACAAATATTTGTAGCATTAAGTCTAATAGCAGTATTGATCCTCACATAGATAATTCCTGCTGCTGTTATTCACCAATTTAACACTGGCATATTGCACTACCTCTCACTAACTCATGGGCTCACAGACAGTGTGATTCATGCCCCTAGTCTCTGAATATAAACACACTGCAATAAAACTTGTCTAAATTTGAAACATAAATTAGTGTAGAATTAATCAGTTTGGCAAAGATGTTAAACAACATTCCAGTCTCTTGACAATTTCAAGACTCTTATCCAGCAGATTGTTTTAAGATGAAATTTTCTCCTGATGCAAGATTTGGGTGCTGCCATTATTAATTCAGTTGTTAATAGGAACTCAAATGTGAAGTTTAATATTCTGATAATAAATGTATCGAGTATCAATACAGGAACTAAAATCTTATTATGAAACTGTATGTACATTTTTGGTCAACTGAATAACTTGATTTCCTCCAACATATCCTTTTTCCTTCCTTTACTCAGACTTCTGTCTATCTTTGCATAGGAATAGCCTGATAGATTTTACTCTGGAGATTCCTATTTTGGAAGACTTTTTTTAAAAGCTTAGATACTCTCTCCAATGTGAATTTTACCCATAACAGGAAAGAGCCTGATGCTGTTTCTTGGAATACTTTTCTCATTCTATAAAATGTCAAACTACTTGGTAAAACATCCAGAAATATAAGACAGAGAAATGTTTTGAGTAGTGTTGTTCTCTTAGAAAATAATTGGAATCTATTTCACAAGACAGGCTGTTAGAATGAGATTATGATCAGAAAGGAAACTCTTCTAAACTCAAAGTGTTACGGAACCAAACTTGGATCTTCTCACCTGCCAATTTACTGACTTGGTTGTGCTGAGGGAGAGTGCAGTGTTTATTTTCAGGGTACCAAGCAAGGAGAACAAGTAGCTCATGCTCAAGAGACTCAAGTTCCCTGATGTCTTTCAGAGAGGGTTTTTAAAGGCAGCATTTGGAGTAAGGCATGCAGGACATATGACTTCCTTCTGATTGGTTGGTGGTGAGGTAACAGAGTGATGTTTCAGGAATCTTAATCATCAATCTTCTGGTTCCAAAGAGTCTGAGGTCTAGTGCTGGTGCTCAACATATAGTCACCACCTACCACTTGGGCAGGGATTCTAAGTTCCTGTAGAGCAACTCAAAGATATATGTTATATCAAAAAAAAAAAAGATATATGTTATATCATTATGTATATCCTTTGAAGAGGAACTAGAACTCTCATTTTTTTCTGAACTACTGTTGGTACTTTTCTTGTTAACTGATTTTCCTTTGTTTCTACATTCCCTTACCTCTCTAATTAGTAAATACTTAGTCTGCTCTTTGGAATTCAGGGAAGGCATAAGAGACTAGGGCCCTGCAGGTCCTTCATGATTTCAGTCTCCCCCTTTCTTTTGTACTTCTCAATCCAGAGGGGAAATGGGGCAGGGCAGTAAAGGGAATAAAGTTTCAGATACAGAGGTAAGTCACAGACTCAACAGTGGAACTTGGCTTTAGGGGGACTTGATTTCAAAACCTCATAAAATATTTGATTTTAGATGATGGCCACCAGATTTGAAAAAAGCATTCACCAAATTATAAACATAATTCAACCATTGTTACATTTTGAATATCAAATTTGCGTATCAAATTTTATTACCTGACAGATGCTTAAATTGACTATACCTTTTTGAACTTTAAAATTAGGCCTTTACATCTCATTGTCTAAATTTTCTTAGTACCAATGACATAGAATCCCTAGCATGCCAGACCACTAGTGATATTTAGGCTCACAGTAGTAGTTCTCAAAAGTCATTATCTTACTTCTTTTGGAGTTACCCCAGATCATCAATGACATGTTTCATTTCTACTGTTGTGATAGAATTTCTGCTTTAAGATTTGACATTTCTTAGCCTTATCGCAAACATAGCATGTTAAAGACCATAGCTTAATTAACTACAATATTAAAGGACAAGTGGCCACTACTAGCAATTAAAGTATGTCACCAGTCTCCACATTTGTTTTTAAGTCGCTGAGTCATGTCTGACTCTTTGGGACTCCACGGACTGCAGCATGCCAGGCTTCCGTGTCCTTCTCTCTCTCCTAGAGTTTGCTCAAAAACTCATGTCCATTGAGTTGGTGATGCCATCCAACCATCTCATCCTCTGTCGCCCCTTCTCTCCTGCCCTCAATCTTTCCTAGCATTGGGGTCTTTTCCAATGAGTCGGCTCTTCACATCAGGTAGCCAAATTCTTGGACCTTCAGTTTCAGCATCAGTCCTTCCAATGAATATTCAGGGTTGATTTCCTTTAGGATTGATGCTCCACATTATCAAAGTATAAATTATTTCTTTATATAAAACACATATTTATTGCATAAAACACAGGAATGCTGTAATGAGTAGTAAGATTCCCCTAAACAGTCTACTAAACCCCATTTAATTTACAATGTGATTTTAATTATAGAACCATGACTAGCCTATTTCTGGTGTTCAGGAGCAATTGGTCATGTGATACAAGAAGGAAAATAAAAATGCCATTCCCCATTCCCTCTTCACATACTTTTGATTCAGGAAAAGGATAAGAACATTTTCTGTAATTTTTTTCTGTCACTTTGCTGTATTTTTTCTCTATGCTTCATTCTACTTATATTTTTTTTCACTATTTCTCTTTACCAATACTCTTCCAAATCATTTGCCTCCACCTAATCAAAACCACAGCTCTACTAATTATTTACAAAAAATTCTCATGATATCTGTTAATTATTAACTTTACCTATATGATGTGGGAATGATACTGGCAACTTGAATTTTCATCTTGTAAAACCAAAGTCTTTGTAGAAAGGAAAAATAAGCCCTCAGGTACCATAGAAAGGCATATATCTGGACAGAGATTCCAAAAGATGGGACAAGCCTTCTCGGGAATTTATACCTCAGAATTAGCTTCCATATGTGTTCTTTCTGCTTTTCATACATTTTTTTTTCTTTTCTCTATTTCAGAATCTACAAATTCTTAAAGAATTTTCAGTATTTTTAAACAGGCCCAATGACTGCCGTAGAAGTCAGGTTTCCCAGAGAAGGGAATGGATATAGTGGCTTTCACATCAGATTATTTGTAGTTTCTGATGTGCTTGTTAGAAACATAGGGATTTAAATATCTTTGGATAAAGAAAATACACATGCACACTCTTTAGGTTCTTGCTTTTGTTCTCTCTTTAGGCTAAAAGCTTTATTAGGCCCTGACCTCTGTGATTATGGCTCCTAGAATTATTCTAGTTTACTTAGAACCCTCTTGTTTAAACTTAATCTACTTTGCTTTATTATTTTTTCCTTTCTTTTTAAATTTTTTTTGTCTGTGAGTAAGTAGCATCTTGTTACAATCCATATTTTTACCTTTCAGTCCATACTTTTTACCCTAATCAGGTCTCTATACATGTCCTTTCTCTGGGTAGATTACTCTTTGGCTGAAAACATTGAATATTTCTTCCCCAGATAGAAATATGTGTCCTAATCTGAAGTAGATTTATTTTTCCTTTCAAGGTTTCCTTGCTCTCAGTCACAGCACCTTCTCTTTTGACCTCAGGCCTTGTGCTTGACCTTGCTTCTAGTATTAATCAGCAAACATTGTGTATTCCTTGACACCTAATGCTTATTTTTTATAGCACGTGGCTTCTAGTTACTTGTTCCATTTTTTCTTGCCTATCGAGTATATTGCCTTTGATGACATGGTAGCAGTTTTGTAGTTCAAATGCACTCTTCTGCTTTGTTGATCTTTAGGAAATGTTTCTCAGCCTACTTGTTTTGTCAAAAGTGGCTTTAAGACAGTACTTTAACCCGTAAGACCTGAGACTTTCAACTCTCAGTCACATATCCATGTAGGGATAGATGGATGAACGTATGTATATATGTATGTGTGCATGTATGTGAATGGTTTTCCCTGGTGGCTCAGACGATAAACAATATTCAATGCAGGAGATCCAGATTTGATCCCTGAGTCAGGGATCAGAGTCCACTATTTTTGCCTGGGGAATTCCATGGATAAAGGAGCCTGGAGGCTATAGTCCATGGGGTCTCAAAGAGTTGCACACCTATTTATCTCTAATCTATGTCTGCCTTTATTTCATCAACCTCATAAGGCATGGATCTTGGATAAATACTTTGGATTAAATGATAGGTGAAAGTTTAACAATTTAAGAAACTTTCATGTTTTTTAGTTTTCCAGTATGTTGTAATATTTGATAATCACTTTGGCAGTATATGAGAGTTCAAGTTGCTCAATATAATCAGTAGTAAGCTTTGTCAGCTTTTTAATTTTAATCATTCTCTTAATTTCAACCATAACCTTGCTATGGTTTTAATTTCTTTGGCCTGATGAGAAATTGTGTCATGCATGCATTTCAAGCACTTAGACATTTGCATAGATTTTTTTTTTGTAAAATGTCTGTACAGATATGTCCATTCCTTATTGGGGGACGTAGGTTCTTATAAATTGGGTTGTAGAAGTTCTTTATATATTCTGAATATAAATCCTTTGTCAGCTGTATGTATTATAAATATTTTCTCTCAGGCTGTGACTTGCCTTTTTTTTATAGCTGTCTTTCCAGAGTAATTTTTACAATTTTGATAGTAACCATTTTATTGTTTTTCAAAAATTGCTCACACCATTATGTCCTATTTAAATGATCTTTGCCTACACCAAAGTCAAAGATTTATGTTTTCTTCTAAAAATGCTATATGCTTGTTTTTAGACTCATGATCCATAATTTTATACTTGATTTGAGGGAAGGGTAGATGTTTATTTGTCCTTTCAAATACCAAATTCTTGCAGCAACATTTGTGAAAAGGCTTTTATTTACCTACTGATTGCCTTGTCACTTTAAAAAAAAAGTGAATTATCCATGTATGTGCAGATCTATTTCTAAACTTTATCTCTATTCACCTGTATGTATAAACTTAGGCAAGTATAACAGTAGTGAATAAAAACAGATGCCTGATAAGTCTTGAATTCACATGGTATGAGTGCTATAGTTTTCTTTTCCTCCAGTTATTGCTTTGGTTATTCTTAGGTTGTTGGCTTATCACATGTGTGTGTATGTGTGTGTGTGTGTGTGTGTGTGTGTGGAATATATGTATATGATATACTCTTGGCAAGAACACTGTAGAAGGTACCCATTCCTTTTTCTAGGGGATCTTCCTGATCCAGGGATCAAACCTGGGACTCCTCCATTGCAGGCAGATTGTTATTGTCTGAAATAGCTTCCTTGGTGGCTATATCATACACACACACACACACACACACACACATACACATAGCACGTTTACCACTTATAACACATATGTGTGTATTTACACATACAACTTGTCAATTTCTAAGAAAATAAGTTTCTAGCCTCTTCTTACAGAATAAATACTGTATCATAAACATGTCTATTTTTGCTTGCAGTGTTATTGCCAGCTTCTAGAAAATGTAATCATATATAATAAACATGTGTATGATGTTTAAATTAATGAAGAAATTATGTTTGCTTGTGTAGTTTATTTAAAAAAGGAACAAACTGATAGTCTAATGAGGTGGATGAAACTGGAGCCTATTATACAGAGTGAAGTAAGCAGAAAGAAAAACACCAATATAGTATACTAACACATATATATGGAATTTAGAAAGTTGGTAACGATAACCCTGTATGCGAGACAGCAAAAGAGACACAGATGTATAGAACAGTCTTTTGGGCTCTGTGGGAGAGGGAGAAGGTGGAATGATTTGAGGGAATAGCATTGAAACATGTATAATATCATATAAGAAACGAATCACCAGTCCAGGTTCAATGCAGGTTACAGGATGCTTGGGGCTGGTGCACTGGGATGACCCAGAAGGATGGTACGGGGAGGGAGGTGGGAAGAGGGTTCAGGATGGGGAGCACGTGTACACCCGTAGCGGATTCATGTTGATATATGGTAAAACCAATACAATATTGCAAAGCAATTAACCTCCAATTAAAATAAATAAATTTAATTTTTAAAAAAAGTATTAGAGCTTAGTATAAAGAATTTAGAGAATGTGAAAACCAATTTTTTTCATGCATAAACAATCATCTTTAATTATATGTTCTATAAATTCTCTTTGATTCACAACTTATGGATATGCTTTTCATGGATAAGTATGGATATACTTTTCCCAAAAACAAACTTAGCATTTCCCCTAATATTTTAATTTTAATTCTACTATAGCAATTATCAAAGTATATTGAAATATTTTCCTTAGTTGCTTTATCTCTTATTTTCTCTAGGACTGTGAAGACAGGGACATTATCTTATTTTCATCTTTATATCCTGATAGCCAAGCACAGAGTTTGCCCCAAGCTCTTCTCACAAAGAATGTATGATTGAATGGCCAAGCAAATTTTTGGTGATTTGTCTTTTGAGTGTGACATCAGGTAGTGCTGATAAAACTACTCAAGATGATGAATATGGCATCCTTGGCAGTTATATTTCCTGTGACCATATAGATTAGACACAAATACTACTCCTGAGACTTGCAGCTTTGCATAGTTACTATATCATGACTGTCAACTTCCCAAAAGACATACTGACCTTTCTTAATCAGTGCATCATTTGGAATATGTGGCAGTGGAGCTTCTTGACAACTTTTAAGCTTGAAAACCATAGTCTGTATGTAAAGATTCCCTTGTGTAGGCAGGCCATGATTTCCATCTTCATGCTTGTCATTAGCAGTTCTTTGCTGACCCTGCACATATTCTTTAACATGTAAGAATGCAGTCAGTAGCAGTTTCTGAATTACTGTCCTAAGAATTTATGATGATCTTCATAGCCTGTTGAGTTAAAAAAAAAAAAATTTTCCCAAGGGACAAGAGGTACGGTACGTTATGACACCAGTTTCCATTTTTAACATATGTCTCAGGGTAAATTTAACATAGTAATGAAATACTTTAAAATAGACATTTCTTCCACTTAAGAAATACATACTTCTTTTAATTAAAAATATTCTGTCTTCTCCAGTGAGAAAAGAAAATCAAATGGCAGACAGGAAAATAAGAAAAAAAGAAAAAAAATGAAATGTGTATCAATTAGGCAATTGTCTATTCTTGTATTTAATTTGACAATCAGGTTAACTTTATGTGCTGAAGTTGATGATATACTAAGGTGATTATAATCTATTAGTCAAGTTTGTTCCCACAACAGTTAAAAATCTGAAGTGTGCAAACAAATCACTCAGTATTTTTCTTTTCCATCTTACTCAATTATTTAGCTTCAGAGTTACAAAATGTCATATCTGACCACATGCTATTAAAATATTCAGGAATTTTATAACTGGTTCAACAATTTATAAGCACTTTTTAGTCCATTTTATGTTTGCATGTATTCTTGATTGACATAAGTTGTAATGGATAGTTACAAATGAGAAAATTATCACATTGCATTAGAATAGACTTCTAAGGAAATCATCTCTGGGAATTTTGGTTGTTTTATTGTTCCTGTTACACTAGCAGATGTATGTGCCGAAATGTCCCAGATATAAGTGGAAATGATAAGGTAATGGTACTGGCATAAAATATCATTCTGAGAACAAGAGTCATATTAAGTACTGAAAGATAAGGAGGTACAAAAACAAGTATAGTAGCCTACCCGGTGTTTCTGCCTTTATGCATGATTTCCTATCCACCTATTCTCCATATAGCAAAGTTTTAAAATGTAAATTGAGTCATCAGTTCAGTCATTCAGTCGTGTCCGACTCTTTCCGACCCCATGAATCGCAGCACGCCAGGCCTCCCTGTCCATTGCCAACTCCCAGAGTTCACTCAAACTCACGTCCATCGAGTCGGTGATGCCATCCAGCCATCTCATCCTCTGTCGTCCCCTTCTCCTCCTGCCCCCAATCCCTCCCAGCATCAGAGTCTTTTCCAATGAGTCAACTCTTCGCATGAGGCGGCCAAAGTACTGGAGTTTCAGCTTTGGCATCATTCCTTCCAAAGAAAACCCAGGGCTGATCTCCTTCAGAATGGACTGATTATTCGCTTAATCAAAATTTACTAGCAGATTTTCTTGGGTAGTCATGTTTAGAATAAAATTTGAAGTCCTTTCCAAGTCTGAACAGCCCCACATGACCTAGACTCTTACTACATCTTTCTCTTTATCACTCCATCTGTGCCCAGTTCATCATGTTACAGCTACTCGATCTTTATTGCTGTTCTTGCATGAGCCTAATATGCCCCTTCCCAGGGATGTATGCTGCATCCTCTGCCTACAGCACTCTTATCCATGTATTCATGGGCTCTTCTGCATTTCACTCTGGCCCCAGAGAAATTTCTCTTTCACCTTAACCAAAGTAACTTAACCATGGTCTCTTTACCCTGCTTTCTTTTTATATAACATTTATCACAATCTATTTTCTACTTACTTATTTCCTCTCTTTTTTATTAGACTATAAACTCAATGAAGACAGATTTCATTCCTTTATGGACCCTACACCTTCTCATTTTTACTTTGTCACCTGTTTTGTTAAAGTTTATTTTCCAGTAAATTTCTAAAAAGTAGACTGTAAGAAGTGTTATTTGAAGGCTTGTATGTAAGGAAATATCTTGAATCAATCACCCACCCACCCTTGGAATAATAATGAAGGCACTATTTCATAAAATTCAGTTTGTTGTTAGTGACATTTTTGAAAAAAAAAAAGTCACTTTGTTTCCCTTTTTATGTTAATGTGACTTTTTTTCCTCTCCTTATTTATGGGCACTCTTAAAATCATTTATCTATTTTTTTTAATTGCAAGGCAATGTATCTTAATATGATCTTCTTTCCTTTCATTATACAGGAAATTTGGTGGGTCCTTTTTTTCTAGGGACTGGGATTCTTGGTTTGTGGGGTGAGCTATTTTCTACTCCTTTGTTGTCTATTTCATCTGTGCTTTCTCCCTGTCTCACTTTGGAAATCCTATTAGGATTTTAGGTGTTGAAAATTATGAATAGATACTCCAAATTGATACTTGTGTCTGTTTTTTTCTAACCCATTGTTTTAACCTTTTCCTACAAGTGAAAAGATTTCCTTGAATTTATCTTCTCACCATTCTGGAGGACAAAGTCTAGGGAAAAAAAAAAAAAAAAAACTGCTCTTTTAATTTCCAAGGACTTCCTTTTTCTCTAAATTTGGTATTTAAAACACATCAGTCTTTATGTTTACATGCAACATTTTGCTTATCTTTGAAATAAATTAGTTTTTATGAAGGCTTCTTTAGTTTGTTTTCTAGGTACTTTTATCTGTTTGTTTTGAACTCTTCTTTTTTTTTGGTGGAGGTTTTTTCTACATTCCTGGGGAGCCCTAACTCTCCCTCTCTATTCAAGAGTGGGTGGATTTCATTGACAGAGTAGGTCACCTCATGGTGTTTAAATGTCAATCTGCATTTTCAGTGGAAGATTTCCAACTCTTAGTGTCTAAAGGGAAGAAGGTGGAGCAAGGATGCTGTATCAAGCAGAGTGCCCCAGACAATTGGTTAATTCAATCCCACATGGGCGCTCAGGAGACCCAGAGCTGGTCTAAGCAGGAGGCAAGTAAGTTCGTGTATGTAGACTCTGTTGGTCATCAGACACAGGCCACCAGCTGCTCTCTGGCATACACAGATATCTGGGTGGCCTAGAAACAGTTCTCTGACAGAAATGCTAGTATTAGCTGAAGGGGATGATGTGTTATCCAGAGACAATGTGCATGGAAAAGGTAAGGATATCTCTTACCGTCTAATCAAAGCTATGGTTTTTCCAGTCGTCATGTATGGATGTGAGAGTTGGACTATAAAGAAGCTAAGCGCCGAAGAATTGATGCTTTTGAACTGTGGTATTGGAGAAGATTCTTGAGAGTCCCTTGGACTGCAAAGAGATCTAACCAGTCCATCCTAAAGGAGATCAGTCCTGGGTGTTTATTGGAAGGACTGATGTTGAAGCTGAAACTCCAGTACTTTGGCCACCTAATGCAAAGAACTGACTCATTGGAAAAGACCCTGATGCTGGGAAAGATTAAAGGCAGGAGAAGGGGACAACAGAAAATGAGATGGTTGGATGGTATCAGCGACTCATGGACATGAGTTTCAATAAACTCTGGGATTGGTGATGAACAGAGAAGCATGGTGTGCTGCAGTCCATGAGGTCGCAAACAGTCGGAGATGACTGAGCGGCTGAACTGAACACACATGCACCATATTAATTAGTAACTTGCTGTAATTTTTGTCATAAGTCAGTCAAGTTGGTCAACATAATGGGGCAATAAACAGCCAAAAACTGTGAAGGGCAAAAGATGGGAGAATAGTTTGAATTAACAGAATTGGAAATGTATCATGTTTTTTTCAAAGATTAATGAGACTAGACATGGAACAATCTTAATGAAAATACATTTTATTACATTCTTACATTCTGTTTAATCTGATGGATCTAAAATGTAATACATGTTTTCTAGGAACATTTTCTTGATGGTGTTGTTTTAAAAATGACCTGTAGTATTTAGGAAAGTGCTGAACATATAATACATATTCAGTAAATAGTTGTATCTGGCAGTTAAATAAATGACAGTGTCTAAAATTTAAAGGTCAAAAATGCTTATGGTAGAAAAATACCAAGAAGTTTCATGATTTTATTTATATTACAAAATATATGAAATAGGAAACTATCTAAACAGAAACTAGTACAGTAAATGATTATTCAGTTATTTTCAAACTCATTTCTCTGAGTGGTACAGTAGAAATGAACAAAACTATATTTTGTTGATCCATGGTCTTCTGTCCATGGTCATTCTCCAGGCAAGAATACTGTAGTGGGTTGTCATGCCCTCCACCAGAGGATCTTCCCAACCCAGGAATCAAACCAGGGTCTCCTGCACTGCAGGCAGATTCTTTACCAGCTGAGCTACCAAGGAATTCCATATATATTGAATATTTATATATGTATATATAAATTGTTTTTCATAAAGGTTATAATACCGAGAGTCTTCTTAATCTATCAGATCTTACCTGAGAACTAGAAATAACTCAGTGGAGATGATGTCTCTGAGTATAAGCCTTAATGGTTATATTTTGCTTTCTTTTAAATAGAATACTAGCACTTCTATGTCATTTAATACAAGCCAGCTGTTGTTCTAAACATGATGTTGTCCCTTACTTTACAAATAAGGGAATTGTTAAATTGTTGGAGAGTTTCTGATATGAATATGATGGCACAAGCAAGATTTACTTTGCAGGATCTCTTTGACTAGGAATACTTGACAACACCATGGTCCAATCAAGTAGCTAACTAACCCATGTTGTCCTTGCCAGTTGTCAAGGTGAAAGTGAAGTCGGTCAGGCATGTTTGACTATTTGTGACCCCATGGACTGTAGCCTGCCAGCCTCCTCCATCCACAGGATTTTCCAGGCAAGAATACTGGAGTGGGTTGCCATTTCCTTCTCCAGGGGATATTCCCGACCCAGGTATCAAACCCGGGTCTTCTGCATTGCAGGCAGACTCTCTACCATCTGAGCCACCAGGAAATCCCCATTGTCAAAGCCCTGTGCATTAAGAACAAAAGGAGGAGTGAACACTGTTAAGGGAGGTTATTTGATATATCACTTATGGAAATAGTCTTTGGAGTTTTAAGCTTTAGCAAAGTCCTTAACCATATACAAGTGTCTGAAAAATGATTCTTTATTCTTTTTTGCCTAGAAATCCAAATATTTAGGGAGTATTTTTATACTTCTATTCAGTTTTTAATTCTGTTTTTTATCATATTTCTTATGACTTACAGCAATGATTAGCTAAGAACATTATCATCAGAGGCAGTGATACTTAACTTAATTGCAGTGTACTTTTTGTAGCCTGTAAAGGCATATCAAACCATTTAGTGTGAATGATGAGCAGGGGAATCAACACAGTGAAAGACTGAAAAAAAAAAAAAAGAACATTTTGTTACTGTAGCTTAAATGGAAAAAAGCAAACTTGCAAAGAATAGTCATTCATCCCTTGACATAAAGAATCTAAATGAATATGCTTCCTTCTTTTCTACTGTTAAACACTAGTTTATGAGATACCTAATCCTTTAATCAAGATTGAAATCCTTTAATCTTGCTGAGTAGAGCCCAAAATGAGAGTTAAGAAAGGTATATCAGATATATTCATTACTGTACCAATGAAACTACAGTCCTTGCCCAGACAACTCATGTCCTCGATTGCATTTTAGACCTTCTTCTGATCTAGATAAGAAAATTAAAAAAAAAAAACATAAACAGCAAGCAGTTTTGGAATTACCAAATAGTAGTTGAAAGAGCTGAGAAAGTAGTTTGTTTGCTGTGATACTGAAAGTATAACTTAAAGCATTGCTTATTTATAGATTGATTTACAATTTTTATACTGTGTGTTGTTGTAAAACTTGTTTATTACACCTACTGATAATAATTATAATAATAATAATTAAGATTGAGAAATAGAGCTATAGCTTGAATGTTTCCAAAAATATATTGACTAGAAAATATATGTTTTTTTTTTTGAAACATTCAAGCTATAGCTCTATTTCTCAATCTAGAAAATATATGTGGAGAAGGCAATGGCACCCCACTCTAGTTCTCTTGCCTGGAAAATCCCATGGATGGCGAAGCCTGGTAAGCTGCAGTCCATGGGGTCGCTAAGAGTCGGACTCGACTGAGCGACTTCACTTTCACTTTTCACTTTCATGCATTGGAGAAGGAAATGGCAACCTACTCCAGTGTTCTTGCCTGGAGAATCCCAGGGACGGGGGAACCTGGTGGGCTGCCCTCTCTGGGGTAGCCCAGAGTCAGACACGACTGAAGCGACTTAGCAGCAGCAGCAGAAAATATATGACTGGACAATAGAATTAACTCTAAATATAATAATTGGTCTGAAAAGTGCTTCATAACTTTCATGAATTTCATCATTCAGAATTTGTACTGCTTTGGTTTTATCTTTGACAAATGGATATCAAGAAATATACAGTTTTCTGCTTGATTGAGAAAGTAAAATTATATGTTTTTGTATGTGAGTAGAGGAAAATGCATTATTAAATGGTAGTTACCTAAAAGCAGCTTCATAAATATCTGTTGAGAGATTATTTCATCCTGCTCACACTAAATAATAGGGCTGGCTGAATTCTTCCTATGGTTCTAAATAACAATTTTTTTTTTTTTTGCAGTCATCCTAGAAAGAGAACCCACCTTCAGTTTGAATTTTCAAATCACTTTAGAGTTACATTTGTCATTTTGCTGTATTTCTCGTTTATTACTCATTTGTTCTTTAGAAGACAGAAAAATGGAGGAGGGGAGGGCAAAGGGACATTTGGAGAAAAGAGAACAGTAGTAAGCTAGTAGAAAGATAGTAGATTTAAATCCAACCATGCCAATAACTACATTAGATTTAAATGCTAAATACTCCAATAGACATTGTCACATTGGAAAAAATCTGTAGCTGATTATGTATTAAATACAACATGCCTAATTAAATTTAAAGGTATAAAGTAAAAAGTTGGAAAATATATACCAAGCAAATAGTAATTGAAAGAAAATTAAAGCTAAAAAAAAGGGGGGGGGAATTGAAGTAGTTATAGTAATATCACATGAACTAGATTTGAGAGCAAAAGATTCTAATATTTGATGGATAAGACCATCATAACTTCATCAAAAAGACATGGACCTTAAGGATTTATGAATCCAATAAAAGAGATTAAAAATACAGCAAGTAAAAATTGATAGAACAGCAAAAAGAAGTAGACAAATTCACCATTATGATTGGAGACTTCAACACAGTCTTTTTGATAACTGAGAGAAAACAATGACACAAAATTGGTGAGACTATAGAAGACTTGAACAGTCTATCAATGAATTTGATCTAATTGATATACAACAATGCAGAATGCATGTTATTTATAAGGTCACAAAGAACTTTCATCAAAATACACCATGTTCTGAGAAAGCTACTCCCCATACATTTAAAAGTACTCAAGCCATATCAAGTATGTTATCTGATTGCAATAGAATTTAATTCAAAATTAATAACAGAAGATGTTTTGAAATATGAAAATGAAATGAGATATTTCAAAGCAAACCAAAGCCAAATAAGTAAGAAAAATTACAAAAAAAAATTTAAATAAAATGAATACACAACATATCAAAATTAATGAGAGGCAGCTAAAATAGGGCTTTGAGGGAAATTTATAGCATTAAATGCCTATAAAGGTCTCAAACTAATGACCTAATCTTATGTTTAGCAGAGCAAGCAACAACAATAACAAAAACAGGAATCAAGCCCAATTTTAGAGGAAAGACAATTTTCCTAGAAGAAAGGAAATAGTAAAGATAAAAGCACAAGTAATGATATACAAAACAAAAACAATTTGAAAAACAAATCAGTGAAATAAAAACTAGTTATTTGTGGAGATCAGCAAATTTAACTCACTTCTAGCTAAAGTGATAAGACAAAAACAAATAAAAAATATCATTATTAAGAGAGTGAATATCCCTTAAAATCAGATAAAATATAAGAAAGGAATTTGAATAACTTTTTGTAGTTTAGAACTATATCCATTATTCCTTATTAATTCTCTTTTAAAAAGTTGAGTCTTATTGCCCTGTCCTTCAGTTTTAAGCAGGACTTTATAATTTGTTTCTAACGAATAGCATAAGTGAGAATTATGCTGTGCAAATGTGGAGGCTGGGCCATGAAAGGCACTGTGACGTCTTCCTCTCTCACTCTCTCTTAGATTCCTTGCTCTGGGAGAAATTTTCATGTTGTGAGAAAGCTTAAGTACTTAAGCAGCTTATGGAGGGGCCATGTGGTAAAGAACTAAGACCATTTGTGCCAAGAGTCATCAAGGAACTGAGGTCTTCTTCCAACAGACACGTGAATGATCCATCTTGAAACTGGATACTCTGAGTCCTGCAGCCAAATAAGAGACCTTGAGCCTGAAAGATCCAAATAAACTGCTTCTGAATTCCTGAACCAGAGGAACTAGATATAATAAATGCTGTTTTAAATATTGAGGTAATTACTTACATAGCAATAGATAAGTGGAAAAAAAAAAAAACCTTTATGCTAATTACTTTGAAACTTAGATTAAATTTAAAACTTTCATGGAAGATGAAAAATACTGACACTCAATGAGAAATAAATAACCTGAATAACTTTAAATCTACTAAAGGAATTGAATTTATAGTTTAAAACTTTCCCCAAAACAAAATGTCAAGCACAGATGTCTTCACTGATGGCTTCTACCAAACATAAAGGAAGCAACAACAACAACAAAAACAGCAATTCTAGAAGAGAAATACATCCCTGCTTTTTCAGTGAAGTTATCATTACCCTCATACCAAAACCAGAGGAAGACCTTGAAAGAGAAAAATATCTGTTTATCTTTCTATATCTGATGCAATTTTAGTACATTAAATCCAACAATGTATATAAAGGATAACAGTGTACGGCAATGTGGGTTTATTCTGGGAATGCAAGATTACTTCCATATTTGAAAGATTAATTTATCATATCAACAGAATAAAGATGAAAAACTATATGAGCATTCCAACAGATGCAGAAAAAGTATTCAAAATTCAATATCCATTAACGATAGAAAATCTCAGTGGACAAGAAATAGAAAATAACTTTGCCAAGTGTGTGTAAGGGCATCTACCATGTACCTACAGCTAACATAAAGTTGAAAGATTCAATGTTTTCTTTCTATCATCAAGAAAATGGCAAGATGTTCAGTCTCACTGCTGCTCTTCACCATTCTCTTATAACTGATCTGAAGCAATATAACAAGTAGAAGAAAGCAATGATATACAGATTGAGAAGGAAAAACTAAAACTGTCTCTCTCTGCATCAACATGATTATCTATAGAATAATTCAAAGAATCTACAGAAAGTATGACAAGTAACAAGTGATTTTAGCAAGATTAGAGAATACAAACAATGTAAAAGAAATATATGTTTATGTAATAGCAATGAACAATATAAAATTGTTTTTTAAACTAACATTTATATAATAGCAAAAATATAAGACACAAAATATGTACAAGATCTGTAGGCTCAAAACTATAAAACTCTGATAAAATCAAATATGACCAAAATAAATGCAGGGAAATAATATTTTGTAGGTTGGACAACTCACCCTTTATTGTCAAGACATACCTTCTTATCAAAGTGATAGATTCAACAAAATTCCATTCATGACCTAGCAGGATTTTTTTTAGAAGTCAAATTAATATGAAAATATGTATGTAAGGATAAAGAACTAGAAGCCAAAATGAATCCTTAAACAGAAGAATAAAGTTGGACAACTCTCTCTCACCACTTCATTTCAAAGCTTATTATAAAGTTATAACCACCAAGAGAGTGTAGTATTGGTAAAAGGTAGAAAATGGATAAATGCAACAAAATAGAGTTGAGAAATGAACCACTTATACACAGTCAGTTGATTTTCACAAATGTGCAAACACAATTGAAAAGAGAAGGATTTTTTTTTTTTTAAACAAGTGGTGCTGGTACAATTGGGTACACATATACAAAACAAAACAAAAAGAACCTTAATCCAGTTCCTGAACTTACATCATATGCAGAAAATAACTCAAAATGTATTATATAGACATATAAGACATAGATGCAAAACATGTCTATAAGAAAACATAGGTGAAAATTTTGTGATATTGAAAAAAAAATAGTTTCCTGCATGTAACACTAAATATACATTCCAAAATTAAAAGAAAAAGTCCATAAATTGTACTTCCTCAAGATTAGGAACTTATGTTTGAAAGACACTGTTCCACTAAAACACAAACAGTGATTGAAAATTAAAGTCACAGACTAGGGGAAAATATTTGCAAATCACCTAACAAAGAATTTAATGTATCCTGGATGTATAAAGGACTCGAAAACTCAACAAGTACATAACAATTATTTCCTTTCATCTAACTTCTGATCATGTTTTCATTACTTTTCTGCTATCACTCATAGCTTCTTGAGGTCCTTTAGATCTTTTTCTAAGAATTTCCTTAAGGCATTTTCAGTTTCCACTCTTTTTCCAGTTTTGACACCAGTGTCACAGTCTTAAGTATTGTCATGTCAACTCCCTACTTCTAGGTACACACATTTATATAGTTTGTCAAACAAGAGATGGCAAGAGTGAATGTCAACATTCTAGGAATCAGCGAACTGAAATGGACTGGAGTGGGTGAATTTAACTCAGATGACCATTATATGTACTACTGTGGGCAGGAATCCCTCAGAAGAAATGGAGCGGCCATCATGGTCAACAAAAGACTCCAAAATGCATTACTTGGATGCAGTCTCAAAAACGACAGAATGATCTCTGTTCGTTTCCAAGGCACACCATTCAATATCACAGTAATCCAAGTCTATGCCCCAACCAGTAATGCTGAAGAAGCTGAAGTGGAAAGGTTCTATGAAGACCTACAAGACCTTTTAGAACTAACACCCCAAAAAAATGTCCTTTTCATTATAGGGGACTGGAATGCAAAAGTAGGAAGTCAAGAAACACCTGGAGTAACAGGCAAATTTGGCCTTGGAATACGGAATGAAGCAGGGCAAAAACTAATAGAGTTTTGCCAAGAAAATGCACTGGTCATAACAAAACCCTCTTTCAATAACACAAGAGAAGATTCTATACATGGACATCACCAGATGATCAACACCGAAATCAGATTGATTACATTCTTTGCCGCCAAAGATGAAGAAGCTCTATACAGTCAGCAAAAACAAGACCAGGAGCTGACTGTGGCTCAGACCATGAACTCCTTATTGCCAAATTCAGACTTAAATTGAAGAAAGTAGGGAAAACCACTAGGCCATTCAGGTATGACCTAAATCAAATGCCTTATGATTATACAGTGGAAGTGAGAAATAGATTTAAGGGCCTAGAACTGATAGATCTGATAGATGCCTGATGAAATTTGGAATGAGGTTCGTGACATTGTACAGGAGACAGGGATCAAGACCATCCCCATGCAAAAGAAATGCAAAAAAGCAAAATAGCTGTCTGGGGAGGCCTTACAAATAGCTGTGAAAAGAAGAGAAGCCAAAAGCAAAGGAAAAAAGGAAAGATATAAACATCTGAATGCAGAGTTCCAAAGAATAGCAAGAAGAGATAAGAAAGCCTTCTTCAGCGATCAATGCAGAGAAATAGAGGAAAACAACAGGATGGGAAAGACTAGGGATCTCTTCAAGAAAATCAGAGATACGAAAGGAACGTTTCATGCAAAGATGGGCTCGATAAAGGACAGAAATGGTATGGACCTAACAGAAGCAGAAGATATTAAGAAGAGATGGCAAGAATACACAGAAGAACTGTATGAAAAAGATCTTCATGATCCAGATAATCACGATGGTATGATCACTGACCTAGAGCCAGATATCCTGGAATGTGAAGTTAAGTGGGCCTTAGAAAGCATCACTACAAACAAAGCTAGTGGAGGTGATGGAATTCCAGTTGAGCTATTCCAAATCCTGAAAGATGATGCTGTGAAAGTGCTGCACTCAATATGCCAGCAAATTTGGAAAACTCAGCAGTGGCCACAGGACTGGAAAAGGTCAGTTTTCATTCCAATCCCAAAGAAAGGCAATGCCAAAGAATGCTCAAACTACCGCACAGTTGTACTCATCTCAAACGCTAGTAAAGTAATGCTCAAAATTCTCCAAGCCAGGCTTCAGCAATATGTGAACCGTGAACTTTAGAAAAGGCAAAGGAACCAGAGATCAAATTGCCAACATCTGCTGGATCATGGAAAAGCAAGAGAGTTCCAGAAAAGTATCTATTTCTGCTTTATTGACTATGCCAAAGCCTTTCACTGTGTGGATCACAATCAACTGTGGAAAATTCTTCGAGATGGGAATACCAGACCATCTGATCTGCCTCTTGAGAAATTTGTATGCAGGTCAGGAAGCAACAGTTAGAACTGGACATGGAACAACGGACTGGTTCCAAATAGGAAAAGGAGTTCGTCAAGGCTGTATATTGTCATCCTGTTTATTTAACTTATATGCAGAGTACATCATGAGAAACGCTGGACTGAAAGAAACACAAGCTGAAATCAAGATTGCCGGGAGAAATATCAATAACCTCAGATATGCAGATGACACCACCCTTATGGCAGAAAGTGAAGAGGAACTCAAAAGCCTCTTGATGAAAGTGAAAGTAGACAGTGAAAAAGTTGGCTTAAAGCTCAACATTCAGAAAACGAAGATCATGGGACTGAAAGAAACACAAGCTGAAATCAAGATTGCCGGGAGAAATATCAATAACCTCAGATATGCAGATGACACCACCCTTATGGCAGAAAGTGAAGAGGAACTCAAAAGCCTCTTGATGAAAGTGAAAGTAGACAGTGAAAAAGTTGGCTTAAAGCTCAACATTCAGAAAACGAAGATCATGGCATCCGGTCCCATCACTTCATGGGAAATAGATGGGGAAACAGTGGAAACAGTGTCAGACTTTATTTTTCTGGGCTCCAAAATCACTGCAGATGGTGACTTTAGCCATGAAATTAAAAGACGCTTACTCCTTGGAAGGAAAGTTATGACCAACCTAGATGGCATATTCAAAAGCAGAGACATTACTTTGCCAACGAAGGTTCATCTAGTCAAGGCTATGGTTTTTCCTGTGGTCATGTATGGATGTGAGAGTTGGACTGTGAAGAAGGCTGAGCACCGAAGAATTGATGCTTTTGAACTGTGGTGTTGGAGAAGACTCTTGAGAGTCCCTTGGACTGCAAGGAGATCCAATCAGTCCATTCTGAAGGAGATCAGCCCTGGGATTTCTTTGGAAGGAATGATGTTAAAGCTGAAACTCCAGTACTTTGGCCACCTCATGAGAAGAGTTGACTCATTGGAAAAGACTCTGATGCTGGGAGGGATTGGGGGCAAGAGGAGAAGGGGATGACAGAGGATGAGATGGCTGGATGGCATCACTGACTCGATGGACGTGAGTCCGAGTGAACTCCAGGCGTTGGTGATGGACAGGGAGGCCTGGCGTGCTGCGATTCATGGGGTTGCGAAGAGTCAGACAGGACTGAGTGACAGATCTGATCTGATCTGATTGTTGCATAAAAATCCAACCGGAAACTTAGTGGCTTAAAATAACGGAAATCATGCTTCACTTAAATTACTAAAAAATTGGTGCTGCTAACAATGAAAGCTGGACTGTGGGCCTATGGTTCTAATTCTTCATGTGGACCTCTATACCTGCTGCTTGGGTTTCCTCACACCATGCAGACTGTTACTAAAAATGACCATTTCAGAAGAACAAGGAGGAATTGCATAACATTTTGATCATCTCATCTCCAAAATCACATTGTATCCTTTCACCATAAGCTCTTGGTGGAAGCAAATGTCAAAGAAAGCCTATGTTGAAAGGTATGAGACATAGCTTTCTTTTGATGGAGAGGTGACATGTTACTAGGAGAGCATTTAGAAGGAAGAATATTTCTGTAACTGTTGATATTCTGAAAACTACAGTCTGCCTCAGTCAGTGTACCCCATATTAGCTGTGACATCTACATTAATTAAAAAGCATTCTGAGTCCTAGTTTCTCCTCATTAAATATGAGTGATAATTATTTTATATTTCTGCAAAGTTTTTGGAGATAATATTTAAGACATATAACTCAATCTCTAACACATGCTGAGCATTAAGTACTTGGTAGCTGCCAACGTTATCCACCTTAGATATTACTACCATTGCACATGCTGCTTTTCAGTTTTCCTCACTACTTGTCCTTCCTATGCTAAGATTTTCTGAGGTGTTCCATTGTACTTTCAAAATTTTAAATCTCTAACTGGGCACCCTCATCCACTTGTATCCATTCAGTTATCACTTAACTGCAGATGACTTCCAAATACATATTTTATGTTCAGTTCCTTCTTTTATATTTCAAAACCATGCATTTACCTGCATTATCAGGCTTTACATTTGTATTTCCCCAAATAATTTTCAAGTTTAACATAGTTTAAAAATGAACTCAAAATTGCTTCTTGCTTCTACACACCCTTGTAGGTCTGGTTTTGCTTTCTTAGTTAAAGGCACCAGTACCCGCCATAAAGTTGCCTTAGCAGAAATTTATTATTCAAATTAATAACATTATCTCAATTACTTCCTTTATTTTGTCACTAAGACCAATCAACTTTCCCTTCTAATAAATATTCTATTGATCTCCTGCTATTTCCACTTCCTCTCCTTTTCTTCTAACACTCATTTTATTTGCTTAGAACAGAGTAATAGATACTTAACTGGTCTCTGTCTCCAGTTGAGCTCTGTTCCAGTCTTCCTAGATATACTAATTTGGGGGATAAAATTTGCAACCCCAAAATGTCTCTTTGGCATGAGAACTAATTTAGGCTGGTTATTTTTAAGAAACAGACAGTTCAGGGTGTCTTTTTTTTTTTTTTTTTTAACCTCCACTTTAGCTGTGTGAAGAATTTAGAAACAAGACCTGCTCCTGAAATACAGGTATTAAACCAGAGGTACCTGAAAAGAATATGAGTTTAGGTGTGGTGGGGGAAACTTGCAGGGCCCAGAGATAAGTGTTTACTCTGTGTTGCACTGTGAGACATAAAGCCAAATTACCAAATTACCAAATATTACCAGATTGCCAAATATTTGCTTTTCCATCTCCATGTGAACTGCTTTGAGGTTCCAAACCACTACCCCCAACATCCTCTTGTCTTTAACTGAAGATGGTATTTAAGGTGATTATTTCAGCCATTTTGGTGAATTTTCCTGGGTCTCTCCCATGTTTACATGTTATTAATTTGTGTTTGATTATTTTTCTTATTAATCTATCTCATGTTAATTTAAATGTATAGGGAAATTTCTACCTCCCTGACACCAATCAAGGGATGTGTTCTAACACAAACCTAATTACAATAAACAGTTATTTTAAAAAGGCTTCCGGTGCTTCCCACAGATTTCAGAACTGCTAGTTTGGGCTTCCCTCCTGGTTCAGTCGGTAAAGAATCCTCCTGCAGTGCAGGAGACATAAGAGACCTGAGTTCGATCTTTGGGTCAGGAAGATCCCCTGGAAAGGAAATGGCAATCCACTCCAGTATGGAAAATTCCATAGACAGAGGAGCATGACAGACAACAGTCCATGGGATCACAAGAGTCAGACATGACTGGGAGACAACCACTACCACAGTTTAGCTTGATACTCCCATCTCACATGCTTTGTCTCATGCCTTACCCCTCAGCATTTGATCCAGCCATAAACAAAAACTTACAGATTCTTTATTTGCAAGATACCATTTAACAACAGCATGACTCTTAGCATAATGTGGTATACACTCTTCTGCAAACTCAACACCCAATATGTGCCCAAACAACTTCAATTTATCTTTAAAGACTGAAATTTTATTTGCTCAGAGGAATATCTCTTGATCCTAAACTTTTATCCCCAAAGGAAGGAAGGAAGTGAAGTCGCTCAGTCATGTCCAACTCTTTGCAACCCTACAAACTGTAGCCTACCAGGCTTCTCCGTCCCTGGGATTTTCCAGGCAAGAATACTGGAGTGGGTTGCCATTTCCAAGGTTCCTAATACAAATGCTTCCACCCCATAATCTAATTATCTTCCACATATAAATCTGCCATTACCTGAATTATAATAAATTCATAACATTTATTTTTTGACTCCAGATACTAGATGTTCAGTTGTTGTGGATTCAAACTATGTTTAAGAAGTTCTTAGAATCTTAATGTCAAGCATGACTCTGGCATTTCAAAATTACCTAATAAATGTTTATGTGATTAAAATAATCAAATTGTTAAAACTTTAAAAGTTAAGCATTAATATGGCATGTGTGGTATCACCTTTCCCCCTTTTTTCCAGTTGAAATGACTATACACACGCAAGTTAAACCCAATAATTTACAGAAAATAAAACAAATAAGTGGTATGAAAATGTAACAACGCATTTTATTGATTGTGCACTTTTCCAAGTTTGTATCGAGAGATTGCTAAGCTACATCTTCAAAGCTTTGTCAAGGACTGAGAAAGATCATTCATCCCAATGTTTGCCAATGTCATATTTTCCCTAGTTCCTTGATCTTGCCTTTTAAAAATTAGATTTCCTGTTAAAATTATATATATTTAAACAAAAATTCAAAAAGCTCCAGTTCATTAATTCTCTGGGTTTGACGCCTCCTTGGAGATTTAAAAACACTCTAATGGAAAGATAGTCATGACTAAAAGTAGTATACTGTAAGTTTGAATGAGAAATAAAAAATTTTGTTTCACACCAGTGGAAAGAAGCCCTTTAGGCAAGATGACTCTTGCCTAAGAGTGTGAGAAGTGGATAGAAGAGATAACAGTATAAACTTTAGGGTCTAAAACATGATTTTTGCTACAACTATTGAGGCTGTTAATAGCTATAGTTTTTGGATACGAACATATTCACTGGAACTAACAGTTCTTAATCCTAAAGCAAGGAGGCATCAATACACAAAGACAAAATGACCTAGCTATGATAGAGTGTGGCAATTCACATATCTTATACTCTTCCTTTTGAAATTCACAATAGTATGAACATCCTTGTTGTCCAAATAGTTTGCCCCAGTTAAATCTATGAGTAATGTCAAACTCCTGGATATCTCATTATTGCCTTGGAACACTTAGAGTTGTAAGTTTCAATACAGAGAAGTCATAGTATTTTAGTTTTCACATCTATTGACAACATGCTATTCTGTATTTATTTTTCTTTGGTTAATTTTAAAAGAAATTATGTTTCACTATGTTTTATTACTGGAAAGCAAGTTCAAGGAAAAGGTTTATAGGCTACTAACATAATGGAATGCAATTTTATGGAGCAGACACTAGGGCAAAGGGGATTGAAACAGGGAAGAAGAAATGTCAAATCAAGGACCAGGTACTGGTATCAATTCATTTGTGACTGGTTGTTCAGTCTTGCATGATCATCATCTAAAAGGCCACTGACATGACTTTCCCTTTAGACAGATATTAAAATTTGGAGAAGGACTTATTCAGAGTTGAGCACAGTAGTCATGACTGGATGTAGGAAGTGAAAGAGGTCCCCAAGACAGAAGACACAGAGTGGTACTTAAGAGATATCTGATGTAAAATATCTCAGTTTTATCCATTTCTTTTTTCTGGAATGGCTTTGCTATAGGCAGTATTCGACTCCTTCTTTCTAATTACTGTTTCATGTTCATTACCACTTACATACTCTATGACTGCAAAATTATAAAATGTAACATAGCTTATGTGATTACTGTAGCCCTCTCTATGGATGATGTAGTATGTCCCCTGACAAATTAGAAGATTACTTCTATTTTTAGGAATAGCTGACGTTGATTAGAACTTCTATACCACAGCTCAGTCCCTTCTTTCAAGGATTGGCTTTTCTTGTTTATAAAACTTTGAAAGAAGTAAGGATATTGCCTATTTTTTCCTTTGTCTCTCATTTCATCAATTAAAGATGAGTGAACACCATGGAGGGGTGGCCTGTTATTTTAGATTTCAGGATGTCTTGAGTTTTTAAAAGTTGTCCAATCTACAGGGTGAAAAAAATACTCATTCATCCTTAATATAAAAAAGAGGAACTGCTGCTGCTGCTGCTAAGTCACTTCGGTCGTGTCCAACTCTGTGTGACCCCCATAGACAGCAGCCCACTAGGCTCCCCTGTCCCTGGGATTCTCCAGTCAAGAACACTGGAGTGGTTGCCATTTCCTTCTCCAATGCATGAAAGTGAAAGGTGAAAGTGAAGTCGCTCAGTCGTGTCCGACCCTCAGCGACCCCATGGACTGCAGCCTTCCAGGCTCCTCCGTCCATGGGATTTTCTAGGCAAGAGTACTGGAGTGGGGTGCCATTGCCTTCTCTGAAAAAAGAGGAACAGAGTAGCATTATTTCAGCCTTGAGAGGATTACACGAAAGCCTAAATGTTGCTGGTTAATAGGAAAGGAGACACTTAGCTGGATTTGTGGCTATTCTTTCAAAACTTGAGATTAAGTGGACATGGCACAGGATTTGACCTATTTATCATGTGCTCAGTACAAACGAAAAAGTAGGAAGTCATTAAAAGTAATTAAAAAATGTGCAATATATGAGAAAGATAGATATTGGGCTCCTGGAGTCTTGTCTCTGGAAATATGTGGGCATAATATTTCCTTGAAAATACTGTCTCTATTTTATCTTTTCTGGTGGTATATCCTCTACCTTCACATGTTAACTTCTCTCTAGCAGTCTCTGTCATAGTCTACAAATTATTTCGTCAGTCTTTCTCTTGAGCTCAGCTGAATTTTAAGATCAATGAACTTGCTTGCCAATTTGACAGGGCTATCAGTTGTTCTAACAATTAATTAAGCCTTATAAATTATTTTAACCCACAACTAGCAGTCTCTACACTGCTTAATTGCCACTCAATCACACAGTTAAATTTGCCTGAAATTAACACTGTATTCCACAAAGGAGACAGTTTCAACCAGTCAGTCCAGTTGCTAATTTTCTGAAAATTTCCTTAGGCATAGCTTTGAAAAACATATTAAAGCTTCAACATAAGAATCTTACTTTTCTGAAAGTATTGGAAAATATTTTCTTCCTCCTTCAAAGCCTAATTTGAGGTCAAACAGAAAGTGTTTGTGTAGAAGCATTTTTATATCTTTGTAATAAGTAGCACTGATTCAGAGGAGATAAACCAACTGGAGAACAGGATACAGAAGGAAAGGGTAAAAAAGACAAACATATGCAAACATACATATCCACATTTTCCCTTATCTGGTTCACTGACTTTGTCTTGTGAAATGATAGCCAAGAAAGAGAAAGTGGTAATGTGAACAACTTTGCAGCTGATCTTCACACTTAAATATCATTCACCATGACAAGCCAACTTGGAAACTAACTATCTATCCACCTGCAAAAAATATATTTAGAGCTGCTCAGTGCTAGCTAGCATTCTTCACTAGGATGGCTCTAGCAGACACATCGCTTTTGTGATTGCATGGCAAAATAGCAGTATTAGAGTGTGTGTGTGTGTGTGTGTGTTTTTAATCACTATTTCTGCCTGGATTTTTAGTCCAAACTGCATAACACATGCAATATATGAACTTCTTTTGAGATACCTATTTAAAGATGGCATGTTTCTTTTTCTAAGCACATAAATGTACATGTTAATCAGTTTCCAGCAGCAGAGCTTCTCCTCATTCTTTGCTCATTGAAAGAGGGATTGTCATGAGAGAGAGAGGAATTATGTTATAGAGAAAAATCATCTTCCTTATAAAATTGGAAACTAACTTACTAGAGGCTAAGAACTAATGAAGGGAATCTACTAGTAAAGTGCCTAATAGATTTCTGTCACTACACTAGCTGCTTTATATACATATTATCTAACCTTCACAACTTCAGGGTATAGCCAATATATATATATATATATTTTTTTTTTAATGAGAAAGCTGAGGCTCAGAAAAGTTATGCAATTGAACACACTTCTACAATTGTTAAGTGAGGTAATACTTCACCATCTTTGCCCCTTCTAAATCACTTCTAATCAGGTCATGTGATCATATCATATCTCTACCTAAAATCTTTCTATTGTTACTTATTGCTAAATCATAGCATCTGAAGCAAGGTTGTTTTTTTTTTTTTTTTTTACCCATTTCCCAGTGTCATCCATCAACTTTGTGCACTCTGCACTGTGTTGCATCAGTAGTTAATTATCTGTGGGTCCCGGGGAGGCGGGGGAACAAAACTCCAATTCCTGCTTACTCCTGGCTTTGGCACATCTTCACACCTTTCTTGAGAGATCGAGCTCACCTCCCTTCCAACCCAACAGACTTGTATTGCTCACAATTCCTTATATCCTTCAGAATTCAAACCAGGCTTTATTTCCACTGGGAGTCTTTCTAGGACTTGACCTTGGTCAGATTCCTCCTGATTGTTTCCTTAGCCCTTTGTGCTTGTATCTTACCTTGTGGGTGTGTATTGATGTCTGCCATACAGACATCATTTCTTTTTCACAAGAAAACTGTTTTAGCTCTAAAACACACATTACTTGATACTTCATAGACACTGTCTAAAATTTGATAAAACAAATGAATTGGATCAATGAAATGGGGGTCAGGGAGAGAAAAGTAGATGGAGAAACAAGAGAAGAATGATGTGTATTTAACCAAATGTATCTTGATAAGTTAGTTCACAATGACATAAACAAAATATCTTAGTAAATCCTCTTTTATGATATGGAATTTATTGCTTAAAGTCAATTAAAAGATCAACCATATTCCAATGAATTTTTTTTTTTAATGAAGAGAGCTCTCTTTTATGTTTTTGTTTTTAATAACCTCCTTTATCTTAGAAGAAACATTTTTTTTTTAACCTGTGGATTACTGGACTTTGTGTTTGCCCAATGCATTTGAAAATTGCAGCAGAAAATATTCACCCTTGAATATTTTCTTTATTTGGAGAAGGCAATGGCATCCCACTCCTGTACTCTTGCCTGGAAAATCCCATGGGCAGAGGATCCTGGTGGGCTGCAGTCCATGGGGTCGCTAAGAGTCGGACACGACTGAGTGAATTCACTTTCACTTTCATGCATTGGAGAAGGAAATAGCAACCCACTCCAGTGTTCTTGGCTGGAGAATCCCAGGGAGAGGGGAGCCTGGTGGGCTGCCGTCTATGGGGTCGCACAGAGTTGAACATGCCTGAAGTGACTTAGCAGTAGCAGTTAGCTGATTTAGAAGTATATAAGGAATAATAATGGTTTCTGTGTGTACTCCTCGCCCCTAGAAAATTAGTTCAACTGACATTTAATTCTTGATTCCCCTTGTGAGAATTTGAAAAGAAGAACTTTTTCAACTGTATCTTCTTGCATTGGCATTAAAAATGAAGTTTTTCATCTAAAATCCAATTGTTGTTTTCAAAATTTCTCATTATAATGTACTTAAAATATATTTATACTTATGCAAGCCAATAATGACATCATGTTACAGGGTTGCTGTGATTGCTGGGATTCATTCATGTGAAGGTTGATAAGCTTATAAGAAACTAAAGAACCCTGAAAAAGAGAAATATTTTTTGATGAGAATGAACCATAGTTAGTGTTTCTGAGGGAGAACTAATTTTATATTCTCAAATTGTATTCCACCCAACCGCTTAGAACATCAGTTCTTAGGCAAAAGGATTGATTGCATTCTTGAGCCTGATTGAAAAACCGTTTCCACTATTCTCTCTGTGGATCCTGGAGAACTCAGTCTTAAAGTAAAATTTGACCCATATAATTTATTATTTTTATCATTAATATTTTGGCTCACTTTTAACGCCATTTCTGCGCTAAGTATCAACATTCAGAAAACGAAGATTATGGCATCTGGTCCCATCACTTCATGGGAAATAGATGGGGAAACAGTGTCAGACTTTATTTTTCTGGGCTCCAAAATCACTGCAGATGGTGTTTGCAGCCATGACATTAAAAGACGCTTACTCCTTGGAAGGAAAGTTATGACCAACTTAGATAGCATATTGAAAAGCAGGGACATTACTTTGCCAACAAAGGTCCATCTAGTCAAGGCTATGGTTTTTCCAGTGGTCATGTATGGATGTGAGAGTTGGACTGTGAAGAAAGCTGAGTGCCGAAGAACTGATGCTTTTGAACTGTGGTGTTGGAGAAGACTCTTGAGAGTCCCTTGGACTGCAAGGAGATCCAACCAGTCCATTCTGAAGATCAGTTCTGGGATTTCTTTGGAAGGAATGATTCGAAAGCTGAAACTCCAATACTTCGGCCATCTCATGTGAAGAGTTGACTCATTGGAAAAGACTCTGATGCTGGGAGGGATTGGGGGAAGGAGAAGAAGGGGACGACAGAGGATGAGATGGCTGGATGGCATCACTGACTCGATGGATGTGAGTTTGAGTGAACTCTGGGAATTGGTGATGGACAGGGAGGCCTGGCGTGCTGCGATTCATGGGGTTGCAAAGAGTCAGACACGACTGAGCGACTGAACTGAACTGAACTGCTCTAAGTAAAACAGAATATATCTAGAGCAGTAATCCATCAAAATATGGATATCGGGAGAAAATACATATTTTAAAACTCCATTAAAAAACAGTATTTTAGTTATGTTTAATATCTTTTCATGTGCCTTTTGCTTATCTGTGGGTGTTCTTTGGAGAAATGTCTACTTGAATCTTCTATCCATTTCCTGGTTCGGCTGTTTGGTTTTTGGCATTGAAGTAGGGGAGCTGTTTGTATATTCTGAGGATTAATCCCTTGTCAATTTCTTCCTTTGCAGTTGTTTTCTCCCACTCTGTGATGGTCTTTTCATTTTGTTTATGGGAAACAGTGGAAACAGTGGTTGACTTTATTTTTCTGGGCTCCAAAATCACTGCAGATGGTGATTGCAGCCATGAAATTAAAAGACGCTTACTCCTTAGAAGGAAAATTATGACCAACCTAGACAGCATATTAAAAAGCAGAGACATTACTTTGCCAACAAAGGTCCATCTAGTCAAGGCTATGGTTTTTCCAGTGGTCATGTATGGATGTGAGAGTTGGACTATAAAGAAAGCTGACCACCGAAGAACTGATGCTTTTGAACTGTGGTGTTGAAGAAGACCCTTGAGAGTCCCTTGGACTGCAAGGAGATCCAACCAGTCCATCCTAAAGATCAGTCCTGGGTGTTCATTTGAAGGACTGATGTTGAAGCTGAAACTCCAATACTTTGGCCACCTGATATGAAGAGCTGACTCATTTGAAAAGACCCTGATGCTGGGAAAGATTGAGGGCAGGAGGAGAAGGGGATGACAGAAGATGAGATGGTTGCATGGCCTTGTCGACTCAATGGACATGGGTTTGTATGGACTCTGGGAGTTAGTGATGGACGGGGTGGCCTGGTGTGCTGTCGTTCATGGGGTCGCAAAGAGTTGGACACAACTGAGCAACTGAACTGAACTGAACTTGCTGTTCAAAAGCTTTTAAGTTTAGTTATGTCCCATTTGTTTATTTTTGTTTTTATCTTCATTATCAAGGAGGCAGATCATAAAAGATCTTCCTGCAATTTATGTCAGAGAGTGGTCTGCCTGTGTTTCCTCCAAAAGTTTTATAGTAGCTGGTCTTACATTTAGGTTTTAATCCATCTTGTGTTTATTTTTGTGTATGATGTTAGGGAATGTTCTAATTTCATTCTTTTACATGTAGCTGTCCAGTTTTCCCAGCACCACTTATAAAAGAAACTTTCTTTTCCCCATTGTATATTCTTGCCTCCTTTGTCATAATTAGGTGACCATAGGTGTGTATGAGTTTACCTCTGGACTTATTATTAGAGAAATGCAAATCTAAATGGCAATGAGGTATCCCCCTTGCTTCTCAGAATGGCCATCATCCCCACCCAAAAAAAAATCTATGAACAATAAGTGCTGGAGAGTGTACGGAGAAAAGGGAACCATCCTATACTATTGATGGGAATGCAAATTGATGCAACTATTATGGAGAACAGTATGGAGGTTCCTTAAAAAAAACCTTAAAATAGAGCTATTATAGGATCCAGGAATCCCACTTCTGGGCATATACCCAGAGAAAACCATAATTCAAAAAGATACATGCACCTCAGTGTTGACTGCAGCACTGTTTACAATAGCCAGGGCATAGATGCAGCCTAAATGTCCATCAACAGAGGAATAAATAAAGAAGATGTGGTGCATACATACAATGGAATATCACTCAGCTATAAAGAAGAAGAAAATAATTCCATTTGCATCAAAAAGAATAGACTTAGAGACTGTCTTACTGAATGAAGCAAATCAGACAGAGAACAGCAGATGTCATATATAACTTATATGCAAAATCTAACCAAAAAAATCTAACAAAATCTAACAAAAAAAGATAAATTATACAAATGAACTTATTTACAAAACAGAAAGACAGTCACAGATGTAAAACAAACTTATGGTTACCAGTAAGAAAAGAAGGTAAGAGGGATAAATCAGGAAATTGGGATTGACATATAAACAGGACTATATATAAAATAGATAACTAATAAGGACCTGCTGTGTAGTACAGGGAACTCAACTCAGCATATTATAATGACCTATATGGGAAAAGGATCTGATAAAGAGTAGGTGTATGTATGTGCACAACAGATTCACTTTGCTGTACATCATAAATTAACATTATAAACCAACTGCACCCCAAATTTGTTTAAAAAACAATATTTTAATATATAGGTGCTATTTTAAAAAGCTTGGATTTCATTTATATAATAGCAAAGTTGAAATTTAGCCCCCAATATTTAAAATAAGATACATTAAGTATACTTAAAATATTTTTATATAATATTATTATTAAGACCAATATTAAGTGGTCTTAATGTTTATTGTGGTGTTGATTTTTTTTTTTAAGAAACAGAATATCAGAAGTCATATTATAAATACAATAAGGATTGGAAGAGTTTTGAGATGCATTCCCTGACACTCACTATCTCGCTCTGTCTCCCTACTCTTGTCACTCTGTCACACATACACACACTCATACACACATGCATACATATTTCTCATTAGGCAGAACTATTTGTTATTCATCCAACATTTAGCAGTATAATGTAGATTGTATTTAAAGGTATGCCCTTTCTTCTCTGTTCTACAACCTCTTTTTGGAAACCTATTCCAGTGTTTAATAGCCATTGCCCTTCAGGGAAATCTTCCTTATGGTTAACTTAAATCACTCATGCTATAATCTAGAGCCATTTACAGTTTCGTCCTCAGTGCTCCTCAGAAGGAGAACTGATGAGAAGATGATCACTAAATTATCCCTTATGCACCTTCTGTTGCTTGTTTCCCTTTGTTTGTGACTTACTAGCATGAAGTTCTCACCATCTGAACTCAGTTCAGTTCAGTTCAGTTGCTCAGTCATGTCCGACTCTTTGCGACCCTATGGACTGCAGCACACCAGGCTTCCCTATCCATAACCAACCCCTGGAGCCTACACAAACTCATGTCCATCAAGTCGGTGATGCCATCCAACTATCTCATTCTCTGTCGTCCCCTTCTACTCCTGTTCCTCCTGCTCCTCCTGCTCTGAACTCAGGCATTTACTAAAAGAAGTTAGAAATTAAAAAGGAAATAATAATAAAACCTGAGATCCTAGATAGGGGTTTAGAATAAAAGAGGTATAATTTTATAAAATAAAATTATAAATAAAAGAAGCATTATCATTCAGAAGCTAAAAATAAAAACTCAGTCTCTATGGGTTTGTAATGATTTTTCTTTACTTTGGAAACCACTTGTACCAAAATGACACCTTTTGCATTCATTATAGAAACCTCACATTGTTCAGCATGTTTCTTGTTCCTATGGATTCTGCTTTTTTTTTAATGATGTGCCTCTTTTAATGAGCATAACATTAGTTTACACCCAACATTTTAATCTGTTATATTAACTTACCAAAAATAAATAATGTTTTTAGCATACACATGGGTAGGTGATATACTGGATGTTGCTTAATGAAAGTGATTAGATAGATTATGTATAAATTACTTTCTCTACCTATCAGTCAACAGGACTTTTTTAAGCTATTTTTTAATAGATTATCTTTTAAGGATTCAGTTTGCCAGAATAAGTAGGTTTTATTTATTATGCAAACTCTCTAGGAAGTACTATGCTTATAAATAGGAAAATAAATTCATTTTCAAAACTTTAGGGTTCACAATAATATAATTTAATAACACATTCTCATTAAGTAAAAAGCATGAAAAGAAATCTAGTGCTACTTCTATCTTCTGACTCTGTCCCTACAACTAAAAATATACAATAAGCCTCCTACATAGGAACCTTTCAAAGATGCGAATGTGCCTTCACATGTCCAATCACATAAGTTAATTCACATGTCTGATGTACCTTGTTCCATGTATGCATCCTCTACAAGTAGCTGTGGTTTTATGTACTTTACTGCACAGTACTGTATGGAGTACAGAAATACAGTATCTTTATTTCAAGCCCAGGATGTCAGGAAGCAAGTGTAAAAGCAGCGGTGATGTAGACTTGTACTGCTAGGAAGAGATTCATGATGAGGAAATCGCAGGGAGATTGTCTTTATTTGAGGAGGCACTGTTAGTTTTTGACCCACAGGACCTGAATGTAGAACGGTACACGAAGGTTGCAGCAGCTATTCAGTATACAATCCAAAGTCATCTATGACATGAAAAAAAAAAAAAAAAAATAGACTACCCAGACATCACTGGATCATTTTTTCAGGAGGGTAGATATAATTGAATACAGCAAGGAACCAGAACCTGTGCCATCAACTTCGGGCATGAGTGAAATTGAAGCTTACCTTCCATGTCCATGGGCTTCCCTTGTGGCTCAGCTGATAAAGAATCCACCTGCAATGAGGGAGACCTGGGTTCTATCCCTGGGTTGGGACGATCCCATGGAGAAGAGAAAAGGCTACCCACTGCAGTATTCTGGCCTAGAGAATTGCATGGACTGTATAGTCCATGGGATTGTAAATAGTTGGACACGACAGAGCAAATTTCACTTCACTTCGTTTCCATTTCCATTCTTCAGTTCTAATATCTCCCATCTCCTCTCCCTCCTCTAGTTGGTAACTCTTCTTGCCATTTCACTCGATGGCAACCAATTTATGCCAGTTGTTGTATTGTACTATTATACTTTTCAAGGTACTGTACTATACAATTAAAAATGTTTTCTTTTTTGTGTTTGTTTTTAAGTATTATTTGTGTGTAAAGTATTATAAACCTATTATAGTACATTACTATATAGCCAGTTGTGTTGGCTAGTTGGGTACCAAGGTTAATATCATCAGACTTATGAATGTGCTCTAGGAACAGAACTTGTTTGTATATAGGGGACTTACTGAAAAAGCAAACTGCATCCATGCCACAGTTTGAGTTCCACTGAGAAGCAGACTCTGAGGCAAATTTCAGTATTCAAGATGTTCACTACAGAGAGGTGGCCCTTTGAATCACCACCATGGAAAAGAAAAGAAGGAAATGGGACCAGACCAACCTCCTCAGCCTGCTCCATGGGAAACTTTAAGCTAACATAGCTGTCAGAGACCTTCTGTGCTGGACTGATTGGGATTTTATACTTTCTGTTGATCAGTCATCTAACATAGGCTGTCCTTGGAAGAGCATGACTTGATGTATGGTGAATTTCTATTACTGATGCAATTCCTGGAGGAGATGACAGCTGAAAGTACCCCTTAACAGCTCTCCTAGAAGCTAGGGTGTCAAGTCCTCCCTTGAAGGAGAAACCAGGTAGTGCATATCCAAATACCTAAGATCTAACCTGTGTCTCTTACATCTCCTGTAGTAGCAGGCATATTCCTTATCACTGTGCCAGCTGGGAAACCCATATCCAAATACACCCCCATTTATATAGATATGCACCAAATATTGTTCTGAATTCTTTACATATATTAACTCATACAAAACCATAATCATATGAGAAAATCACTAGCATGATACTCCTTTAGATTATACAGAAAGTGGGGATCATGGAATTTAAGTTACTTGCCCAAGACCACAGAGTGGTAAATCTTGAGGATTCAAGCAGTCTGACTCTAGAATCTACCACTTAACATTATAATATACTACCTCTTGTTGTCACTAACTCAGAGGTTGCCAAGGTCCTCCTTGTTGCCAAAATTCAAGTTTCCAAGTTTTTCATTTACTCTTTATGTTATTTACCTTTATGAATTGACTTACATGGTCTAATTTGTTTTACTTCTTACAACTTTTTACTAGTTTAATTCACATGTCCTTATGTTGATTTTCACACCTGCTTTCCTGAGACTTTTCTAATGACTCCTCTTCATCTCTGTATTCCTTGTAGTGTTCATTTCTCAGTTTACTTCTCTTCTCACACTACATGTTTTACTTCAAGTGTACTTCAAGCATATTTCATCCGTACCACCATACATTCTTATTATATTATAAATACTCAAGTATCAGATTATTTAGGAATAAATATGGTGGTAGAAAAGATGACAGAGTTGGAATTGTTCACTGAAAGGGCTGATGAAAAAGAAAAATGCAAACAGCAGTTTCAAACACTGGAAAGGGTTGGGAGTTACTATTCAAAGAGCACCTGTTGCAAGGAATGAGGATAAAATATGATCTAGGAATTATGGAAACAAGAGTGTGGTAGGATACTGACACAGTAAATCCTTCACCATAAAATCACCTAATTGAGGTATCATTCTAGCTGTTAGGAGTCAGAAAAGAGAAACAGAATTTAAACATAAGAAAGGGATTAATAGGAACTGTTTGAGTTGCAAGATAAAAAAAATAAGATTAGAATAACTTTCCACAATTTAGTATTGGCTGTTCTTCCGATGTGAACAATTCTGGAGTTCATTTATATTTGAAATAAGGGTTGGGATATTCCTTGAAAAACTTAAATTCTATACTGTTGATTTGTGAAAGGAAAATGACTATATTCTTATACTTCATTAGTGATATTTTAATATATCCAGCATTATATGTAAAGATATATTAAAACACATGCATGTAATCCTCTAACCAGTGGTTTTAGAAATTAAAAGTTCACATGCCGTGAAAATTTAAATTTTCCTGATAGTAAACAAAATATCATGAACTTTTAGAATTCATCATTTTAATACTATAGATATGCTGGGTATATGTAAACATTATATGCATTTCTAATTTATTTATTTTTTATTATTTTTTAATGCATTTCTAATTTAAAGTGTACTTAACTATATCAGTTAAACATACTCTAAATTAATTCTGCCTTAAGGTTTATAGTGCTTTGTTTTTTACATCATCCATACACTTATGGAAAGAACTTTTAGTGTGTACATTAGTTTTTCATTATCTATTATAGGTAGACAAATTTGTTTTTTCTGAAATTTGGATAATCCTCTTAAATCAACAAATTCAGAGTGACAATTTTCAGATTGTTGAAATATTAATGTGAACAAGCATTCTGATATTATATAAAACATTTGGTAATATATTCCTTCTCCTTCTTTGACACTGTATCTCTGAAAAATGTGCTCATTAAAATTGGGAATCATGTTTAGAAAATATCACTAAGACATAGAAAAAATAACTCTGTATGATAGCGGAAATTCTGAAATACCAGTTATGCTATCTAAAGGAAAGTGCCTAAACCTGAGGTACCCATGCCACCAGGGAAATATAATGGTCTCATTCCTTAAAAAATCATGAACTTGTTCATGCAGTGAGGGCATGATGAATGGAGAAGGGATGTTTTGGCAAGTATGGAAGGGGAATACATTCTGGGCAGCAAAGAGCAGATGTCCACTGTGGTGAATTTGCATGTATTAGGCATATGACTTAGAACTATGTGGCATTACATAATAATAAAATAATGATCCAATACTATTGTTAATGCTGTTACACAGGAAAATAACATTACATTTTGTACTTACTAACGTTTGCTTCATTGTTATCTCAGTAAACAAGCCATGTATTCATTTCTTCAGTCTATAACCTGTCAGGGAAAACACTGACAAAAAAATACTACTTTTAGGCTAAAAGATGATTTAACTCTTGAATCTATGCCAGGTATCCCTGAATCACCTGGAAAACTCACAGGTGTTTCAAAGGAGAGAAGCATTTCTCAGCCTATGATTTATCCCTGTTTCTCTCATTACTTTAGGATTCTATGGTAGAATTGCCTGTGTTGTCAAAATTTCAATTCTGTAGATGTGGTGAGTTGTCAGTTTTAATGTGGAAATATATTGTTATAGCTATTCATTGCTATCATATATATAGTCTGAAACAAGTTAATATATTCAATCTTACATTTTTTTTTTTTAGCAAATACTTATTTACCATCCCTGTTTTCTAAGCGACTTTCATAATACAAAGATGAATGAGACAAAGCAAACAGCACGGATAGAAATATGTTTTAGATAGCAGGCAGTGTGTCTGAGAAACTGTGTCAGATGTGCTGAGAGTAAGAGGAGATGGTACTGGAACCAAATTTTGAAGAATCTCTCATGTCATGCTAAGAAGTTTAGAGCATACCTGTTAAGGTGAAGGTTTAATGGAGACTTTTAAGTTGTGAAGTAACATGACCAAATCTATATTTAGATACTTGCATAGGAAATAACTAGAGAGAGGAAGCTGGAAAAAAGAATTGAAAACTCATTATATGCCCATTATATTTCCTAACATATATAAAAGCAGCTAGGCTTGAGAAAGAATTGTGCACATTGAAATATCAAATAGGCATTACTGAAACGAAAAAAAATTGTGGAGAAAGCAGTGGGAGATTTTACTGGAAAAGTCAACAGGGATCAGGTCAGAAAATCTTGCTGTCCTACTGAGGTATTTTATTTTTGTTTTGTCGTCAGATTCATCATCTTTTCTTTTTTTAATTATAAAAGCCTTTATCAAGCATATATATTTTAATAATGTTTTGTATTATAAATATATAGTACATAAAATATATACATACATATTTTAAAATTACCAATCTGCTTCCTTGGGTTGAAAATAACTGGATGTTAATAGCTAAGAGTTAATACTTTTAAATAAATATTCTAAAGTGGAATGACTGTAGTGGTGGGTAAATTATACAGAGATGACAAAGTGAATTGGGTAGTCTTAGGAGATGTCAAAATCCATAGGTAAACAGCTATACGATATATATATATATATATATATATATATTCTATATCTATATATAGATATAGATCTATATAGAATACAGATATACTCTATATTCTATATAGATATAGAATCTGGATAGGATTCTATCAAGTGATTGGATTTAAATAACTTTTATGTCTTCTTCTAAACACACAGTCTTAATGTTATATCATGCTATGAATTATTGTCATCACTGCCGTATTGATTTGACAATATCTGAAGCAAACTTTCTGAGTCAGAAAGCCCTGAAATTGAATTGAGGAATACTATTGTGGGTTAGAGGAAGAAGGAAGAGGAGTATAATATAGAAATAAAGATAACTTACTTGAGAAGTATAATATGAATTTGTCTTGACTAATTAATAAGAGGAGTCAAGAAACTGCCAGAAGCCACGTTCCTTTACAAACAGAAGGTGAATGTCATCTTCAAAAGCAAGTGCAAATGGGAAATAAAACACAGAAAAACTTACCTAAATAATATCTAGGATATATGCTCATAGAGCTAGTCTTTATAGTCTATTTTCTTAACCATTTAGTTATTTGTCCTTGAGGAAAGGTTACATTGGCTTTTCTTTAGAAAACTTAGTTGAAATAAAAGTTCTTGCTAGAGTTAAATCCCAAAAGAAACTTTTCACCTGCCATCACTTTTAAGATCTTATATAAGCATTTTAGTTCTCCACATTCCTTACAACAGCTTTGTGGTGAATGACAAACTTATTTCCACATGGCTATTTCTTAAAATAGCCTTTAGCTAAAGCGGAGAACGTAACATTAGAAAGCACCTCAGAGAAGGTGATACTGTGTGGAACTAACCACTTCGTTCTAAGTACACAATATTCTGCTAGTCTACTTGTACCTAAAGGGAAGAACTTGAGTTGAATTGCTGAAGTCTTTTTGAATATCTTCTTTAAAGGTCACACTCTCAGATACACTTTAGTATATAACAGGACAGTCCATTCAAGATTATATTGTGAGTTTTCCAAGTGTTGTATTCTGTGTTGTTGAATGAAGACTTATTCATACTTTTTATAAAACAGAAATTGGAAATGAGGCCAAAGTTCCACAATATGATGCACTTTTTTGATAAATATATTTACCTTTTTCTGACAGAAATGAGCAAGAGGTTACTTTCATGAAGTCATTTTGTATATAACAGAAATGGGAATAATCTGTTCACTTTAGAAAGAGTAAAGTGATAGTTTTAAAGAAAGATTATAATGAATGTATCTTGCCAGACATTTTAATTTGTCATGATTATGTTTAACTCATTTCTCCCAGAGACAGTTGCCAATAGTTACCCATCTTAACCTAGACTGATTTAATCTAGTTGCACTCACCCTTACTTTTACATCTGCAGTCTTCTAAAATGGTTTATGCTCTTGCTGGCTCCGGCTCCCTTATTTCCCGATAGCTCACCTGCTCTTTGCCATGCTAAGACATGGGAATCAAACCATTCACTTAATTATACTACTTTATCTATCTCAAAGTGAGTTCAAGTCTGGAAAAGTGTTGACTTCTGGTAGGGCCTGATTGCAACTGGAAGTAATATTGAAAGTAAGATTATAACATCCATTTACCTTCTAGTTTTAATCATCTTAGTGTCTGTATATCCACTCGACATCAAATGAAGTTTAATAAATATTCATTAAAAAACACTGGGCTTCCCTGGTAGCTCAGATGGTAAAGAATCTGCCTGTAACATAGGAGACGAGGGTTTGATCACTGGGTTGGGAAAATCCCCTGGAGAAGGGAATGGCAACCCACTCTAGCATTCTTGCCTGAAGAATTCCATGAATAGAGGAGCCTGGTGGGCTACAGTACATGAGGTCACAGAGTTGTACAGAACTGAGCATTACCACCTTAGCTTTCTAGGGCTTAAAACAATAACAAAAAAAAAGTAAATAAAATATAAAATTTATGTGTGTATCACTGAGGGCACATTTGTCAGTGATTAAATATAAAGGCTCCCTATTTCCTGTGCCTACCTTGGTTTCTTTGGGTATTTGCCTATTTTCTCTCTTATCTGACTCTTTTCTGCCAATCTTAGCTTTTAAAGACAGATCTGAAAAATTCCAAAATAAAAAACAAAAGCAATACTGAGAAATTTATTTTTTATCCAAAGCATTTTAAAGGAAAATGCATTTGTTGTTTGGTAAAACTATTGTAATGAGAAATTGACCAAAATAAGTTGTTCTGTTTTGGTGGTGGTTTATTTTTTACTCTCCCATTACAGTGTAATCAAAGTAAGTTACAAGTAGTTGTTTTTTATTTATTTTAATTTTTTACTAGAACTTGAGAAATTATAACAATAACCTTATACTATGACCATCTTCAGCTGACACCTTTTATGAGCTCGCCATGCATTCTCTGCATTCTCATTGTATAGGGAGGGATTTTCTGAATAAAGAACTTATTCTACCCCACAATTATTTTCTTCAGTTTATCACAGAGAGATTGCTTTTATTCAGTAGGTAATATTTGAATGAGGCTAGTCTTTGCCCCCTTTTTTTTTTTCCATTGAGCTCTCTCCATGATGATTGCAGCATGTGAGCTAGTTCTGTTTTTCTATCAACCTTTTATTATTTAGTGCCTGTGAAAACAATTCCCACTCTACAAACACTCAGGGTCTGAGGTCTGATATGTTTTAGACTAAAGTATTTCTAAATATCAGGCAACAAGGCATATGGGGCATAGAGTTATCAAGTACTGCTGTCGTCTGCTTAGCCCACAGTGTAAGGAACAAACTAACATTTACAGGAATGGGCATGAGAATAGATCCTCAATAACTGTTTCTAAAATGTATTAAATTTCTATTGTTCCTCTCTAGATTTTCCTCCTCATTCTAAACATACAGTTTGGTAACATGGGCCACATGAGAATTGTTCTGAATATAAGATTGTGTTGAGTGTAGGTGTACTGAATTAGAAACAAAATTATTCCCTTTCATACTTCTTGACCTTTGCAGTTGCAAAGTACTTTTAGTTATGATGTCACACTTGATTCTGTAACGACTCAACTTAGAAAGTGCTTTAAACAACACATGTTCGATTCCTGGGCATATCATAGGTAGAGGTAAGGGTGAGGTAGGGGCAGAAGGGATTATGAGAAAGTGGAAGTATAAGAAATACAGGGTCTTTTATGAAGACATTTTCATTAAGATTCTTTAGTGCTTCTATCCAGAGAAGGCAATGGCACCCCACTCCAGTACTCTTGCCTGGAAAATCCCATGGACGGAGGAGCCTGGAAGGCTGCAGTCCATGGGGTCGCTGAGGGTCGGACACGACTGAGCGACTTCACTTTCTCTTTTCACTTTCATGCATTGGAGAAGGAAATGGCAACCCACTCCAGTGTTCTTGCCTGGAGAATCCCAGGGACGGGGAAGCCTGGTGGGCTGCCGTCCATGGGGTCGCACAGAGTCTGACACGACTGAAGTGATTTAGCAGCAGCAGCAGCTGCAGTGCTTCTATCATCGATATTTGTGCTTAGTGCTCAGTCGCTCTGTCATGTCTGACTTTTTGCAACCCCATGAATTGTAGCCCACCAGGCTCCTTTGTCCAGACAAGAATACTGGAGTGGGTTGCCATTTCCTTCTCCAATAGATATCTGAATGAGGTCTACATCAATAACCCAAAATATTGTTCAGTCATTAAGTCATGTCCAAATCTGTGAACCCAAGGACTGCAGCATACCAGGCTTCCCTGTCCTTCACTGTCTCCCAGAGTTTGCTCAAATGTCCATTGAGTCAGTGATGCCATCCAACCATTTCATCCTCTGTCTCGCTCTTCTCCTCCTGTCCTCAGTCTTTCCCAGCATCAGTGTCTTTTCCAGTGAGTCAGCTCTTCTCATCAGGTAGCCAAAATACTGGAGCTTCAAATTCAGCCTCAGTCCTTCCAATGAATATTCAAGGTCGATTTCCTGTAGAATTGACTGGTTTGATCTCCTTGCCATCCAAGGGACTCTCAAGAGTCTGCTCCTGCACCACAGTTTGAAAGCATCAGTTCTTCAGTGCTCAGACTTCTTTATGGTCCAATTCTCACATCTGTACATGACTACTGGCAAAACCACAGCTTTGAATGTATGGACTTCTGTCAGCAAAATGATGTCTCTGCTTTTTAATACATAGATTTGTCATAACTTTTCTTCCAAGGAACAAGCATCTTTTAATTTTGTGGAGGCAGTCACTGTCCACAGTGGTTCTGGAGCCCAAGAAAATAGAATCTACCACCGTTTCCACTTTTTCCCCATCTATCTGTCATGAAGTGATGTGACTGGATGTCATGATCTTCGTTTTTTGAATGTTAAGTTTTAAGCCAGTTTTTTCACTCTCCTCTTTCACCCTAATCAAGAGGCTCTTTACTTCCTCTTTTCTCTCTGCCATTAGAGTGATATCAGCTGTGTATCTGAGGTTGTTGATATTTCTCCCTCATCCATCTCAGCATTTTGCATGAGGTACGCTGCATATAACCCACAGTAGTAGATCTCAAAATGAGCTCCCTACATCAGCCTCACTTCACAGGATGGGATTTATTGGAAATGCAAATCTCTATGCTCCATCCAATTGCATGGAATTGGAAAGCCTGAGGCTGTGTAGTAATCTGTATTTTAAGAAGCTCTGCAGGAGACTGACACATGCTGCAGTTTGAGAACCACCTCTACAGACCTGGTTCTCAACATTTTGTGGGGATCAGAACACCTGTTTTAGTTCCTGGGCTTCTTTCAAGCCCACCAGATTAGCACCTCATAAAAGAGGGAAAGATCTTTCCAAATGATATATTGAAATTTCTGCCAGTGAATCTAATCCCTGTTAAAGTTTGAGAACACTAATATGGAACAACTAATATGGTCAAATTTCTAAAGTTTGTTTGTTGTGAACTACAATTTTTACATTTTATGACCTCTGGCCTCTTTAGTCTTATATCCTGATATTTCTGCCTCCCTTCCCCTCATCCCCACATTTTAAACTCCAGTTACAACACACTTAATTCCACAACATCCCCTAGTATCCATGCAATCTGAAGTCACTATGACATTAAACAACTGGTCCTCTGCCAATCATTATTCATCTGTCCCATCCTAGATGTGGCAATATCCCAAAAAGATTTAAAATACAATCGTGTCACATGTCCTTTCATTGCACTTACCATTTGTTATATCTTTTATCTCATTGTCTTAGGCTGGATTAAGTGTCTTTCTCTTCAATTAGCCTGGGTACCCTAAAAACATGCACTTTTTAGCTTACTATTACCCATATAAATTCAAGACTCCCTGAATAAGATGATAAATGAAAATTGTAATAGCTGATATGATCCAGGATAATCTTTTACCTAAGTGCGTCATACAAGGTATTGAAGAGGAAATGTTAAAATTTTACATAACCTCCTGCTTTTTCTGCCTCTGTAACTCAACTTGCTCCTTGCAAAGTCTGGATCACATAGGTCACGTAGTCTCAGAAATTGGGGACTTACAATACTAGGAACTGGAGCTTATCATGCTCACCCTTGTCCTGTTCTTTGCAGTTTGTCCAGCCCCTGCAAACATGCTTAGTCATGCCTGTCCATGTAAAGGTCAGGCATCCCCTTCCCCATCTTGACTGCTGTTCCTGTCTGCGCAAAACTCCTTAGTTTAAAACAATCTATTAACAGCTAGTGTTGCCCACTATAGTCTGTCTATAAAAACTCTGTAACCCCTTTGTTTGGGGCTCAGAGCTTGGAGTGTTAACTCCTCTGGGCCTACCGGCATAATAAATCTGATTTCTCCAACTCTCCAAGTGTGGTGCTTGGTTTCTCAGTTACTGGTTTCTGCAAAATTTCCTCTTTGAATATATGTTTACAGTAATTTTATGGCATAGATACTGTAATGATCCATGTTTCATAGATGAAGATATGGAGTTTAAGAAAGCCAAGATTCAAACCCAGGCAGTCTGGGTCCAGAGTCCAAGCTCTTTACCATTACTACAATTCAGTTCAGTTCAGTCACTCAGTCGTGTCTGACTCCTTGCGATCCCATGAACTGCAGCATTCCAGGCCTCCTTGTCCATCATCAACTCCTGGAGTCCACCCAAACCCATATCCATTGAGTCGGTGATGCCATCCAACCATCTCATCCTTTGTTGTCCCCTTCTCCTCCTGCCCACAATCTTTTCCAGCGTCAGGGTCTTTTCAAATGAGTCAGCTCTCTGCATCAGGTGGCCAAAGTATTGGAGTTTCAGCTTCAGCATCAGTCCTTCCAATGAACACCCAGGACTGATCTCCTTTAGGATGGACTTGTTGGATCTCCTTGCAGTCCAAGGGACTCTCAAGAGTCTTCTCCAACACCACAGTTCAAAAGCATCAATTCTTCATTTCTTTATAGCCCAACTCTCACATCCATACATGACCACTGGAGATACCATAGCCTTGACTAGACAGACCTTTGTTGACAAAGTAATGTCTCTGCTTTTTAATATGCTGTCTAGGTTGATCACAACTTTGCTTCCAAGGAGTAATGCCTAAAATACACAGGTTTTACCTCCCCTCTCTGAGTGTTCCCAGGAGGTCCTAAGGTGTATCTCAGAGTCTACTCATTTTCTTTCTCTCTGGCCTCATAGTTTTTGTTTGTAGGAGGTAATACACCATTGCAAAGGCAGCTTTGTCCTCTGTGAGTTCTCCCTCCCCTACCATGTTGCCGAGTTCTACAAGTGCTGCTGTTCCTTATTCTCCCCCATGGTTTTGAGAGTTTTGTTTTATCCAGAGCCTCAAATATCTTTCAGGAAAATAATTAATACAGCTCCTATGGATGAACTCTTTCTGTAAAAGATATCAAAATCAATCTGTCATGCTGAGCATGGAACAAATTCTACACTGTGTTCTCCATTAAAAAAAATTGTGATAAAAAACATGCAGCATTAAATTTACTTTCTTAACCATTTTAAGTGTACAGCTCAGAAATATTAAGTATATTTACATTGTTGTGCAACAGATCTCCAGAATTTTTGATCTTGCAAAACTGAAAGTGTTTTGAATAAACATTAGATAAAATGTTTTATATCCATTAAACAATACTTGGCCCTCTCCACCAGTCCTTGGCAACCATCTCTCTAATTTGTTTCTATGACTTTGACTATTTAGATACTTTGTGAGTGAGATCATATAGCATTTGTCCTTTGTCCTTGAGTTTCAGGGATGTTGTAGCATTGGCTATTTTTTCTTCTTTTTAACTGCTGCTTAATACTTTATTGTATATGTATACCACATTTGATTTTTCGATTTATCTGTTGATGGACATTTGGGTTCCTTCTCTATTGTTTTTAACAAGTTACACAAAACTTTCCCTACTTCTTCAAGCAAATCTGTATTCAATCAGAAAATCTGTGCTACAAACTCCCTTGTTAAATGCAACAGCCATATTCCTGATTTCTTTATTTCACATGAGTTTACTTGCTTCCTTCATCTGCTCTCTTGCCTAAAGTTTGGCATACAGTAGTCACCAAATAACTGCTTTTTTTCTTTTTTTTAAGTCAGTGTTCAAGATCACATAGTTAAAAAATAGTTCCTAACAAAAGGTGTTCTAACATCTACTTCAGGATTCTTTTTTTTTTTTTTTTAACTAAGCCATTTAATTTTAACTTCTGCTGGTAAGGAATATCTTCTTCTTATATTAAATCAGTTATATATGCTCTTTTTTGGGGAAAAATTCATTTCCAAATATTAGCTTCAGAAATATTAAGTTTTGGCCTGAGATAATATTGCTATCTGATGCATTTTTTTTAAATCTCTCAAATCTATCCTTCACAATGCAGCCATTGTTACATTTAAATTTCTAATATGACTATGTCTCTCTTCTACTCAAAAGTATTTGATACCTCTCTGTCCAAAATCTGAACCTTACATGTGTGCACAAACACTTGAGGTCTGGCCTTCCTTTAACTACTGACAATCCATGTCTCAAGCTTTGCTGTATTATTGTATGCTGAACTTTATGGGGGGTGGGTACCCTCACACTGAATGTGCTCTTTCATGCTCTTGATCTCTTGCTTTGTCTTGGCTCCTCAGAAAATTCCTTCTCTCACTTGTATTCTTACCTAAATTCCACTCAGTCTTCACAGATGCAAACCTCCCTTGCCAGCAGCAGCAACTCTGTGTTCCCTTGTTTGAAAAACATAATCACTGAAGTATGAGTTAATTGCATTTAGGTGAATACTGACCCTCCCTATGACCCACATTTACCACCTTTCGTTGTTCCTAGATCCATTAACTAGGCTTAAATATCAACAGGCCACAGGAGAGCAAATACTCACCACAGTGGGATGAGTACACACTTCAGTGTGAACTGGCATGAGGTACTATACTCAACAAAAGATTTCCAATATTTTTATAATTATTATTTATTTAATATCTGTAGAACCCTGAAGACTATGTTAAGAATGGATTGGAAAGCTGTTTTACCAGGGAAAATGGAAAATCCTGATGGATTGAATCAAATTACTGATATGGAGGAATGGCCCAGAGATTCTGAATTTAGTGTTTATGAAGCAGCTAAACTGGAAGTGTCTCTATTGCTCTGCTGTGTGCCTGAAAACCATGCCCAATGGTGGTCTACATTAAAATAAGTTGGAATGATAGAAGTTTCTTTGTATACTGCAAAGTAAAATGGCTCAAAAATTTAAAAAAAATAAATCGATTTTTTTTATGGCAACCTTACCCCCACACATCCACAAAGTTCTGTGGATTGGCTTCCTTTTTAGGACTCTAGCACCAAGGTCATTGCCCTAACATTAAAATTAAATTTTTCTCTTTTTATTTCCCATTGGATTATAAACTTGTCACAAGACTATAGTTATTCAGCTAATTTATTTCAAATGCCTACTAACTCAAATTACTTTTTTAATCATAGTGAAGAATGCTAGCTTTCTTTCTTTTTGTTGTGAGCCATATTATTTGATATTTTATTAAATATATGTATTTGAAGACCAACAAGTAGTATCATATCATAGATTTTCTTAACTACATTAATGATATAAGTTAGCTATTATCTTCCAAGTTACTTTTATCATTCATTTTAATTTTTAATTTATATAATCTGTTTTATTACTTTTAATTTTTCTGTATTTTACATTATACAAATTTGCTTCATTTACATTTTCCCATTAAATTGTTTTAGGGTTTTCCTATAATCAAAATTTTGTTTCATTTTATCTCATTTTCTGGTATATGTGAACAAAAGCTTCTTTATGGTTTCTCTCTTCCACCTACAATCAAAATTAGAAAATTTAGTATATATAGTATGTTGATTTTATTAATCTCCATCAGGATTATGAGTTTTTTACCAAAACAAAAGTATAACATTTTTTTGTTTCCTTTTGATAATTTTTTTTTTTTAAACATTTAACAACTGGTAACTAAAGTAATTGAATGTGTTTTCCTGTGCTGCTGTCCATGTTTCTTCTTTTATGATGAGCCTTCATATATGTTGTCATTTCTATTACCTTTCCCTGAAAAATTATAGATGTTGTATATTCTGCATGCTAATGTTATCTAAATTTTCTGTGTTGCAAATATCTTCTAATCTCACTTCGGTTCTTAACATAATATATGATATCTTGTGTCCTGTAAAATGTTAATTTCATTTAATCAAATGTATCACAATGTTCTTTGTTTTCTCAAAGGTCAAAACAGCTACCTCCTACATTATTGTTTCCTTTAATTCCTACCTTTTAGCTATTTAGAAGTTACACTTCAGTAAAGTCTGAAGTAGAGATCTAATGACAATTTTAATAAGAAAAATCAGTTATCTTAACACCATTGCTTAGCTAGTTCATCATTATCCATTGATTGATAGTGTTCTTATAAAAATGTCTTGTACAGGCTTTGTTGTATTTCTGGGCTTTTAACTCTGATCAATATATTTATTGTCTGTAGGTCAAACCACACTATACTTTTACACTTCATTTTGATACCTATTATGTTTAATCTTGTTATGTCTTACTTTTCTTCTGTCTTCCCTTAACTTTTATTAGGTTTTAAATTTCCATATGAATTTTATCATATGTGGTTAATTCTGCAAAGCTCATTTTGTGATATTGATTGTAATTGCCTTGAATTTATAGAATGGGGGGAAATTAACATCTTTATGAAACTGTGTCTTCTCTTTCATGAGTATGCTGTAATATTCCATTTATTTGGGCATTTTTTAAAGTTACTATAATGTTTTGTAATATTTTTATAAAGATCCTCTTCTTGTCAGAATTCACTCCACATATGTTTTTATGCTATCTTGAATGTATATTTTGATTTTTTCTAATCAGTCATTCACTTAATATATAAACTGTTTAAATTTTTATATGCTAACAACAGTCCTGATGAACTATCTCCAAGCAACTATACTGTTTGCAAATAAGAGTAACTGCATATATTTCTATAAATTATTTGCCTACTCCTATTTTTGATTAATGTAGTAGATAGAACTTCTACTAAAATATTAAATAAACAAGAGCTATAATAATTACCTTTAGTGGAAATAATTCTTAAGTCATAATGTAGACCATGTTTTCTGTGGGCTTTTGGCATCTATCTTTAGAGGATTAAATAAGTTATTTTGTAATTTTAATTTGCTAAGCTTTCTAAAACATGTGAATAAGTACTGCATTTCACTGGATGATTTTTCTACATTTAATAAAATAATGATATGAACTTTTCCCTGATTTTTTAATATGTAGAAATATATTCATAGTTTTTTTTGTGTTTTTTTTTTTTTTTTGAATTTTGAAACTTTTCTGCAGTTGTACTTGACTACTGGGTAGTACCATTTTTAATACTTGAACAAATGTAACTTGGGATCTTTTCTTTAGAATTTTTTTTATCTGTGATGGCAAGCAAAATGAGCATAAGATGTTTTTAATTTATTTTTTAATTGAAGAATAATTGCTTTACAAAATTTTGTTGTTTTCTGTCAAACCTCAACATGAATCAGCCATAGGTAGATATGTATATCCTCTCCCTTTTGAACCTCCCTCCCATCTCCCTCCCAGTTCCACCCTTCTAGATAGATACAGAGACCCTGTTTGAGTTTCCTGAGCCATAGAGCAAATTCCTGTTGGCTGTCTATTTTACATATGGTAATGTAAGTTTTCATGTTACTCTTTCCATATTTCTTATCCTCTCCTCCCCTCTCCCCATGTTCATAATTTTATTTTTTATGTCTGTTTCTCCATTGCTACCCTGTAGATAAATTCTTCAGTATTATTTTTCTAGATTCTGTATATATGTGTTACAATATGGTATTTATCTTTCTCTTTCTGACTTACTTCACTCTGTATAATAGGCTCTAGGTTCATCAACCTCATTAGAACTGACTCAAATGCATTTCTTTTTATGGCTGAGTAACTGTGGTGTTGGAGAAGACTTTTGAGAGTTCCTTGGACTGTGAGGAGATCCAAACAGTCCATCCTAAAGATCAGTCCTGAGTGTTCATTGGAAGGACTGATGTTGAAGCTGAGGTTCCAATACTTTGGCCACTTGATGCGAAGAGCTGACTCATTGGAAAAGACCCTGATGCTGAGAAAGATTGAAGGTGGGAGGAGAAGGGGACAATAGAGGATGAGATGGTTGGATGGCATCAGCGACTCAATGGACATGAGTTTGGGTAAATTCTGGGAGTTGGTGATGGACAGGGAGGCTTGACATACTGCAGTCCATGGGACCACAAAGAGTCAGACATAACTGAGCGACTGAACTGAACTGAACTGAACTGAATATTCCATTGTGTATAGGTACCACAACTTCTTTATCCATTCATCTGTCAACAGACATATAGATTGCATCCATGTTATATATATTGTAAATAATGCTGCAATAAATAATGGGATGCATGTATCTTTTTCAATTTTGGTTTCTTCAGGGTATATTCCTAGGAGTGGGATTGCTGGGTCATATGGTGGTTTATTCCTACTTTTTTAGGGAATCTCCATACTGTCTTCCATATTGGCTGTATCAATTTATATTCCCACCAACAGTGCAAGAATGTTCCCTTTTCTTCACACCCTCTCTAGCATTTATTCTTTGTAGACATTTTGATGATGGTCATTCTGACTGGTGTGAGGTGATATCGCATTGTAGTTTTGATTTACATTTCTCTAATAATGAGCAATGTTGACCATCTTTTCATGTGTTTGTTAGCCAACTATATGTCTTTTTTGGAGAAATGTCTGTTTAGATCTTTTTCCCACTTTTTGATTGGGTTGTTTGTTTTTCTGACATTGAGCTGAATGAGCTGCTTGTATCTTTTGGAAATCAATACTTTGTCAGTTGTTTCATTTGCTATTCTTTTCTCCCATTCTGAGAGTTGTCTTTTCACCTTGCTTATAATTTCCTTTGCTGTGCAAGAGCTTTTAAGCTTAACCAGGTCCCACTTGTTTACTTTTCTTTTCTTTCCATTACTCTAGGAGGTGGGTCATAGAGGATCTTGCTTTGATTTATGGCAGTGTTCTGCCTACGTTTTCCTTTTAGAGTTTTATAGTTTCTGGTCTTAAGTTTAGGTCTTTAATCCATTTTGAATTTATCTTTGTGTATGGTGTTAGGAAGTATTCTAATTCCATTATTTTATATGTAGCTGTCCAGTTTTCCGAGAACCATTTATTGAAGAGCCTTTCTTTGCCCCATTGTATATTTTTGCCTCCTTTGTCAAAAATAAGGTAACCATAGTTGCTTGGAGAAGGCAATGGCAGCCTACTCCGGTACTCTTGCCTGGAAAACCCCCAAAATGAAGGAGCCTGGTAGGCTGTGGTCCATGGGGACGCTCCGAGTTGGACAGGAATGAGCGACTTCACTTTCTTTTTTCACTTTCATGCATTGGAGAAGGAAATGGCAACCCACTCCAGTGTTCTTGCCTGGAGAATCCCAGGGAAGGGGAAGCCTGGTGGGCTGTTGTCTATGGAGTCACACAGAGTCAGACATGATTATAGTGACTTAGCACCAGCAGAATAGGTGCATGGGTTTATTTCTGGGCTTTCTATCTTGTTCCATTGATCTATATTTCTGTTTTTGTGCCAGTACCATACTGTCTTGATGACTGTAGCTTTGTAGTATAATCTGAAGTCAGGAAGGTTGATTCCTCCAGTTCCATTCTTCTTTCTCAAGAATGTTTTAGCTATTCTGTTTTTTGTTTGTTTGTTTGTTTGTTTGTTTTTGTATTTCCATATGAATTGTGAAATTTTTTATTCTAGTTCTCTGAAAAATGCCTTTCGTAATTTAATAGGGATCACATCAAATCTGTAGATTGTGTTTGGTACTATTACAATTTTCACAATATTGATTCTTCCTACCCAGGAACATGGATTATCTCTCCATCTGTTTATGTATCTTTGATTCATTTCATCAGTGTCTTATAATTTTCTGTGTACAGTTCTTTTATCTCCTTGGGTAGGTTTACTCTACAGATTTTATTATTTTTTTGCAGTGCTGAATGGGATTGATTCCTTAATTTCTCTTTCTGATTTTTCATGGTTCAGTTCAGTTCAGTTCAGTTGCTCAGTCTTGTCTGACTCTTTGCGACCCCATGAATCGCAGCATGCCAGGCCTCCCTGTCCATCACCAACTCCTGGAATTCACTCAGACTCACGTCCATCGAGTCAGTGATGCCATCCAGCCATCTCATCCTCTGTCGTCCCCTTCTCCTCCTGCCCACAATCCCTCCCAGCATCAGAGTCTTCTACAATGAGTCAACTCTTCACATGAGGTGGCCAAAGTACTGGAGTTTCAGCTTTAACATCATTCCTTCCAAAGAAATCCCAGGACTGATCTCCTTCAGAATGGACTGGTTGGATCTCCTTGCAGTCCAAGGGACTCTCAAGAGTCTTCTCCAACACCACAGTTCAAAAGCATCAATTCTTCGGCGCTTAGCCTTCTTCACAGGCCAACTCTCACATCCATACATAACCACGGGAAAAATCATAGCCTTAACTAGACGGACCTTTGTTGGCAAAGTAATGTCTCTGCTTTTGAATATGCTATCTAGATTAGATATAACTTTCCTTCCAAGGAGTAAGCGTCTTTTAATTTCATGGCTGCAGTCACCATTTGCAGTGATTTTGGAGCCCCAAAAAAGAAAGTCTGACACTGTTTCCACTGTTTCCCCATCTTTTTCCCATGAAGTGATGGGACCGGATGCCATGATCTTCATTTTCTGAATGTTGAGCTTTAAGTCAACTTTTTCACTCTACTCTTTCACTATCATTAAGAGGCTTTTTAGTTCCTCTTCACTTTCTGCCATAAGGGTGGTGTCATCTGCATATCTGAGGTTATTGATATTTCTCCCGGCAATCTTGATTTCAGCTTGTGTTTCTTCCAGTCCAGCGTTTCTCATGATGTACTCTGCATATAAGTTCAATAAGCAGGGTGACAATATACAGCCTTGACGAACTCCTTTTCCTATTTGGAACCAGTCTGTTGTTCCATGTCCAGTTCTAACTGTTGCTTCCTGACCTGCATACAGATTTCTCAAGAGGCAGGTCAGGTGGTCTGGTATTCCCATCTCTTTCAGAATTTTGCACAGTTTATTGTGATCCACACAGTCAAAGGCTTTGGCATAGTGAATAAAGCAGAAATAGATGTTTTTCTGGAACTCTCTTGCTTTTTCCATGATCCAGTGGATGTTGGCAATTTGATCTCTGGTTCCTCTGCCTTTTCTAAAACCAGTTTGAACATCAGGAAGTTCACAGTTCACGTTTCTCTTCAGACCATATAAATCTTTTCATTGTTAGGATATAGAAATGCAAGTGACGTCTGTGTATTGATTTTTCTAAATTCACTGATTAGTTCTAGCAATTTTCTGATACTGTATTTATGAATTTCTATGTACAGTAATATTTAGGAATTTCTATGTACAATATCATGTCATCTGGAAACAGTGAGAGTTTTACTTCCTTTTTTCTGATCTGGATTCCTTTTATTTCTTTTTCTTTTCTGATTGCTATACCTAGGACTTCCAGAATTGTGTTGAATAATAATGGTGAAAGTGGAACTCTTGTCTTGTTCTTGATCTTAGGGGGAATGCCTTCAGTTTTTCAACATTGAGAATAAAATCTGCTGTAGGCTTATCATATATGGTTTTTACTATGTTGAGGTAGGTTCCTTCTATGCCCATCTTTTGAAGACTTTTAATCATAAAGGGGGCTAAATTTTGTCAAAGGCTTTTTCTGCATCTATTGAGATTATCATAGGGTTTTCATCTTTCAATTAGTTAATATGGTGTATCAGATTGATAGATTTGTATATATTGAAGAATCCTTGTATCCCTGGATTAAACCCAACTTGATCATGGTGTATGAGCTTTTTGATATGTTGCTGAATTCAGTTTGTTAAAATTTTGTTGAGGATTTTTGCATTTATGTTCATCAGTGCTATTGGCCTGTAATTTTCTTCTTTTGTGCTGTTTTTGTCTGACTTAGGTATCAGGGTGATGGTGGCCTTGTAGAATGAGTTTGGAAGTATTCCTTCCCCTGAAATTTTTTAAAAGAGTTTTAGAAGGATAGGCATTAGATCTTCTCTAAATGTTTGATAGAATTCTCCTATGAAGCCATCTGGTCTGGACTTTTGTTTTTTGGGAGATTTTTGATTACAGGTTCAATTTCAGTGCTTGTAATTGGGTTGTTCATAATTTCTATTTCTTCCTTTTTCAGTCTTGGAAGATTGAAATTTTCTGAAAATCTGTCCATTTCTTCCAGGTTATCCAGTTTATTTCCATATAGTTGTTCATAAGAGTCTCTTAGATTTCTTTGTATTTCTGCATTGTCTGTTGTAACCTCTCCTTTTTCATTTCTACTTTTGTTGATTTGATTCTTCTCTCTTTGCCCTTGATGAGTCTGGCTAAAGGTTCATCAATTTTGTTTATCTTTTCAAAGAGCCAGCTTTTACTTTTGTTAATCTTTACTATTGCTTCTTTCATTTTCTCCATTTATTTATGCTCAGATCTTTATGATCCCTTTCCTTCTACTAATTTTTTTTCCAGTTGTTTTAGGTGTAAAGGTAGGTTTTCTATTTTATGTTTTTCTTGTTTCTTGAGGTAGGATTGTATTACTATGAACTTCCTTCTTAGAACTGCTTTTGCTGCATCCCATAGGTTTTAAGTTCTTGTGTTTTCATTGTAATTTGTTTCTAGAATTTTTTTTCCCTTTTGATTTCTTCAGTAATTTGTTGGTTATTTAGAAATGTATTGTTTAATCTCCATGTGTTTGTGTTTCTTACATTTTTTCCCCCTTGCAATTGATATCTAGTCTCATAGCATTGTGGTCAGAGAAGATGCTTGATATGATTTCAATTGTATTAGATTTACTGAGGTTTGATTTGTGACCCAAGATGTGGTCTAATGGAGAATGTTCCATGTGCACTTGAGAAGAAGATGTATTCTTCTGCATTTTTGTATGGAACGTCCTGAAGATATCAGTGAAATCCATCTCATCTAATGTATCATTTAAGACTTGTGTTTCCTTATTAATTTTCTGTTTTGATGGTCTGTCCACTGGTGTGAGTGGGGTGTTAAAGTCTCCTACAATTATTATGCTACTGTCAGTTTCTCCTTTTATGTCTGTTAGTGTTTGTCTTATGTATTGAGGTGCTCCTATATTGGGTACATAGATATTTACAATTGTTATGCCTTCCTCTTGGATTGATCCCTTGGTCATTATGTACTGTCCTTCTTTATCTCTTGTAATATTCTTTATCTTAAGGTCTGTTTTGTCTGATATTAGGATTGCTACTCCAGCTTTCTTTTGCTTCCTATTTGCATGGTATATATTTTTCCATCTTCTCACTTTCAGTCTATATATGTCTTTAGATCTGAAGTGGGTTTCTTGTAGATAGCATATATATTGGTCTTGTTTTTGTATCCACTCACTGAGTCTGTGTCTTTTGGTTGGAGCATGTAATCCATTTACATTGGAAGAAATTATTGATATATATGTTCCTATTGCCATTTTCTTAATTGTTTGGGGTTGATTTTGTAGATTTTTTTCTTCTTTTGAATTTCTTGACCATATAAGCTCCTTTAATATTTGTTGTAAAGCTGGTTTGGCGGTACTGGGTTCTCTTAACTTTTACTTGTCTGAAAAGCTTTTTATTTCTCCATCAATTTTGAATGAAATCCTTGCAAGACATGGTTATCTTGACTGTAGATTTTCCCCCTTTCAGTACTTTAAATATATCCTACAATTCCCTTCTGGCCTGCAGAGTTTCTGCTGAAAGATCACCTGTTAAGCATTGGGGTTTCCCTTGTATGTTACTTGTTGTTTCTCCCTTGCTGCTTTTAATATTCTTTCTTTGTGTTTAGTCTTTGTTAGTTTGGTTAGTATTTGTCTTGGCATGTTTCTCCTTGGGTTGATCCTGTATGGGACTCTTTGTGACTCTTGGACTTGATCGACTATTTCCTTTTCCATGTTGGGGAAATTTTCAACTATAATCTCTTCAAAAAATTTTTCCTACCCTTTCTTTTACTCTTCATCTTCTGGGACCCCTATAATTGGAATGTTGGTACATTTGGTACTGTCCTAGAGGTCTCTGAGATAATCCTCAGTTCTTCTCCTTCTTTTTACTTTATTCTGCTCTTCAGAAGTTATTTCCACCATTTTATCTTCCAGCTCACTGATTTGTTCTTCTGCTTCAGATATTCTGCTATTGATTCATTCTAGAGTATTTTTAATTTCAGTACTTGTGTTATTTGTCTCTGTATGCTTATTATTTAATTCTTCTGTTTCTATTAATTGATTCTTGCATTTTTCTCCATTTTGTTTTCAAGGTTTTTAATAATCTTTATTATCATTATTCTGGATTCTTTTTAAGGTAGTTTGCTTATTTCCTCTTCATTTATTTGGACTTCTGTGTTTCTAGTTTGTTCCTTCTTTTGTGTAGTTTTTAATCTTCCCTTTCACTTTTTTTTTTTCAACTTATTGTGTTTGAGGCCTCCCTTTCCCAGGTTTCAAGGTTGAATTCTTTCTTCTTTTTGGTTTCTGCCCTCTTAAAGTTGGTCCAGTGGTTTGTGTAAGCTTGTATAGGGTGAGATTTGTGCTGAGTTTTTGTTTGTTTATTGGTTTGCTTGTTTTTCCTCTGATTGGCAGGGCTGAGTGAGGTAATAATCATGTCTGCTGGTGATTGGGTTTGTCTTTTTGTTTTGTTTGTTGTTTAGATGACTTGTCCTGCACAAGGTGATACTGGTGGTTGGGTGATGCAGGGTCTTGTATTCAAGTGGTTTCTTTTGTGTGAATTCTCACTATTTGATACTCCCTAGGGTTAGTTCTCTAGTAGTCTAGGGTCTTGGAGTCAGTGTTCCCACTACAAAGGCTCAGGGCTTGATCTCTGGTCAGGAACGAAGATTCCACAAGTGATTTGTTATGGAATTAAGTGAAATTAAAACAAGTATCCAAAAATGAGAAACCAAAGATGAATCTCAGACAAATGGAAGTTATAAAATCAGGCAAATAGTAATTAAAATAATGGAATATACACATATACATATATACCCATAAGCAAAATCAAAGCGGTCCAACAAAAATAAAGTACAGTAGATTCACCCAGCAAACAAAGAAAATAAAAAATTATATCTACCAGTTAAGAGCACAACTAAAGCACAAACTAGAAAACAAAACTAAAGCAAGGTACCAAGTTGGGAATAATGCAATGAAAACAAAACTAACAAATATGTTGAGAAGAAAGGGAAGAAAGGAAGAATAGATATGCAAAGTTAAATAGAGGTAAATAAAGAAGATTTATATGCATTAAAGATTAATTACAAGAGGGAAAAGATTAGTAGGAAAAGCAAACAAAGGAATAAATGTAGAAAATAATAATAGGCTTAAAAAATTAAAATTAGAAAAAGAGTAAAGGGGAAAAAAGGAAGAAGAAAGAAAAAAAAATAGGAAAACTCCACAGCACTGCAAAAGCCCAACGTGGAGGCAGAGGTTTATAACAACAATAAAAAAAGTGACTGAGGGAAAAAAAGCTCAAAAGATTAATTAGATTTCATACTGCCACTAAAATAGACAAGTACAACAAAGGGGTGGAAAAAAAAGAAAGAAGTTTAAAAAAAATCCAAAAGATCTACAGAATAAGTCAAAACATAAGAATAATAAATGTTTTTCTTAAATCACTGCTATCAGAGTCCTTTCCCTCGCTGGGAGTCACAGTCCACCTCACCTTCCTAGGATGCTTTCCAACTTGGTGGTCTCTGGACCTGTTGTGGGGGCAGCGCACATTCTAATCTGATCCTACTCTTGTGTGTTCTTTCCTCCAGTTTCTACAGCTACCAGAACTAGTGCATTTTCTTTTGTGGGAGCTCTCAATGCCCTTTTATGTATTCCATAGACACAGAGTCTGCCTAATTCATTACATGGATTTAATCTGCAGCTTGTATAACTGGTAGGGTTTGGGGTCTTCTTCCTTAGCCACATTGCCCCTGGGTTTCAACTGTGGTTTTATTTCCACCTGTGCATGTGGGTTGTTCACTAGGATTTGCTCCTGGGGCTGCCCTGGAGGACTTGGGTCTGTCCCAGTGAAGGCCAGGTGTGGGGGTGGTTCAGCCGCTTGGGTTTCAGGGGTTCTGGCAGCACCAGGTTCTCAGAGGAGACAGATAGGGCAGCAGAAAATATAGTGCTCTAGAAGAGTATGGAAACCAATATTGACCAATACCCTCCATTATTCTTGCCTGGAGAACCCCCTGACAGAGAAGCCTGGCAGGCCACAGTCCATGGGGTCCCAAAGAGTTGGACATGACCGAAGTGACCCTGTGTGCATAGAACCAAGACTCTTTTGCCTGTGGCAGCTCTGTTCCAGTGAGTGTTGAGTGTGAAGGTGGTGCAACTGCTTGGGTTGCGGGGACCCTGGAGGCACCAAGTGTACAGAGACACGGCCTGCCTCTGCCACAGGAGTTATGGCCCTATCAGAGTCTTTTTTTGAGCCTCTTGTAGCTGACAATCAGAAGGCCTCTTTGGCCAGTTTTTCTCTGTAGCTCTGCCCATTCAGGCACTTAGAGGACTCACTTGTCTGGGGTCCTTCTCTGTTGTTTGGCATGTCAGGCATGTAGAGGGGGCCCCCTGGCTGGAGTCCTACTCTGTTGTTCAGCAAATCAGTCACTTAAAGGAGCACTCTGGGTGTGGTCCTACTCTGTAGTTCAGTGCACCAGGCATTTGATGGGCCAGCCTCTATATCGTTCAGCTGCCAATGCTGTCATATGGGGAGAGGCTATGGTGATGTCTCCAGCCCTCTGTGTGACTCGGCAGTATTGCCTTGTTTCCATGGCTGCCTGGCTTTCCTCAACAGGCATTTTCCACTACAAACTCCTCCCTTACATCTCCTCAATCTGTCTCTCTGCAGTCAACATCAGCCCTCGCCCTGGGATTGTTCCACAATCCCTAAACTCCAGCTCCCAGCTGTTGCCCCTCTAGAGGACCTGTGTCCCTGTCCAGGGTATGCATGGCTTCAGGAAGAACTGTCTGATTCTCATTTCATTTAGCCTGCCACAGATCAGCTGTTTCACTCTCAGCCTTAAATATTTCTCCTCTGACTCAGACAATTGCCCCAAAGTGGGGACTGGACCCCTGCTTCCATTCCCCCACCCGTCGAGGACAGGTCCAGTCCTACTAACACTCCTGTTTTTCCCCCTGGTTCCTTCATCCTACCAAGTTTTCCATGGTTCTATATATTCTTTTCCACTGGTCAGGTACTCCTGTCAGCTCTCAGCTGGTGTTCTGCATGCACTTCTGTGTCTGAAATTTTATCCCTGATGTATCCATGGAGAGAGATATACTCCACGTCCACCTACTCCTCCTCCATCTTGTTCTCCTCTTGAGCGTATGATTTTTATTTTTGTTCTTTCCCAATGTTTTTAAGGTTTTACTAGCTTTATAAATTTGTTAGCCCAGTTCTTTTTCATTACTCTGAATACTTTGTGTAAAATGATGACTGTACATTGAAAATTTAGAAATCTTTGCATTTAATGCAGCTTGGCTCTTGTAGCAGATTCCTGTGATGCTGTAAACAATATTCTGTCATCCCATTTGAGCTGCAGCTGAGTTTGAAGATTTTCTAGATCATTTTGTTGCTCTCTGTCTTCAAAACCATAGAAGTCAGACAAGAATTGTGGGTAAGTGATTCTCAAATAATTGGAAGGGGGTTGAGAGATAAAACTTAAGCCTTCTTATGCACAGGAATTGACCAGAAGTATATTCTACAGAGTGATTTAGAATATACTAGAGGGAGTGGCTCAGGTGGTAGAGAATCCACCTGCAATGTTGGACACCTGGGTTCAATCCCTGGGTTGGAAAGTTCCCTGGAGCAGGGGAAGGCTACCCATTCCAGTATTCTGGCATGGAGAATTCCATGGACTCTATATTCCATAGCATTGCAAAGAGTCAGACACAACTGAATGACTTTCACTCAGTCACAGAGGGAGTTAATTCCAGTTACACGTACTACTAAGAGTTTAGTTAGACATCTTTAGTTTCTTTACCCTACTTTTCTCTCGCACTCTGCTTATCTTCCTCACTTTTGTTTTAAGTAATCTCTTTCCATGTAAACTACCACATCTAAATCTTTTTTTCTAAGGCTTTGCTTTTAGGTGCTGCCAGTGAGTACATGTGATTGTGGAAGAATTGGAAGGCAACCCTCAGGTTGAAATTTAGATCTAGATCACTCCCTGATTAGATGGCCACAAGGACCCCATTACTGGTATAAATGGGTACTATTAACTTCTGGCATACTGTCAAATAAAAATTATTAATCTCTCCATATTATGATTAGAAGATATGGAAGAAGAGGTAACACTCATTTGTGTACAAATTCTCTAGCATTTGGAGGTAATGGGAAATGATAATTATAAAAATTGTCCGTTGTTTGGATTTGTTAATATCTGTAAAAGCCTTTAAAAAATATCTGTAAAAGCCTTTAAAAAAGACTGACAGTTACAGGTTAGCCAGTTCTCTATTATGTGTGTGCTGTGTGAAGGGCTCCAGTACCATATTTAAAAAGATCTTTATCTTTTGCAGTTGCAGTGATGACTGTTCTGATAATCAAGCCAAGGATTTAATTTAAAAGGGGGCAAAATTGCTAAGGAGACAGAATACACAACCTTGATAGGACTCTTTTAAATATCATGTCTTTATAGGGAAAGATGAAAACCCTGAGGACAGGAACAGTGACTTTTGGGTGCATACACTTGAGAGTAGATTCCACCAACAGGATAAGCCAGCAGAGATAACTTTCTCATTCTTCTCTGCCTAGAGACTATGCAAAGAACTCTCATACCATTATTTCTATAGAAGATGGTATTTCTCTCCAAAATATTCCTTCCTGATTTCTTTCAAGATCCGTAGACAATAACTAATGTTAGATCTCTGCATAGGCGGAATGGAACATATATAAAAAACTATATTAATATATGGCAACTGATTAGTAAGTAATGGCAGAAAGAGTGGAACATAGATAGACTTGAATTTTGAGGGCATTTTGAAATGGAAAATGTGAGTAAAATATTGTTAAGTAGTTAAATAGGAAAAATGAGTTCAGAATGGCAGTGGCTAAAAGACAAGGAAGCGGTAGAACAAAGGAAGGTCCAAGGACCAGAGCAAGGATTTCAGGCAGAACAAACAGCACTCCTGTCTAGTCCAATTTACATAGGGCAGGCCCAGGGAGAGGAGAAAAAACATATTAAAAGAGGAGCCAAAATTGGGCTGGAAGCCTCTCTTCTCTTGACGTCTTTTGAGTCTGCATGCCCTCATGCCTCAAGGATGTGTTTTCCTTTACTTTCTAAATAAAGCTGAGCTGTAACACGGAGCTGTAACACTGGTCGATCTGAGGACTGTAACACTGGTCCACCCGAGGGCTGTAATACTGGTCCGTCACTTCAAATTTTTGTTGCGATGAGACAGAACTGAGGAAATTACACACTTCCCCAACATGTATGGTGCCATTTCTTGAATTTAACATGGTTCAAACAACCTCGGTGCAGGCCTTGCAAGGAGGAGGCCAATCACAGTGGGAGCCCAACTCCATGAAAGCTCCCGCAGTGAAAGCTGAATGCAAAGAAAACCCAGTGCAGGGGAAGTGAAAAGAAGCCCAGCATGCTGAAAACTGGGACAGCAGAAAAACAAACTCAGCAGAAAGCTCACGAGGTTCAGTCTCAGATTCCAGAAGACTTTCAGTTAGGGTAGGATGTCCTCGGTCCTATGGCTGGAAGAACATATGCCTAAAAAAATCTTAATTCCTTTCCAATCTCTCATTTCTTGTTTCCTCAAACCCCCACAAACAGGCAAACGGTAGTGGGTGCAACTGAAGGACTCTGGACAGGCTACTCCTCAGTGTGTCCTGAAGGCTCCACTATCCTGTGTGCTCTTGTAGCTGTTACCCAAGCCAGTGGGGGTTCTTCTGTCCTTAATCTTCTTTGTGCCAAGGATCAGGCTAATGAAAACTGTGAGAACAGGTCAAGTATTTAGCAGATTTTCAGGCGGGTTATGAAAGGGATTACTTGGCACATTTTCCCACTGCTTTTTCCTCCTGTCCTTCAGCTCCTCTCTCCCGGGACTTGAGTCTGGCCAAAACCCATGGTGCCTGGCTTCAGGACCTAATGAAGCTCAGGCTCTGATGTCTCATTGCAAAAATTCAGTTAGAGAAACAGCAATAGATAAGAGATGGATTTGTTCTGATCCATAGAGAAGCACCCTCCACAGGGTGTGGGCCATTGCAGGGCAAGTACTTGACCATGGAATTTGGTGTGGCTAGTTTTTGCAAGCTGGATAAATTCATATGCTAATGAGGGGGAGGATCATCCCAGCCATTGGGGAACAACCCACTCCTCCATCTTTGGTGCCTTGGAACTATCCTGCCACCTCAGGCTGTGTCATTTAGCTTACAGAATGGGGATCAAGGTTTAGTTGAATTTGATTTGTCATCTTGGACCCATTTGATTTTAATCAGTTTATGTTATACCCTTGGTCTATGTCATTCTTTCAAAAGTTGTGCCTTGCCCTCTTTCCTTCTGTTTCATGCTCTTTTCCTGAGCCGCATCTGGACCCACAATTTTGCCTCTACAATCTTCTGGAGAGACAACCAGAAAATAGTTGGCCCATGGGAGAGAAATACTATATAATATCCAATCACTCTAGATATTCAAGCCTTCATCTTCCATGTTTCCTACAACTTCTGCAACAACAGTATCTCTCAGTGAATCCTCTAGGGTGCATGATAGGCACACAATGCCTGATAGAAGTCCATCTGTTGGCATCCCTTCAAAGGCAACTGGGCTTCCAGGGATACTGTTTTGCACTTTTGGAGTTAGCCCTGTGGGCCATTTGGGCCCAAACCCATATTACCCTTCTCCTAAAGTTAAAAGGTGGACTTCCCTGGTGGCTCAGACGGTAAAGCATCTGCCTACAATGCGGGAGACCCGGGTTCAATCCTGGGGTTGGGAAGATCCCCTGGAGAAGGAAATGGCAACCCACTCCAGTATTCTTGCCTGGAAAATCCCATGGATGGAAGAGCCTGGTAGGCTACAGTCCATGGGGTCACAAAGAGTCGGACATGACTGAGTGACTTTCTTTCTTTCTTTAAAGTTAAAAGCTTACTCCTAGATCAAATCTCTACTCCACTTTTATGGAACATCTGGTCTGTTGCCTCTTATCAATTTGTTCTTAAGCCAATTACTACCTCCTACAACCAGGACCCTGACCTCTTGTAGGCAACGTTGCTCCACCCTGCTTATTATTAAATACTTTAAAGCCCTGACAAGGCCACACAACCCACTCGTTTGTCATTACTTCTGTTATTACCTACGGTGGGTCTATGACAATGAAATGTTTAAGACTGCATACCCCCTAACCTGCTCTTATGGAGGACTAGGGGAGGAAATCACTGACTTACATTCCCTTAGAGAAGTAAAAAGATAAGGCTTATGGCTGCTTCACCAGGTTCTCAGTCTTAGGGTACAGGCTTGGATTGCTGTATATCATGATATCTATTCCCATCTGCAATGAACAAACTGGCAATGAGTGAAGATTAAAACCCCTTAATCCAATCCAAATAGGGGACTGGAAAGCAAAAGTAGGAAGTCAATACATACCTGGAGTAACAGGCAAATTTGTCCTTGGAGTACAGAATGAAGCAGGGCAAAGGCTAATAAAGTTTTGCCAAGAGAATGCACTGGTCATAGCAAACACCATCTTCCACCAACACAAGAGAAGACACTACACATAGACATCACCAGATGGTCACCAAAATCAGATTGATTATATTCTTTGAAGCCAAAGATGGAGAAACTCTATATAGTCAGCAAAAACAAGACTGGGAGCTGACTGTGGCTCAGATCATTAACTCCTTATTGCCAAATTTAGACTTA